>NW_024870720.1:34497500-35097500 GCF_019054845.1 Dipodomys spectabilis
GTTAAAATTTAAAACAAACATTTCTTCTTTGTCTCTGGCCATTTCCCACATTTAACATTCTTTTTTATATTTTTTATTGTAAAAATACTGTTCAGAGGGGTTACAGTTACATGAGTAAGGTAATGAGTATATTTCCTTTTGAGCATTGTTACCTTTAACATTCTTTCATAATTAAGTTCTCCAATATATATAAATATTTTGTTTTTTGGTCAGTCGTGGGGCTTGAACTCTGGGCCTGGTGCTGTCTCTGAGCTCTTTAGCTCAAGGCAAGCGCTCTACCACTTGAGTCACAACACCACGTCTGGTTTTCTGGTGGTTAATTGGAGGTAAAAGTCTCATGGACTTTCCTGCCCGGGCTGGCTTTGAACCACAATCCTCAGATCTCTGCCTCCTGAAGAGCTAGGATTACAGGCGTGAGCCACTAGTGCCCAACTTCTCCAATATTTTTTTTACTTTAACTTAATATTTCTCAAAGATGCATGCTAGCTCATGCTAATTAGATAACAGATATATTGGATGCCTGTTCTAATGTCCCATCCAGTCCCTTGTCATTGGGATTTCTTGTATACTAGGCTACCTATGAGGAAAAGCATCCCCAGTGAAAGAATCATTTTCTTAGTTATATACTTGTAAAGCTTCACACATGCCCACATCTAGCCATTTACCTTGATTTGTGACTATTGGGTACTTTTATTCTCTACAACAAAATAGTAACCTTGAAAGTAGAGAACCTGCTTTAAACATCCCAGTAACATTAAGCAACTGGTATATAATAAAACAAACATTACCTACAAACATCTAAAACTAAATAAAACCAGTACCACCTCAATCATGTATTGTCATGATTGACTGCGTCTACACACATTTAATTGACAATTAACTTTCATATTACTCAGCAGGTATTGAAGAACTAGGCTGCCATTTTAGCCTCACTTCCATAAACACCTTCCATTCTTTTCTGATTGTTCTGTAACGTGACCCTTGTTGGCTGCAGTAAGAGATAAAATAATACTGCTGTGGGATTTCTGATTTCCAGAACAGCTGAAACTTTCAAATAAAAAAAAAGATTTTTGTGTGCTTTTGTTTTCATTTTATTCTACCCTTTGACAACATTTGTTCTTTGCTATTAAACTCACTGAAATATTATTATAAACACATCTTATTTTACATGTAGGTGACACTGGTATCACAAGTCCCTGTAGACTCTGCTCCTTAATATTTTTTTTTTGTCAAAGTGAGATAGAGAGGGGTTACAGTTACATAAGTAAGGTAATAAGTACATTTCTTAATGAACTTGTTACCCCTCCCTCATTTTTCTCCTACTTTCCCTCCTGCCTAATTCCACCCTCCCCCCACCAAGTTGTAAAGATCATTTCCAACATTTTGTCTTGTATATGTTGCTGTTACATTGTTTTCCCCCTTGTCCTTTGTCTCACCATTCTGCTGTTTCCTTTTCCCTTCCCTAATTCAGATAAATGTATATATAATATCAGAGTACCAAAATCAAATACAGTGACAACAGGAAATAAACCATAGGGAGAATAATACAAAAGAAACAAGAAAGCACATAGTACATTAAAAACAACAACAACAAAGAAAAGCCTCTTACGTTTGCTCCTTAATCTTAAAGCAATGGTTGAATAGCTACATTCTAGCTGTAACTTTGACACAGCCTGTGTTTATTCACAGTTTGAAGGACAGACTAATCAACTCATTTGGGATTTGATCGATCAGTAATGGAGACGTCACCAGTAGTACTTGCCATTTGTTTAGAGCTCTTGCCATACAATAAATTCACAGGTTTTATCAACTTTGCAAAATAGGAATGAAAACCCAGACTTTCAACTCTCCTTTTTGGCCCTGTAAACATTCTAAGCATTTGTTAGAAATCATGCCTATGAAAGAAGAAATGCAGATCTGGAAGCTTTCAGTCACTGCATCTCAGTTCAAGGTGGTGCCCTTCATTCAACCACCATCTGGTAAGCACTGTCCTCATGCCAAGGACTATGTCAGATGCTGAAATGCAGCCTCATGGTATGAGTGCCATGTTGCTGTATTCATGAAGCTTGCAGAAGAATGGCAAGACAGATGTTAATTGAAACAATTAAGTGTAAATTTAAAATTAGAAATACAGGGTGCTCTGTAAGCATTATTTTAGGAACTTAATTGAATCTGTAAGTCATAACTAGGATGATCATACCACTTGTTACCAATACTTTTCAGAATGAAATGAAATGTAAATAATAAATATAATGTTGGGATAACCCTAAGTGTCCAAAGAAATTAAAATTGTAGTACAACCTAGTTGTAGCTGATGCTCAAATTCTCTTCATATCATATTTCATTTTGTATTGTGCCAAACATACAGACAACCAATAATACCCATGTAAATTAAACTTTTAAATTATAAGCTTACAAATAATCTGTAAAACAGAGAGTTAATATACAAACATTGCATGTATGTGATTGCAATGAAGAATGAAGAGTTCTTCCTCTCTATCATATATTCTGTCCTAACAATTCAAAACTATAGCCTACAGCCAATATTATTCAGTTCATACATGTATTTTTAAGAAACTCATATAGAAAAATGAACAATTGAGACAATATTGTACCAAAACATTTTCCACATGAGAAGTGTCATCCAAAAATTACCTTTACCTGAGCACCTTTGACACTTTCGTAGCCCTGCATCTTTTCTTTGGAATTTTATTTCACCTGAAGTGAGTTCCATATTTGTACTTTACTCAGAAAGATCCTGTTAATTCTTTAAGCCCCATTCCCACACTAAAAAATAAAATTCAATTTTGACCATTTGGCCACATAGCCACTGCTTCACTTTCTGAGCAGGTGCTATGAGAGCCAAATGGAAAAGAGAAGAGAGAAGAGAGAAGATGGAAATGACTCAGGAAGGCTGGAAATAGATCCTTCTTAATCACAGATGCACTGTTGGACAATTCTTTAATCTATTTTATATTCACTTTTCTTATCTGTAAGGGAGAATAAATACAATTCTAAGTAATACCAAGAAGTGCCAGGTTTTTAAAACATATTAGCTGAAAAGCGCAGGGACAATTCCCAAGCCCAGAGTTCAAGCCCCATAACCAACAAAAAAATAAATAAATAAATAAATAAAAACATATTAGCATTATTGTGTCGAACTTTTTAAGTAACACTTGGCTTCTAGATGAAATAATTTTAGGTTTGGAATTTGCCTAATAAGTGTGAAGAAAGCATAGATTCGTAAGAGGCTTATGGATAAGATATTAAGTGACTGTTTAGTGGGCATAATTGAAATTTTCTTTGTATTAAATCAGCAGTTGACTATATACTCCTTTGTAAGACCTCTTGTCATTTCACTGGTTTTCTGATACTTCTCATGAGTACATCCATTTGTTTGGCTATACTATGATTTTACATAGACAATAGCCCAGCTTTGATATATTTGAATTTCTTTTCTTATATCTAGTAAGGCAAAAAATGTTTAACTGATTATTAGTAGACCCAAGATGCCATGTAAAAACATAATTTGACATGGGTGAAGGATATAAAATCAAAGTTATTCAAAATAAGTCCAAGATGGGCTGGAAGTTGGCTCAGTGGTAGAGCGCCTGCCTTGCATGCATGAGGCCCTGGGTTCGATTCCTCAGAACCACATAAGCAGAAAAAAAAAAGTCCAAGAAAGACAAAAATATTGATACCTGGCACAAATCAATGCAAATTTTAGGCTTTTCTGTAAATATAAGTTGTCACTGAATATTTTATGTGTTGAGAGAGAGTTTGTTCAAAACTATTTTGATTACTCACAGCATTAGAAAACAAATTATGGCCTATAATGGTAGTTAATCAGCAGGCTGAGATCCGAAGATTGGGGTTTGAAGCTAGCCGGAGTAGGAAAATCTCGAGTCTCCTATCCGTAACTAATCAGGGGGGAAAAAACCTGTACTGAAAGTATGGCTCAAGTGGTAGAGTGACAACCTCCCCCCAAATGCCTCTCTCCTGATTACAAGAGAAAGACTAATTAGCAAGGAGGTAAATTAAAAATGAATTTATCAGAGAGATTTGTTAGAAAAACAGTCAAATAATCAAAATATGATTAACCAGTTAAGAATAAAATCCCTAGATAGTGTTTACAGTGCCTTATCACCCAACTAATTAAATACTAGAGAAACCTGAACAAGAGCCTAAACACCTGAGTTGCTATCAGTACAAAAGTATAAATAAGTAATCAATAATGTGTTTAAGCCAGGTTATTGAATAAAAATTTAAAAAAATGATTCACTATGTGTATGGGAATAAATCCATAAGGCCATTAATAAACGTATTTCTCTAGACAATGTAGAATTTAAATCAGTCTACGGCTGGTATTTATGTACAAACTTTGCACACAAAATATTTAGCCTGCCAGCATCTGCCAGTGCCACAGACAGATTAGATCAGAAGACCCAGTTCCTTCTCATGAATTTTAATCAGAAGTGCTCACAGCTGAGGATTGGCCAGCATTTCTGAGTAGTGATGAAAAAGACAAAAAAACAACAACAAAAAAAACCCAAACAGCCTTTGGAGTAACAGAAGGCCAAGTCTTCTGTGGTAGCAATAGTCTGCTTTCTCCAGCAACATAAATGTACTCACTCTCGATCTATAACCAGGCACGCGACATCATTTTCTTCAGCAATAATGTTAGCTGATCTGACATCATCACTGTGGACAAAAGCAGGGAAGTCAGCTTTTGATACAGTTAGAAACCACACATTCATCTTTGTTAGAGAATCTACTACTTGACACAAAAGTCACATCCATCACTTAAACTTTCAAACACTATACTTTTTTAACATTGTGATTTATTTTCACACATAGTCACACACACACATGCCTACATGTAAAAACTCATACACAGAGAGATTCGAAATGCATTCCAATAAGGTTATGTATACAAAATTTCAGAGTAGATAACTGTGCTGGGAACATACAGAAATCATTGACTATAACTTTGTATAGAATGTTGTTCTTAGCATTGTGTCACTCAAAATAAAATACCTACCTCTTGATCAAAGAAGAACAACTAATTAGCATGAAGTCAAAGTTAAAAAGAAATTCATCAGAGAGATTTGCTGGGAAAAAGTCAAGAAATTAAAATATGATAAACCTCTTGAAAATAAAATCCCCAAATGGTGTTCAGTGCCATATCATTCATTCCATTAAATACTAATATACCTTCATCTCATAGAATCTAAAATTAATATTATTGATTTAAAATATGAAATGAGTATATACATGAATTACAGCTGATAATAAAATGTAGTGTGGTTAATAGTAGCATCTTAAAGGTGCATAGTAGAATAGTTCATCTTAGGATGGATTATATATTATATAATGGCAAGTTTAATTTCTTAATGAGGGCCAATGAGTCAAATATAACTAATGTATTTCTTTTTTTATTAGAAGCCTTATTTATGTTAGATTTGTCCCCCTGTTATAAGTTCAAGATGCCAGAAAGGTACACCTTTTATCTAGTATTCAATGTTCAGAGATCCATTGTAGGTGACCTAGAAGTAAACATTGGGAAAGCTCTGGACAACTTCAATATAAATGGCAACCTGCAGAGTATGGAATCACTCAAGGCCCAAAGAGAAATTCCGCCCATAGCCCATCTCTTCCATTTCAAAGAAGCTCTGTGTCTGCCTAATTGATATCACGCATAACTTATGGTAGAGTCTCTCCCCAGTTTACAAGATCCTGGCTAGACAGTATTAGTGAGAACATCAGTTTAGTGAGTTTTTAGATCAAGGGCACAGTAGATAGTGCTCAATTTGTGCATGTAACTAAAGAGAGAGAGGGAAAGAGAGAGAAAGTTGAGATAAGAGGCATGGAGAAGTGGATATAGCCATGAACATACACATAGCCTTGGGTTGTAGACCAACTATTTGGTTTGTGAATTCAGACAAAGCAAAAAGATATAACATTCCTTTCACATGTCAGTGTCACAGTGGTCACTGACAAATGCTTTATAACTATTCAATGTTCATATACTCCAGGTTATTTCACAGTAACTGTATAAATGCCATGGATTTATTTCTACAAATAAAATTATTCAAGAACTTGTAGAACTATTTCATATCAAGTCATGAATGTGTATAGCATACAAGGAATCTGAGTCACAGTAAGCAATTCCTAAAAAAGTGATAGCATAAAAATGTAAAAAATATTTGACTGCAACATCCTTCTCATTCACTTTAGCTTTATGTTTTCAAATAATGTGAGGAATTGAATGTTTATGTATTAAATCTAACTTTCTGTTTGTCCTAGGAAGAAAATATAATTGAGTATGAGCTTGTTTTGTCTAGAAGTATGAGAAAAATAATCTATAAATGTTAAAAAGACATACTGAAGTCTTAGATGATAGTACATGATGATTATCTATTACAAGAAAGATAACTTCCCTGTTACTGAAATTATCCCATTATCGGCTAGAAACTGAAAAATCAAAGTTCAGCCTGGCTTTAATATTATTTATAAATTGTTTAATAAGCTATAACCATTTTAAAAATTTTAATACTTGAGTTTGCTTTTAAAATGAATAGCTTTATAATTTTAAAATAATCAAATTTGTCTTTAAGTAATTTCTAAGTACTTTTTTTCACTGAAATTAGACAAACCTGTCATACAAATCAGCAAAATCTAGACTTCATAAAGCAGCCAAGAAAATAATAAATGAACAGCAATGCAACTTATTTCCTCTAAGCATAAATCTGGAATTCAATAATTTAGTTACAGCATCAATTTTAAATGAGATCTTAAGTAATTCCAAGTATCTGCATAAGAACATATGTCACTCCAAAAAAAGGTATGTCGCTTGATATTTCAGGAAGCTACTTATACTTAGGAAAGTGTATTTCTTTACACATGAGGTTTTTTGAGTTTCAGGCAGTGCGGTGTGACCCCTGAGCCATTTATCTGCCATTGAAAACATTTGTTCATGAGGTAGATCGATAGCAAAAGAACTCATACCTCAAAAGATTGAAGGTTGAAATAAAAATTTCAAATATAGTATTTTGAGTTGTTTCTAAAATGTGCAAAATAAAAAACTTTCAGAAATTCCTAAGTATGCCTTACTTTTTAAATGATGATTTAAAATAATCACAATTTAGGTGAACAAATGCAGCAATGGTACTCACTAGAAACCATATGGAAAATGAACTACAACATGTGGGTGGAGACTGGATGGAAAATCTGGGAGAAAGTTAGGGAAGCCATTACCTGACTTAAGTAACTGTGATTGGACAAAAATAAACCTCACAATTTTATAAAGTTTCCATTTGATTACAAAAATTATTTCAAGTTTTGTAAAAATTGTTTTTGTTTCAAATTTTCTCATTTTAATCATTTCCCATTTTACTTGTTTCCCATTCAATCATTTCTCTTATTTCAGACTCAAACCTAATACAACTCCAACCTTATTTTTCTTAACAAACTTGAGACTTCTCAATGATTTTCTGTGCAAAGTTAGTATAATTGTATCCTTCATGTCAATTTTTTGAAGCCATCCAAACATTTTTGTTTCATTCCTAGGTATTTGTTGCCATTTGTTGGTAGCTCAATTTGACAATTCTGAATAAATAGTTTCATATGCACATAAAACAGTCCAAGCACTTTAAGTATCCATATAAATTCATGGGTTCACCTGATGAGAGCTTTTTCTCCAAAGTACTCTCCTTTCTGCAGGGTTTTTATCAGCTGTGGTTGATCGTGGCCCTCGGTACTCTGTGTGACTTTTACCTAAGTGATGTTACAGAATTAAAAGAAGAGAGAAGTTAATTTTTTAAAGCTACTGTTTTTATACATTATTTTACTATTTTTAAACTAGCATACATCAATAGTGAAAGAGTGTTTAATTGTGGTAATTCTATATACACATATATGTACTTTGAACAAATTTACCCCCTCTTTTAGACTTCTATCTATGTCTTTCCTTTCCTTTTCAAATCGTTTGGTGGGCTTTATTATATGATTTCATACATATAACATATTTCAAGGTAACTTTTAAAAATGAATTTAGTAGCTCCTTCCTACAGATCCTCAAAGCAAATATTAATGGTCCTGTGTTTCATGTTTTTTTATTTCAAAAAGTCTAATTGAGTTAACACACAATCACAAGTATCATAAAATAGCCAGATCCTATGTACCCTCTGAAATGGAATACAAGATGTAGTTTGGAGAAAGGACCACAACTTCTTTGGGCATCCTAAAATGAAATATGGTCCAAGAAAGTACAAGAACCCCATAGCAAAGACAAACAAAAACTTCAACATTACCTATTTATGGCTAGAATTATTTCAAGTCAACATGGTAATAGTGTTATTTCATGATGATTAGAATTTCTGACATTTATGTTAATGAATTAACTTTTTAAAATATTGAGAATAAGTACAACCCCTTTATTGACCAGAATTCTTTCTTTTAACCACAAGGACCATATGGAGGTGACATCGTAAGAATTAGTTCTGAGTGTTAGCTGGTCCAAAGGTTTGAAACATTTTGTCAATATTTTTCTTTCACTGGGGGCACAGTTCAAAGTTCAGTTGCATTTTTGTAAACAAAAAAAACATTACAGAGGCTGGGAATGTGGCTCAGTGCGCTTGCTTTGCATGCATGAGGCCCTTGGTTCTATTCCTCAGCACCACATAAGCAAAAAGAAAAAAGCCGGAAGTGGCGCTGTGGCTCAAGTGGTAGAGTGCTAGCCTTGAACTGAAGAGCTGAGGGACAGCGCCCAGGCCCAGAGTTCAGGCCCCATGACCAGACCCCTAAAAAATTACAAAAGAAAACACCTGACTCTGATAATAAACTCTTCCACAGAATATATAAAATATAAACTATCTGGCAACTTAAAGATACAGGGGCTCAAGAGTTGAGTCTATTCCTCAATATTTCACAAATGCCCTTGTGTCTCTGAGGAACACTGAGTCAACACAGAACAGTTACCCACTTAAAAACTAAGTTAAGAAAAAGAACAATGACACAGACACATGAAGGATATGTAGATAGGATACACTGATAGATAGACAAATGTATATAAAGAAAAATTTGCACCCATATGTAAATCAGTTTGAGTTACAGACTATAAAATTCTCAATCCATGTTGGTTTTATAGCTTTTATAGCCATCAACTGTTGACTGTATTTTTCTCTACATGCTTGTCATCCTGTCTGCTGGATGAAATAATATTCCAGCACTGTTCTTGGATTGATGGGAAATATACACTTATTGATAATAAAGGACCTCAGAGATAACCTAGCCATTATACATAATGAAGCTAGGCCCAAAGAAAGTGGAGTAATTGCATGAGGTCAGTCACTAAAAGAATTACTCTTCAGCTGTAATTCAGAACAGGCCTCTTGTTGCATTACCCCAAAATCTACCTCTTTTGCAGAACCCCAGGAAATGCTCCCAAGGAAGTTCTTTTGCCCATAAGATGCAGAAGATTTATAGCGTCACAAATCTAAAGAGCACTATGCATTTATGGATAAACCTTTTTGGTTTACGTTAAATACACATTAATTAATATTTACCTTTCCTTTTGCCAAAATGAAAAAAGTGCTTCCTTCTTCTCCTTCCCGAATGATATAATCTCCTTTGTCATAGTATTCCTATTGGGATGACAGGAGAAAATGTTAGATGCAAGTAGAGGCATACAACTGAAGACATAAAGGCAATAGAACTTTTACATCTGAAATGAATGTTTTGCACCTGCTTCTTTTATTTATTGCTCATTGTAACCTTAAGCTTTTCTTAAATTGCCATCATCAACTGTGGAAAAGGTTAGGAAACTTACTTTATTATCTACATTGCATTTGTAGTTTTGTTTGGTTTCAGAAAAAATTCACTTGGAACACTGAATTTTAGCTATGGAGAACAATATCATAAAAATAAAATAAACATAACTAACATGCAATGAGCTTTCACCTAAATATAAGCTTCTTAGTGATTGGCAACTCTCTGAAGATTACATGTAGAAAAAAGCATTTAGAAAAGAGCAAATGATTACATAGTTGTTGAAAATACTATCCCTTGTGGATATTGAAACAGATAGTCTCAATTTCTAATTCTCTAAAGAGCAATTACTCCTACAAAGATCCTATAGACATGCTAACTAGTTCTGTCATACATGTTCTTTTTAAAGACAGCATCTTACAATATGAAGAAGTTAGATGTTTTTGGAAATTTTGTGGGTTGATTTATCTTAATTAAATTTCAAATGTTCACATATTTCTTCTTATGTTTATTGTTTTTTTCCCTCACAGATTATTATGAAACTAGAGAATTCTTGAGCAAGGAAATGTAATTTATCCGCTTCTTAAAGAAAAAGACCAATCTAGTACCTTAGAAAGCAAAAGATAGATTTAACTGTCCGTCTCTAAATTGCTTTAATTGGATCTTGTCTCAAAGTTATAGAGCTGAAATGGATCTCTTAATTAATTATTTATGCACATGAAACGGGCTTGTTGAATTTTTTAAAAAGACATAAACCACAACATAATAGCTCTCCTTTGTTTGTCATTTAGATGTGAAAATAAATTCCAAACTAAACTACTTTTGTGTGAGTGAATTTCATTATTTTACTGGTCAATGTACTCTTAAGACCAACTCACATTTATTAAATAAATAGTACTCCTAATGTGAATAAAAAAATTTTATATACATAGCATCGTGCATACTTAAAAGACATTTCAACATGTCATTGAAAAAAGTATAATTTCTTATGGGGGAAAGTATTTTGAATCTAACTATCTAGTTTCAAATCCCAGTTCTACACTGACTTCCACTTATCAATGCATAAAATTAAAATCCATTTACCATTCAAGTCTTAGACCATTTACTTTCAAAGACTTAGAAAACTACATTAGTTTTCTCTGCCACTGAAACAAATGACCACAAATTCAGTGGCTTAGAAACTCTTTTATTATATTATAACTTCTGGGAATCAGAAAATCCAGGCACAGCCTGGCTTGATTATACTTCTCTGTTTGGGGTATCTCAATGCAAAATCTGAGTCACCAATGGAGATGCATTTCCTTCTGGAAGCGCATGGAAAACCTGCCTTAAGTCTCATTCAGGTTGTTGGCAGAATTCATTTGTAGAATGAGGTCCCCAATTCCTTACCAGCTGTCAGAAGAGACTACCTTTTCACTCCTGGAGGCCTATATATTATTCCTGGACCCTCTATATTACAGAATTAGTAATGGTCTGTACAATTCTTACCCATGGCACCTCTACTCTAACAAGAAATTTCTCCTCTGTTTAGGGCTCATATACTGATATCCAGCTCACCTAGCCAGTTCAGAATAATGCCCTATTTAAAGCTCCAAGCCTTTATGTATCTTCAAAGTCCCTTAACCCATAAACTATAGCATAGTCACACATTGCAGGGATTAGGGTTTGGCATTTTGGAGAATCATTTTCCTTTTTTGAATAAACTAGTTAAAGACAATGTTTTCTGGGGCACTAAGAACATCTTGCATATAGTAAATGTCCTATTAATAGTTTCTGTGCTAAAGATGAAGATAGTTATATTTGCTTAGCTGTTCTATATACTGCACTTCAGTTTCCTTTGCTGTAAAATTAAGATTATATACCTACCACAACCTAACATTGAGGATGAGTAGGAGATGTACATCTGATGTGCCTGGTAGAGTATTTGGAATATACCAGGCATCTGGTGGCTGTAATGCCTGGGAAGAGGCTACAAACTGATCCTGAGTCCTCTGCAGGCACATATGGCCACCCAGGGAAATCAGGTTCCTACTTTAGTTGTAACCCTATAATTAACTTTGATCTGAAAGAACTGGGGCAGAGGTCATCCAGGTCAAGCCTGTGAATACTTTCATGCTGACATGTTCAGAACTTTAACCCCACAACCCCCACCCCCTATTTTAATGAATGACCCTGTGAAATCTTGAGAACCACTTGCTGATAGAAATGGCCAAGGAGTCATCAGCTTCAGTTCCTAGGAGTTTATGTGGATCTGAGCAGGAACATCCTCCCTGGACTGCTATGTGAACAAGAGACACGTTTCTATTTCATATGGACAGGGACGTTCTGAACGTCTTTGCATTCTGTTTTGCTTCCTTTACCTCTTCACCTATTTCTCATTTTAGACTTATTACAAGTCTTTGCAGACAAGTTTTACAGAGATATTGATTATGACCCTTAAGGATGATCACAATACCAAAGTCCAGGTGTCTTCATTCTCTTAGTTTAATACCCCTTTCCTTTAACTAAAACTGCAGTCATGTCAGATTTTTTTCCTGGTTCTGATCATCTGCTCTCCAATCTTTTCTGTCCCTATCCCAATCTCTGTCCCCATTACCTACAGATCAGAAAGACATGGGGAATTTTGGCAGCGCCATTCAACTGTTTTTATATTATGATAAAGTCTTTGATGTATACAGAGGTGTGGCTTTCATTCTTGTCAACCAGATAGGTTTAAAAATAAAATGTTTGAAGGGGGATACTGAGAAAGAGCTTTATTGTTTCTTGAGAGACAATTTTCCTCTTAGTATTTTTCCCAAGAGTGATTCTTTGTCACCCCCAACTTCAGCAGGATCATGAATAATACCTCCCAGTGTGTTGACAGTAACTTCATAGATCAGACAAAGCTGTGGAAATAGGTCAGACCAAAATATATGGTGGTAAGTACTGGCCATGATGCTAGACTCTCCAGTGTTTGTCAAGCCAGGGTGGTCACCAGGACCAAAAAGAGAAATGCAAACAGTGTGGTTATTGTCCCTGTGGTTTCCTTGCAAAGGGGTCTTTTAAAGGACCCAGAAGCCATGTCTTGTAAAGGAATGGTTTTCAAGCATTTTTTTTCTGATTTACAGTAAGAAATATATTTCACATGTACAGCCAATGTATTTATAAGAGTATGCACATATGTAGACCCTTGTAAATTAAAATGTATTTTTCAAAATAGTATTTGTGTTTACTACTCTGATTTTTAAAAGTCTTCCTACTCAGTCAGCTTCATGACCTAGTAATGATTTGTGGTCTGTAGCTTGGTCACAAATGTTTTAAAGGAAGATGACTAAAAGCTATGAGAATACTTAGTTTGGTGTGTGGGCAGAAAAAAAATCAATTTCAGGGTAGACTGAGAAGATCAGAAGAAAACCGTGCACACAGACAGCAGCAGCTATAGATGGAAAGATTTTACTTTTCACTAAGGAAGACACTAATTTTGTGTTAGTGTAGCAAAAGACTAAATACAGATTGCCTGTAAAAAGCCTATATAAAACTACAAGAAAACTACAAGGATGTGGAAGAAAAACAAATAAGCAAGCTTAGATAGATTCCCTAAGAATTGCTAGTTTGCATTTGTGGCTAGAAATCTTCATTATAAAGAAATGTCAACATATAACTAGATGTATGATACACACACACACACACACACACACACACACACACACACACACGAACACACTTCCATGAATCCTGCAACTATATATACAAATTTGTTGTTTATAAACTGTTTACAGTTTGGGTTGTTACCATTTGTGTTTTTAGTTTTCAAGTACAATGTTTAAGATAGGTTAAAAATTTTAAAGCAAACAGACATATATTATGTGGACCCTATCAACTTTTCTGCATTAATTTAGTACCTGGCTTTTAATTTCCAAGGCAAGGCAGCTATGCAGAATTTGTGATCTACAAGAATGAAAACTCATAATAATGCGACCCATCATCCTGTTGTTTTGTGAGTATGTGGACACTATATGTCCAGTACAACTAACTGACAGGATAGTGGCAGAGAACACCAACACTCATTTCCAGCCTTTGGACTAGTGAACTTCCCACATCTACACCTCTGAGATAACTGTGGCCACATCCACAAGTATTTCTGCTTTCCTATGTTTCTAGTGGTAATCATTAAAATGAGGAAAACCCTCTCTCTGGATTACACACTGTGAGAGGTCTGTAAGAAAGGAAGACTAGAGTTGGAAACAAAATGATTAAAATTCCACAATGAAGAAGCCCTCTGAATATACATATATACATATATATATATATTCTATTCATAAACAAACCAGTGCACCTCACACTTCACTGAACACAAACATCCCAACTGGAAATGTTTATAATGTAGATCTGGGGACGCCTACCACCGTTTCGGGCTCAGAAATGTATGGGTGCCAACAAATATGCCTTTCAGTAAGCACCATGGGTATGAAGAAGGAATATGTTGCACGCTACTTCTTTCCCAGCCCCTAGTACAAATGGGGCATTGTGAAAGACACAGGTTGAACAGAAATGAGGAAGGCCACTGGTCAGATTCCAGGGATATGTAACAGTCAGGTGATATCCCAATTAATCACTGTGCTTATGACTCAGGAGAACACATTCAAATTCCTGTCACCCTGAGAGGGGAACAGAAACACCTTCTTCTTTCTTCTACACTGCACAACAGCCAGGTGCACAAGCCACAATGTGATTTCCATTTCATTAGTTGTGACCCTCCATTCTGAAACTGTATCATGCTTTGTGATTCTCCTTATTTGACTCCAAAAGCTCACTAGAGGATTGGTAATACTCCCACTCATGTTTCCATCAGAACAGGAAAGACATCAAGGCAGTGACCTCTTTGAGAAAGAACACTCTATTCAACTCAAGCGAAAAAGCAAGAGAGCTGCCAGACACCTATGGCTCAAGCCTGTAATCCTAGCTACTCAGAAGCCTGAGATCTGAGAATCGAGGCTCAAAGCCAGCCTGGGCAGAAAAGTCCACATGCGACTTATTTCCAATTAACTATCAGAAAAATGGTAGAAGTGCCGGGGCTAAGGTGGTAGAGTGCTAGCCTTGAGTACAAAGAGGCTCAAGGACAGTGCCCAGGCCCTGAGTTCAAGCCCCACAACCAACCAAAAAGAAAAAAAGAAAAATCAAGAGAGCAAGTGGACCACTGCACAATTGGGGCCCTTTGCTCCAGAACTTCAATATGCAATGATCTTAAACATACGAGATGAACTGCTTGATGATGAACTCTCTGTTCTCTATATCCCTTCAGTCTCCCCTTCCCCACCTCCCAGCACACCCAAAGAAAAATCCTTCTATTTCAATTCCTAGGCAGCATAACAGACTCTGTCTGTTTTCTCAGAGATCATGGAACCAGTTTGTGGAACAGTTGGTCTGAGAACTCAGCGGATGCTCCATCATAACTCTGTGCATTAGGGAGTGACTTGTCAGGACCATGTTGATGGGTCACGAGTCCAAACTATACTGATAAGTTATGTGCGTTTCTTAGACCTAAATAGAATCTCATTACTCCCTTGTTCATCACTTTCTCATCTGAGAATTTTCACACATTATAGAGACACATTTGTTTGCCAGGTATGAATAAAGAGCTCTTTATAAACTGTGCTGCTGTGTGCAAATGCTAAGATACAGGAAAGCAAATTTTCAACGGTGTTTAAAAGATGAGACTCTCATACATGAATTGTGTGCTAATTAACACTGGGTTTGAGCCCCCATTTTATGTTCCTTGTGATTGCTTATACATGAAAAAATGTCTAATTTATCATTTATTTTTAATGATAATTTTCATATTTGCTGTCAGCATGGAATTTCCCTCTGGTGAGTCTACTCTATTAGTATTATATTAAAAACAGATTTCTTTGGTTAACAAAAAATACAGGGTCTCTCTTGCTTTTCTAACATAAAGCACCCTCAGAATTTGGGATGAATTATTAATATGTAACATCTGTGATTGGGTTATGTTACACACTGAGGAAATCCCAAGAGATGCTGCGCCAGCAGTCTTCTTGAAAATGACTTCATATCTGAAGCCCCTGGCAGATCCAGGGCATGCTCTGTGTCATCATGACCTGTCCTTGATAAATGGCTGGATGGCTTCCATGAATTGTAAATGGGAACATTACTGGTGTCACTTACACTTAGGATAAAATGACCCCTTCTCCCTTCTCAACAGATACTAGTTTGTGTTGTTCAGTGTGATTGACAGAGGCATGAATCTGTCAACAACCAGTCTTGCAGTACTTTTCTATTTTCCTCCCACTGAGAGCCACTTGAATGCTCCAAGTCTCCATATGACTCTTTCACCAGTCCCTTCCTCCTTTCAGTTCCATAAAAGCCACTCTGGTTTCATTGAACATGACCCATCTCTGCATACATGCCCTCACCCCCCGAAAAAAGTTAGAGAGGTTATTTGTTTTGAATTTTAATCTCTGAAATCTGAAGAGGTTTTCATAAAATGCACATCATTAGAAACCAAGGTACATGTCATAAAAGCATTATTCACCAACTTGACAAATCCTGGATTAAAACCAACCATCTGAGTAGTGCTAAAATGAGTTTTGAGCACATTCCAATACACCACTTTCCTGTAGATGTTCACACAGGTAATGTGCTTCTTGAGTTCAGTTTCTGTAAGTATATTTTCATGGCCTGGAGTGTTCAAGGAGAGAATGTTTCTGAGGCTGATTCAGAGGCTTGTCACCAAAAGCAACCACATGCCCTTTCTGTGCTCTAGCTCCCAATTACGCCTCACTGCCTCTTTTATACTATGAAAATTCTGCAAGGGATTGTGATGCTAATTGTAGAAAAATCAAATACCTCTTGTGGAGGGAAGGTTAGTTTTATAACATAACTAAAAAGATTAAAATATGTAAATCAACTTTTTCACTGTACACATGCAAATCTACTTTCTTTGGGTAAATTTCAAAAGAATCTAACCTTTTCTGGACCCCAAATTCAGCAAGAGCTAGACTAAAATTTTTCACAGTAGGAAATGACTCTCAATCTCTGGAAACTGATAATCTACCACCTTTGCCTCTTGATTCATTTACAGTTCTAATAATAGCAGTAGATGATAAAATCTAATGAAATTTACATTTTACTTTAAAATATCTTACCACTTCTAAGCAGTCAATGATCTTGGTTAGTTTATCTTCAGGTAAATTTTTCAGCAAGGATACACTTCAAAAGTAAAAAGAAAAAATCTTTACTTAATTACTGAATCTTTAGTTAATTACCTTTTCTTTTTCTTTTTCACCTACTATGTAGCTCAGGCTGGCCTTAAACTCAGTTTTCCTTCTTCAGCCTCCAAAGTGCTGAGATTACAGGCATCTGCCATAAGGTCCAGCTATTCATTTATCTTCTTGAATGAAACAATAAATACATGTACCTACTTTATGTAGATTCTGAAGTTATTTTAGGTATTAACAATTATGTACCTTAATTTTTTTCAAAGTAAGCTTTCAAATAATGGAAAACACATAAACTATTGAAATTTATGCACATTGGACATGATACATATTTATCCCAGACATTTATCACAAGCAAATAAGTGAAAATAGTAAGATGTTACAAAGTGGAAAAATTATATTGTATCAACTTGGGAAATGAAGCATTTGGTTTGTTTTGGTTTTCAAAGTGACTCACATCTGGAAATATGTTCCTCTCCATACCTCAGTATCTCTTCTGTTATACTGAGTAAGGAGCTCTGCTTTGGGTGGAGGATCAGATATTCATCTGAATCCTCCTAATAAAGTCAAGACTCTGTCCTAGGAATGTGGTTATTACCATTGTAATGTCATACTGTACTGTCTTCTAACAATCAATGATAGCCAGAGGCATGTAATAGGTACATTTCGTACAGCTAATAATTTACAAAAAAATGAAATAGAATACTGAAACCAATTATTTTCAAAAATCAGAACTGATAATGACTAAACTGTGCTCTAAAAGTTCTCTTCTTCTTCACACATTTTTATTCAAGATTATTGATACAATTTCTTCTTTCTTGCCATCTGAAACTTGACACCCCTACGGGGAAAAATAATGAGACACCAAAAATACATGATTGGATCTGATTATGTGCAAGCATAAAGCTCTGGACTGACTTCTGCACATGTGCACCAGGAAGCAAAAGGCCAAGAGCCATGTATAAGAATGTTTGCAGCAATATCACTTGTAATTGCAAAGCAAAGTACTAGAACAAGTCCTAGTGGAAAAACATAATTCAGCACTAGAATCAAGGAAAGAGGCTCTGTAACAGATCTAAATCTCAGGGGAAAAAATACTGGGTAGAAAATAAATTGACTTGCAAAAACAACTCCATTTTTATAAACTTAAAAAATATACAAAATCGAACTATAGGCAAAATTGTAAATAAAAAAATACTAAGCTACACACTCAAGCTACTCTATGACGCAAGGGAGGGGAATGGGAGGCTAGACGTATCAGAACACATAAGAAATTCAGTAACTAAGCTAACTTTCTGTTCCTCGGATTGGGCAATAGCTTCATGGATACTGTTATGATCTTCTAAACGTAGATGCATTTTAAAGTGATACATAAAATCATAAAAATTATATATTTGTATGGGGCACTTTATGATATGTCTATACATGTATCATTTTGCACTGTTTATTTTTTTATTGTCAGGGTGATGTGTAGAGGTGTTACAGTTATATAAGTAAGGAAATAAGTACATTTCTTGTCATACTTGTTACCCCTTCCCTCATTTTTCTCCCATTTCCTTCCTTCCCCAATCTCCCCCGAAGTTGTACAAATCATTTCCAACATATTGTCTTGTGAATACCGTTTCCGCAATTTCATTTTGCACTGTTTAAATTCAAGTAAATGTTTCTCTGTTCTCAAATATCTGTAACTTATGGTAATAGCATGTAGATTCCTTTCTTCTACCTTTTTTCAAATATAAACTACATTATCAATACTACGTTCATACTACTGTGAAATAGCACACTAGAACTCCATATTCCTATCTACCTATAATTCAGTACTCAGTTGATCAACATTTCTTCATCCCTCCTTCCACCTTCTCCAGTTTCTAACAATCACCATTGTACTCACAACTTCTATGAGCTCAGCCCTCTTAGATATAACATATGAGTGAGATCATGCAGAACTTGGTTTCCTCTGTGCGGCTTATTTCACTTAATATAGTAATCTTCATGACCAACTCTATCAGCACAAATAACAGGATTTCACTCCTTTTGTGGACAAATAATGTTCTACTGTACAAATGGTAGTATTTTTCTTTATCAATTCATTGGTTAATTGACAATTTTCTTGTTTCTTTTCTTTTGTACTGAGAATAATGTTGTGCAGCTGTCTTTCCAATGTACTCGTTTCATTTCCCAATAGTGCAATTGTGGGTGACTTTGTAACTTACATGTGGAGTATATAACTCATATCTTATATACTTTAGAATAAAATTGTAAAGGAAAAAAGAAAGAGCTTATTGTATATTCTGAAACAAAGAAAAACATGTTCCCCTAGCATATCTCCCTAGAGATGAAGTGATAATATGGTAGCCAAAATTTGGCATTATTTCACACAACTTTATTATAAAAATATTACATCCTGTCCAAATTTAGCTCTTTACATATTAAACCTATCACATGTGAAAAATGATGGGGAAACAGATATGAGGAAAAATCTCAGCCTATCTTCCCTCTATGAAAATAAGGATCAGCAGGGTGCTGGTAGCTCACACCTTTAATCCTAGCTACTCAGGAGGCTCAGATCTGAGGATCGAGGTTCAAAGCCATTCCAGGCAGTAAAGCCCCTGAGGCTCTTTTCTCCAATAAACCACTCAGAAAACCAGAAGTGGCACTGTGGATCAAGTGGTAGAGAGCTAGCCTTGAGCTGAAGAGCTGAGTGTCAGTGCCCATGCCAGAGTTCAAGCCCCACAAAGGACAAGCAAAGCAAAGCAAAGCAAAGAAAAGCAAAGAAAAGAAGGATCAGGTTTATCTTGTCCACCAATGATTCTACATTGCTTAATGCCTGGTAATAAATGTGTTGAATCGACGAATGATATAACAAAATAAAGGAAGAAAAAAGTGATGTAATAGTAGATTATCTGAGCTCCTGCCACTAAATCAGAACATACTAGACTCCAAAAGAATGAACTGCTATACAGGGCAATTTGAGTTTTATCTCAAATATTCAAACATGACCCAGAGGCATAGGTTTATTGATGAAGTTCTTTTTTGGCCTGTGCAGAACTGTAGGTTATTAGCTTTAAATGCTGACCTTCCAGGCTAGATTGTTAAATTTTGAGATTACCTATATTCAGGTAGATCTCACAGAATGATGACTAAGGTACTGGCTAGAAGATAGGTAAGACACTTTCTTGTCATTATTGTGGCTCACTGCCAAGAGTCATTGTTGTGGCTGAGAGGGAAAACCAAGAAAATTCTACTTGAGATACCTTAACACCTGCAATATTCTACTGATTAACAGTGCATTCCTTAGGCGTTTATGGAGCCCACACTATAGGCTAAGGCACTGTGCAGCCCTAAAATCATTGGCATCACAGGCTTGCTATACAATATAAAAACCACACTATTTTACTTAAGATGAACTTCATATTTACTTTTGAAATCCTGAAGTGCAATATTATTATTGTTCCCATTTATCATATAACACTTCATTACAGAATCTTTTACAGATACAGAGATTGTCAGAACTCTCACAAACGATATAAAAGTATTTAAGATATGGAACTTATAGTCTCAAAAGTTTCCCTTAACTTGGAACTGGCTTTCTAAGTCACATAGACATGTGCTTCTCTATAATTGATGTTTCAAGTTGTTGAGGTACAGACATTTCCTGAAATTAGCATATGCCACCGATCAGTCATAATTTGGGCAAGTTAAACTGCAACAAATAATGCTGAGTTAGGCAATAGTATGACTATGTAAATGAGAAAAGGAATGTGTACCTGTTAGAAGAGTTAGAAAAGCAACATTATGCTATTTTCTTTCAAACCTCAAACCTCATCAGCCAAGTAAGCATTCAATGTGGATTTATTTAGGAGTATTTATACATTATTTTCAGTACTGTACACTATGGCTCAATCAATACAAGGGCAAAATAATGGAAAAGGAAATCAGGACCTAAACTAATGGGAATTAAATATAAATTTTGATGCAGTGACATTTAATATAAGAGAATACTTTCATTCTTTGGTTTATCAACATGGAAAATACTTACAGAGGAGAAACTATAATAAAATATTTATTCTGCTTAAACCCACATATCTATACTATGCCGACATACCTTTTCACTTTTCCCCATGGGGTCATTCTTACCTTCTGAGAAAGTTTCTGTACTGCTCATCCCTAGCTTGGGCTGTTCTTCTCATTATATTCTGGAAAACCTCTCGGTCAAGTGCCCAAGTTTTAACATTGGTAATGGCTAAAGAAAGAAATCAAGAAAACAATACAACATTTTTAGTACTGCATGAAGAAATCATTCTAGCCACGTGCCAATGGCTCACACTTGTAACCCTTGATCTTTGGGAGACTGAGATTGAGAAGATGATAGTTCCAGACCAGCCAAGGCAGCAAAGTTTAGGAGATGCCATCTCAACAAAAAGAAGGGTTTGGTGACAAACCTCTGTTAGCACAGCCTAAAACAGTCAAATCACAGTCCAGGCACAACACAAACTCTCAAACAAGAAAATAGATCCTAACTCAAAAATAACCAGTGAAAATGAGGACTGAAGATGGAGCAAAGCAGGAGATCATCAAACTAACAAAATGAGAAACAAAGAAAGCATTCCCGAAGATTATTCAACGATTTGGCAGTTTTTGGAAAATGCATCATTTAAAAATGTAAATGGAAGGAAGCAGTGAAATAAAGTGACTAATTTTATAAATCATTTTGACTTTGAAATGTACCATGATCTGGAAGTGGGTAGTGGAAGATTTCCTTTCTAATTATGTTTTGGTTAGAATGATCTGCAAATGTTTGCAATTCTCAATTATGTACTACATCATCAGGATGTAATTCAGATTAATGTTGTTCTATTAGAGAAGACTAGCAAACCTGTATAAATTTAGAGTGATGCATTCACAAACAGGAATTGGAAATTAAAATCTCTGGGTTATGTGTGTTTTACATCTCTTTTTGTGTTATTTAAACATTGTTCTCAATGATTACTTACATATAAAACACATGCAAATAATTTTAAGAGACTACAAAAAATTAGGGGACAATATTTTTATAGAAAGACATTAAAAGAAAACATAAAATCCCAAATGGAAATAAATCAGCAGTAGAAATTCTAAAAAAAAAACTGTATACAGAGGGTGACATTAACTTATGAGTATAGATGCATTGTATTAATAAATTGACATGTTGAGCAGTATGAAGGTTCTTCAAAAGACTAAACGTAGAGCTCCCCAATGATCTAGCAATACCACTCCTGGGCATTTACCCAAACAATCACAAACAGGCCACACTAAAGCTACCAACACAGCTATGTTCATTGCAGCATTATTTACCATAACTAAGATATAGAACCAACCCAGAAGCCCCTCAGTAGATGAATGGATCAAGAAAATGTATATATATACACAATGGATTACCCCATTCTTAAGGGAATGAAAGACTTGGAAAAAATCATATTAAGTGAAGTAAGCCAGACCCAAAGAAACATAGGCTCCAAGGTTTGTAATAACTACTATATGTCTAGGATGGTCCTATTAGCAGATTACAATAGCTCAATGGCTATGTACATATGACCATATAAAATGATGCTAAACAAATTGCAAGATATGGAAACAAGATACGGGATTTGGGATTTTTTTTGTTTCTGTTTTTGTTTTTTTAATGTATTGTGTGAAGTTATTTCATTTATTTCTTTTTTCTTTTCTTTTCTTTTTTTTGGGTCAGTCATGGGGCTTGAACTCTGGGCCTGGGCGCTGTCTCTGAGCTCTTCAGCTCAAGGTGAGTGCTCTACCACTAGAGCCACAGTGACACTTTCAGTTTTCTGGTGGTTCATTGGAGATAAGTCTCATGGCCTTTCCTGCCTGGGCTGGCTTTGAACTGCGCTCCCCAGATCGCAGGCTTCCGAGTAGCTAGGATTACAGGCATGAGCCACTGGCGCCCAGCTAAGTTCTTTCTTTTTTCCCCATTTGGCTTATCACCTCTTACCACTGTTTTTGATTTTGGTACCCCATGTCTTGTGTATATGTTTATCTGATTTGGGGAAGGAAAAGGAAATAACAAAGTAGTGAGACAAAGGGACAACAGAGGTACTCACAAATGAACTTTACAACTTTACAACTTGGGGGGGGGGGGAGAAGAGTGGAGAGGAAGGGAAAGTGGGGGAGAATAAGGGAGGGGGTAACAATGTTTGATAAGAACTGTACTCAATTACCTTACTTACGTAACTGTACCCCCTCTGATATCACCCTTATAATAAAATTGAATTAAATTAAAAATTATAAAAAAATGACATATTGAATTGAAACCCTCTGTACAATTACTTCAAAAAGTGATGATGATGATGATGATGATGATGATGATGGTGATGCCAGGTTCCAGTGGATCATCCCTGTAATTCTAGCTACTCAGGAGGCTGATTTCTGAGGATTGCAGTTTGAGCCAGTTCAGGGAAAAATATCTATGAGACTCTTTTTTTTTGTACATTTTTTATTGTAAAAATGCATTATAAAGGGGTTACAGTTACATGAGCATGGTAATGAGTACATTTCCTATTGAGCATTGTTGCCTCTTCCTTTGTTTATCTCCAATAAACTACCAAAATGCCAGAAGTGGAGCTCTGGCTCAAGTGATAGAGCAACCTTGAGCAAAAGAAGCTCAAGAAGAGCATCCAGCCCTGTAGTCCACAAACCACCATAAAAAAAAAGAAAGAATAATAACCCTAAGCTCTGGTAATTGTACTTTTAGAATGCATTGGAATGATCTCAGAATTGTTGTTAAAAATATAAATTCCCCAGGCCACTGGCCAGAAATTCTTTTTAAATGTGAGTAGAGACTTGGAATCTGAGTTTTATTCAAACAGTTCACAGTGATAATCCACATAACCCAACCTACATACCATACCTGAATAATTCTGTAGAATTTGTAATAATAACATTAATATACAAAAACAAGAATCCTAGAAGAAGCTAATAAACTGAAAAACTCATTCACATAAATTCTCATTACTTGACATCCTTTTTGAGATATGTGTGTGTGTGTGTGTGTGTGTGTGTAAATACAATGTGTGTATATATACACACATTTTCATTGCTTTAATTTTTCTGGTTCATAATATGGTCAGAAACTCATGGAGACAAAGAAGGAATCATTCAGGACAAGTCAAAATCTACATAGTTTAAAAAAAAAAAAGCAAAGTAACAGTAATTAAAGAAATACTGGAATTTGCCAATTTGAAGGTATTTTCCTATGACATATAGGTGTATATGAGAGAAATTGTCTTTTTCAATTGATCTATTTAGGTGTTTCATTATAAATTCTAATATAGCATAACAATTCTATTAATGAAGCATATATAGAGAAATAGGAAAACAAAAAAAAAACTGGACCAGGATGCAAGCCTGACTTAATGAGATAAACTTTAATACCATGTAACGATTTGGGGAATTTCATCTCCTGTTACCTTTCACAGAGGCTGTTCGTGTACAGTTGTACAAAATGGCGAGTTCCCCAAATGTTGTCCACATAGGGATGGATGATAACAACTTCTCTCCTTGGAACACCTCTAATCGGCCCTCTGTGAAGTACAATTTAAGAAAAATACAAATCATCAAAATCTACCTATATCCTATAAATTAAGAAACTCAGAAATCATTCACAGCATACAGGTAAAATATGGTGTGTGTGTGTGTGTGTGTGTGTGTGTGTGTGTGTGTGTGTGTGTGTGTTGTGTTTTGATAAAACTTTATGGGAATTAAACTTTGAATTTCATGTAATTTTAATTTCTTGAATTGTAGTTTTCTTTTGATTATTAAATGTCTGAATACACAGCATGACTCAAATACAATGGTTATTGATCAATGTGAGGCCAGCTCTGTGGATTATCTTGAGAAAAATACTTTCCTGAAGTTCTTCATTGATAATGGAAATAAAAACAATAACAATATCCACTTCATAATTTGTCATGAGAATTAAAAAAATATAAACAAGGAATTTAGAACCATGGGTAGCACACCGTAAATTCAATTTAAGTATTAACTATGATTAATACTGTTATTAATGTAACAAAGCTCTTTCCTCGAAAGAGTGGATGACAAGTTGTTTGTTTAAAATTTATTCTACTCTAGGAAAAATGTAGCACATAAAACTATTTCTTGCTGAGTAGGAGCTCAAAAATTATAGATGTCTTGAAAACATTGCACAGTTTTTGGCCATGGGAAGGCCAGCTTGTCATAATGGATAAACACCAGTTTTGGGTCTTGGCTCCCTTCCTTATTGGCTGTTTGAATCCTGCAAGATCCTTCACCATTATTAAACCTTGGTTTCATTTCAATATAATAACTATTTTAAAAGGAAGTCACTAACGAGAGTGCTTTGCCCCGTCTAACCCTAGGCAAAAAATGGAGGAAGGCAGACTAACGTAAGCTTTCCACAATTGTTTTGCCCTAAACTCACTCTTCTTCTCTTCAAACAGAATCTAATCACATTAAACTAATGAACAAAATATTTAAATTCTTAAAGGAAGAAAACTGATGGAGTGATGTCTCTTTCTGCTCAGGAGTTAGACTTTTTCCTAACTTTCCTAACTTTCCATGAAGTAGCGCTGTGGCATCTGAGTCCATTCACTAACTAGGCAAATTTGATCTGAGGCCCCACAAACATACCCAGGAACTATTTGAAGTGCCAGAGCAACAGAGTGGGCCGAGAAGAAAATAGTATTTTGATAGAACTTATAGTCGACAGTTCTGCTTTGGTTCCAGATCCCACAGATTAGGTACTAATTCTTAATGGATTTTCATTAAAATTTTAATAGTTTTTCATTACAGCTAACTGATTCCATCAAAACCATTTAGTAGTACTGTCCAATTGATACCATAGCTCTTGATGCATTTCAAGGATTTTTTCCGGATGGGTTATGACCCATGGGGCTTGAGAACTGCTGAAGAATTACATGAAATATCAAATGTCTTAAGTTAAATATGCTTGCGTTACTTGCTATTCATGTTATATTTTATCAAGGGGGATTTTTAATTATTAAATTAATTTGCTCAGCCTGATAATTAAACCAGGCAATTCAGCCTTTAGATGACACCATAATTAATTCAAGTAAGAAACCATCCAATTTTCATTTTCATGTGTACTATGGCCTTGATTTCAATAGCTGCATTCATGCTGACTTCTGTCCAACCTCTTCCCTCCCCAAGCCTTTCATCAGAGTTATTGGCAAGGAACAAGACAAGCTGACACGAGTTTCTCATCTTTTCCTAGCAGGTTCCATAAATATTTGTTGACATAATGACCTATCTTCTCTTGCCAGAATGCTCTAGTGTTGCTAAAATCAATGTGCAATAACCAAGAGAAAAGTTGTAAGAAGGAAAAGTAGTCTGGATCAACAATTACTCTGGAACACTTGTCCCTATAAATCTGAAGGCTGCATAAATTCAGACCGTAAATTCACTGCTTGAACATTTGCTTGCGAGTGATCGAAGAATTTTAGAGTTGCCTATGAAAATTATACGATTATATGGAAAAAATACACATGTAATTATAAAGCTCACATGTTTAAAGAATCCAAGGATATGAAAATAAGCTTTCCCACAATGCAGATAGGATAATATATGTCTATTAACTTGTTTACCTAGACAAACTCCTGCCCCCATGCCTTACAAATAAAACCTCTAGGAAACAGATAGGGTATTACTTAGGTGTTTCAGAACTACCATGGAAAACATGTCACAACCAATCTCAGGTTATCTCACTCTCTGGGTAAGTCAGTTTAATTTTCTTCCCTCAGACTCAAAAAGTAGGAGCAACTCAGATTTTGACAAAGCATCTAATAACCCTAATCCCTCCTGAGATAATTTCTTGCTTCTATATCTAAATAACAACAACAACAACAATAATAATAATTTCTTAACTGACCATCACAAGATCTACACATTTCAAAAATGAAACTTTGATCTTTTCTAAGTTTCTAACATGTAAGCATGTTCAAGTGATCAAGGACAAATAGTTCTGAAAACACATTTTAATTGGAAGACATTGAGTTGTCTATTGATTAAACGTATCTAAATTATCTTTTAAGACCATTGGTATATAAAATCCAAAGTTTCCAGAACCACAAAAACCATTTTTTTTCCTGATGTGATTGTTTAATCATGTCAACATAAGGAACTATACTTTGAATAGAGAGCCTTTTTTATCCATAAGTGGTACTGTGATTGCAAAATACTTGATTGTGAGTTTGAGCTTTACTTTCTCAGCTATGTGACCTTGGATAAATTTCTTAACCTCCCCGAGATGAGTAATACGAAGATAATAACCTCCAATAGCAATATGGAGGGAAATAATAGCACTTTTCTTGTGGAGTTAGTGGGAGATGAAATGAGATCTCTGTTGACAATATATCAGGCAATACAACGCCTGATACGCAGAAAGCATTTGATAAATATTACCATTACAATTTGATCAATAATGCTGCTATTTTATGAATTCAAATCTGTTACATTTTCTACAAATAGATCAACTGATTCTGTGTTTTTAGAACCATTTGTAAAAAATCATAATAGATGAAACATATGTCATATCATAATGGGAAAAATCTGTAAGGCCTACCTGCCAGCACAAAGATATGATTTCCTGGTTCTCCTTGCTTAATAATGTAACTGCCTTGTTGGTAGTTTCTCCCATACATACATTCCACCATGTCTTTGATCTGCTGAGGGTCCAGTCGCTTCAGAAACTGGTTTTTATTTAGGGCATCTGTGATGAGTTTCTTCTCACTGGTGAAACAGAAAAGAGGCAAGATGGTAGCTGAAATGAAAGCAAATCATGCCTCATGGTCCATGAGGAATCATTCATTCTGGTTATTTATATCCCTACTAGTACACATGAAATTTCCTGAAATTTCTAGCCCCACCAAACACCTCACCTTTGTCACTGCCATACCTTACATGCAAAACCTTTACATATTTTTGAATATTTTTCCTGGTAGTCACTATCACCCCAAAGTGCGATCATTTCTACTTCCAACATGATGTTTCACAAGGGAGCATCTTCACATTTCCATCTATACAATTTTGAGATGGAAAGTAAGTCTGATGAATAGGAAGGAACTATATTCAAGAGACAATATCACCGACCATTTATGATGTGTGAATGCATACACAGTGCCTATGGTATGAATTATTTTGTATCTCAGTTTCATGGCCTATGAAATCATTATTATTCTAATTTTGTGAAATGGTTAACTAAGTAGTAAGAAGCAAATTACTCCTCATAGGGTTTAAATATTATCTGTGAGTCAGACAGCTATGATGTTTTCATTCTATTCCACTGTTTTTATGACCTGTCAAACTGACTCCGTAGTTTGATCAGACATAGAGGGGAATGGTAAGCATCCAGGATTGCTTTGCTTTTACCCTAGGTGTGTCTGGTCTGGATAAAACCTGTGTTTCCAACATCAAACCCTGTTTGTTCTTCAAATTCAATCCCTGATTATTGATAATCCTAGAAGACTCTGCTTTCTAAGGAAAAGAAGCAGCTCCAAATAGCAACTCAATTATCATAAATTACAAATGTTTAAACTCATGCTTTAGATAAAGATGTCGCAAAATTCTTGAACTAGAAAAAAAGATACTTTAGGAAGCTGTCAGAATCTTGTAATACAATGTATTTACCATCTGCATGACTTCCCAAAATGGTTTTTTTTTTCTTTCGCTAGAATGTATATATTCAAATGCCAACCCTAGCTTTTCTATTTGAAATTTAAGATCTTGTTCTTATGAGAAGTTCCTAAAAATATGAAGTCAGAGTAGGGCATTAGTTACTTCCCTCATGATCTCATTAGATCCCTAGATTGTGTGAAGAAAAAAGGTGACACTTGTACAGAGATTTCCTTTCCCTGACAGGGACTCTAACTGAACATCTTGCGAACTTTCTTCTCCCTTCATCTAAACTATCACTAAACCTTGTCAAATTCCTTTACAAAACATCATCGTTAGCAAATTTATCTTCAATTTTCAAGAATGTTACCACAGTTCAAAAGCAAAATATAAGTCTTGACAATTTTAACAATTTCCTTCGTAGAGCTTCAGATTCTAGACTTTGAGTTTATTTTGTACCATATTCTCAGATCAATCTTGCTAGGAAAAAAAAATGATTGAATATTGTTAGGTGCCAGTGGTTCTTGCCTATATTCCTAGCTACTCAGGATGTTCAGATCTGAGGATCACAGTTTAAAGCCAACCTGCATAGAAAAGTCTATGAGATTCTGATCTCTAATTAATGAGCAAAAGAGCTGGAAATAGAAGAGTGGCTCAAGTGGTAGAGTTCCAGTCTTGAGCAAATAAGCTAAGGGAGAGCATGTAGCCCTGAGTTCAAGCAGCAGTACTGTCATAAGACTTACAAAATCATATCTAGGCCCAGTATAGTCAAATTACTAAAGACAAAATAAAAATAGAAAATTCAAAATGAGGCAGAACTAATTTACTTCTCAAGAGAGATGATGAAAAACAGAACACAACAGAATATCTCCAAAGAGCTCCATAGGGCCTAAGGAATATCTTTACCTGGTGAAAATAGCCTTTAATAATAAAGAAAATTAAGAGATTTTCAGAATGTTTTTCCATTGGCACCAGACTCATAATAGTGGACAACTCCAGACAGAAGGAATGGGATCTCAGATAAAAACTGGCAGATGTTAGCAGGAAGAAAGAACACTAGAAATACATATACTACTTTTTTATGTTTAAGCTTTCACAATAATTTTAAGTGATTTTAATACATTTCACTAACTTTTTAAAAATATAAATTTTTTGTCAGAACAACTAGCTGTATTCCTACAATAAGTAACTTATAAAGCAATAAAAAAAATTAGGTAGAATGTAGAAAATCTAAACAACTGATCATCAATGTTACCTCCTTTTTTGATGTAACTGGTACTTTAAGTCAGTAGACAATAACTGTTTTCAAGTGTACCTCAAACTGTGATTATATGAAACCATGAAAAAACAAAAAGTATCAACAAAATTCATAAGACTGAAATAAAACATTGTATTTTTTAATATAATAGCATAAGTTAGAAAATCAGTAACAAGGGCTGAGAAGGTGGCTCAGTGGTAGAGTGCTTGCCTTGCATGCATGAGGCCCTGGGTTCGATTCCTCAGCACCACATAAACAAAAAGAAAAAAGCCGGAAGTGGCACTGTGGCTCAAGTGGTAGAGCACTAGCCTTGAGCTGAAGAGCTGAGGGACAGTGCCCAGGCCCAGAGTTCAGGCCTCACAACTGGGCCCCCCCCCAAAAAAAATCAGTAACAAAAGATAACCATAAAATCCTCAAGTGTATGAGAACTGAGCAAGACATTTCCAAATACCCCACTAAACAAAAATTAAATCATATGGTAAGTCAAATAAAAATTTGAAACTAAGAATAAAATATATTGTGTTAAATTAAAATTAAACAATGCTTAGAAAAGAGCCAATAGGAATGAATAATGACTACATGAATGACTCTGTTTCAAAAGGCTAGAGAAGCAAAAGGCAGCCAGCAGTAGTGATATATAATGTCTTTTATCCCAGAAATGGGAAGCTGAAGTAGGAATATCACAAGTGTTTGAAAGCCAGTTTGACTACATATCAAAACCTTCCTCCTCCAAAAAGAGGAAAGAAAAACAAAATGATTACACACAAAAAATGAAGAAGGAGAAGCAGGAAGACAAAAAGTAGAAAAGCAAATAAATATACATATGGAAAATGAGAATTGTCCAGTGGAAAGAATCAACACAGCCCCATTTTTTTAATCTGAAAAAGCTAATGAAAATGATAAGGAGATAGGTGTGAACATAGGGTGAGTGGGGAATTGCTAATCCTGGAAACAAGACATTACTGAAATAAGCCTAATCTCTCTTAGTATTTATTGTCTATTTTTAATAAATCAGTGAATAAACAACTACTTGAAAAATTTATTTGGACTAAAAAAATTCCTAGAAAAATATAACATGAAATAGACACAAGAAAAAATAGAAAATCTGATTAACAATAAAGAAATTAAATACAAAAAAAACTCTATCTCCACCAAAATTCTAGCTTCACATGACTATTGTTAAATTTTCTAGGCAATTAAGAAAAAATAGCATTAATTTACCTACTCTTTTCCAGAAAATAGGAAACAGAATTTTTCCAAACTCATTTTGTAGTGCCAGAAGAGATCAAGTTGTTTTTGTTTTTTGTTGTCTTTAATTTATAAAAACTCATATTACAACCCAGGGCCCATTGGCTCTTGCCTGTAATCCTAGCCTATCGTCAATAAGCTTTTTAATTTTTTTTTGTGAACAGCTCCAAATAGAAAATAACCAGAAGCCGAGCTCTGGTGGCTCACACTTGTAATCCTAGCTACTCAGGAGGCTGAGATGTGAGGATCACAGTTCAAAGATAGCCTGGGCAGGAAAAGTCTGTGAGACTCTTAATCTCCATCAGAAAATCAGAAGTGGTGCTATGTGGGTCAAAGTGGTAGAGCACTAGCCTTCAGTTAGCAAAAGAGCTCAGTGTCAGTGCCCAGGCTCTGAGTTCAAGCCCCAGAGGCTTTCCTCCATCTTGCTAGAAATGGACCAAACTCCATTTCTATGTATCTTGTGCCAGGTATCAGCTACCTTGTTTCTCATGTTTCTGCCTATGCATTTCTTTACCTGTTTGCTCCCCTTTCCCCATGCTCTTGGCAAACCTTGGCTTTTGCTACAATGTGTTTGGTTCCTTGCAAAGAGAATGTGGAACATCCTTTAGAGAACTCACCCTAGCTCATGGCAGGTTAAGGCCCTCTGGGAAATGAGAAGTGGGAAAGGAAAGGGTGTGAGGACGGGAATGGAAGAATATAATCAGGCTCATGAGGCTTTCTGAACAGGCTCTGAAACTTGTCTTCTCCTCTCATGGGGTATGTGACATCCAAGATGTCTTAGAATAAAAAAGGACAAAAGAAAGATAGGCAAATAGAACTCTACCACAGCACTCTTCTGCCACACAAGTGCTATCTCTTTGGACTGTTAATTGTGTGATCACATGCCCTGCCTTCCAGACCTCCTCCAAGAGAATTTGTTGGGAGTTGTTCTCCTTAGGTACCTCTCACAGGGCTTTCGAATCCTGACACTGCTTGTATGTACTTTCCTTCATCCATGCTACACTGGGTTTATTTAATATTGTCTGGCTAAGGCCACTTCTGAATTGTTTGTAAAAATCTGTTCTATATTTATAATAGAAAATTGTATTTCAAGGAAAAATAAAACTATTCAGAAAAAGCTGAAAGTGGTGCTGTTGCTAAAGTGGTAGAGCCTTGAATACAAAGAGGCTCAGGAACAGCATCAGGGTCCTATGTTCAAGTCCTAGGACTGGCAAAACAAAAACAAAAACAGAACAGCAACAAACAACAACAACAAAATCCCTCATATTACGTGAAAGGAAAACTAAAGTATTTCTAATAATGGTCACAAATCAAAAAGCAAATTAAATAAAGTAATCAAAATATTCTAACTACAACATGATAGGATTAAAAGATGAAATACATAGTAAATTTAATTGGATACAGAGAAAGTAGTTGGTAAGATTAAGTATCAGTAATGACTTATAAATCTTACTGTAGCTCATAGGAAATTATGAATAAAAATCTTAGTCCAACAAAACACCCATAAAATAAAATGAAACAGAAAACAATTTATTAGTCTGCAAAATACTGAAAGCTTCACTATTAATAGCAGACATAGGGTACATCAGTTCAAACATGAGTCAGAAATAACAGTACATTGAATGAAGCTAAGAAAAGAATAAAGAAGGAAAAATAGAAGGAAACCTATCAGAAGTGAAAATACAGAAAAAGAAGAAATTAAATTCTCTTCACAAGGCATGGTTAAATATGTGAAAAAGTCAAACTAAGAAGCATGTGTCTCATGCCTGTAATTCTAACTACTCAGAAGGCTGAAATATAGAGGATCCTGGTTGCAAATCAGCCCAGATAGAAAAGTCTGTAAGAGGGCATCTCCAAAATTACCAGTGAAAATCAGGGATGGAAGTATAGCTGAAGTGGTAGAACACCAGTAAGGCAAGCAAGTTAAGTAAGCAAACCCAACATAGCAAGTCTCTAATTTAAGACCCAGTACACCAAAAATGAGGTAGTGGGGGTGGAGGGGATTGAACAATTAAATTATCAAGATTAACAAGTGCTCTGGGCATGGTAGGTCATACCTGCAATCCTAGATACTTAGGAGGCTGATCAGGAGGATTGGGGTTTAAGCCAGGCTTGGCTAAAGTTCATGAGACTCTATTTCATAAATCTATTTTTATAAATCTAGGTGCAATTTCACATGCCTGTTAACTAGGTGCAACTTCACATGCCTGTAATCTCAGCTATTCAGGGAGCATAAATAGAAAGATTGTAGTGACGACTTGGCCTGAGAAAACAGTAAGACCTTATTTTAAAAAAACTAACAAAATCACAAAAGGATTGGGACATGACTCAAGTAGTAGAATATCTGCCCTGCAAGTATAAAGCCTTAAGTTCAAACCCCAGTATTACACACACACACACACACACACACACACACACACACACATAAGGGGGAAGGGAAAAAAGGGAAAGAAGGGAAGGAAATCAAAAAGTGATTTCCCAAGTCTCAATGGCTAAAAAAAATTAATTAATTATATTTCTATATTCTGATACCAAACAATTAAAATGAAAATGTATATATTACATCATTCATTTAAAATAGAATAAAAAACATTGACTATGTGAGATTATATTTAGTAAATATATACAACCTTTTTGCATCAATAAGAGAAATTGAAGAAAATACAAATGAAGGAAAATGTCATGTTAAGAATGAGAATATTAAATTTCCTATTGGTGTCAAGTCTATTTAAGTTGGTCTAGTTTCAATGAAATCACAATCAAGATTGTCTTAAGTTATGAAAATTGGCAAGGTGATTCTAAAATTCTTATAGTCATAAAAGGACCCAATGAAAGCCTTAGAATATTGAAGAAAAATAACAAAACGGAAACTCTTAAAGTGATGGAGATTAGGAATCATTATAAATTAAAATAATTGAGAATATATTATTGGCAGAAGACTGGACAAAAAAGATCTTTGGAACATTATTCAAAGTCCAGAAACTGGCCTACACATACAGAAATACCTGCTGTACAACAGCAGCTTAACTACAAAGCTCTGAGGGGAGAAACAAGAAATCAATGGAAAAATATATTAAAAACTTCTCAACAGAAAGTCAATAAAAGCCACAGTGAGACACCACAATATACCACCAACCAGAATGGCTAGAATGCAAAATGCTGAGTATTAAATGCTGAAAACTTAAACCATTCACATTGCTGGTGGGAGCATGGATTTCTTCAACCACTTTGAAAAGCTCACAAACTGTAGTCGATTTGAACTTATTAATAATGTATGGTCCAACTATTTCACTTCTACATTTATATCCCATCCTACATCATACATAAATGATGCAAAAGACATGGGCAAAATATCCATAGTAGCATTGTTCATTTTTGCTAGACAACAGAAATAAACAAATGTCCAATAATAGCAGAAACTGTCAATTGTTTATACTCATGCAATAACACTTTATAGAGAAGACCATTAATAAGACACTGCTAGGTATAATAATGTGAATGAATCTTATCATATAAAAGAAAGAAACCTCAGTCTGTATAGTCTATATTCCATTACTGTATCAATATAAATGTCAAAAATATACATTTTATATTTATATATATATAATGAGTGGAGATTGCCCTCATTTGGGGCTTCTGAGGTTCTTGAATGTTCTATTTCCTGCTAATATGTGGTGGTTACATGATTATACTCACTGATTTTTTTTTTTTTTGTCAGTCATGGGGCTTGAACTCTGGGCTTGGGTGTTATCCCTCAGCTCTTCAGCTCGAGTCACAGCACCACTTCCAGTTTTCTAGTGGTTTATTGGAGCTAAGAGTCTCACAGATTTTCCTGCCCAGGCTGGCTTTGAACCATGATCCTCAGATCTCTGCCTCCTGAGTAGCTAGGATTACAGGCGTGAGCCACTGGCACCCAGCTCCTAAATTATTTTTATACTTCAAAAACCTTAGGTTTCTGTCCATTGGAGGAATCTGAGCTGGTTCCATATGTTGGCTATGCTAAATAATGCTGCAATAAACATGGTTGTTGCTATAGTGTTTGTGGTCTATTGGATAAATGTGCAGAAATGGAATTACTGGGTCATAGGGTAGTTCTATGCTTAGGTTTTTGAGATCCTTACCAACTGCTTTCCAGAGTAGTAGAACAAGTTTGCATTCCCGCCAACAGTGCGCTTAATTCTAGATTTTTGTTTGTTTAATTTATCTTTTATTGTAAAGGTTATATTACAGTGAAATAAGTAACTGTTACAGTTACATAAGTAAGGTAATGGGTACCTTTTGAACAGTGTCACCCCCTTCCCCCATTTTCTCATTTCCCCTCCCTAACCCCATCCTGCCCCCAAGTTGTATAGCTCATTTCCAACTAGTATTTAGTAAGTCTCACTGCTGAATTGGTTCACCCTTTGTCCCACCACTTCTGTGCTTCCCTTTCCTCTCCCCAAATCAGATAAACTTACATACAAGACAAAGGGTACAGAAATAAAAAAACAGTGACAAAATGGAATAAACCAAAAGAAAAAAGAAAGAGAAAATAAATAACTGCAAACAGTACAACAAAAACCCTCTAGTTTCCATTTCTTGGAGTTTGTTTTGAAAAGCATCACTTTATATGATCATATGCACATAGTTATTGAGCCCTTGTGATCCTCTCCTAAGAATATCCTCCTTTGTTCTCACTCTGTGAATCTACAAATAAACCAACAGATCGTAAAAGACAAATAATTACACTTGGACATGATTAATTAAACCGCACCTTAATTCTAGAAGTATAGTCCTGTTCTAGTTCCCTCTAATGAGGGGAGCCATGCAACTGTGTTTCTCTGGGTCTGCCTACTTCACTTAACAAAATCCTCTCCAAGTCGTTCCATTGCCTTACAAATGGTTCAATGTCATTCTTTCTGATGGATGAACACACTGATTGAGTGCACTGATGAGAGCTCAGTGGGGGGCACCCAAGTGATTATAAATAAATTAACGGAAGATAGTAGAATCGATGAAGAACGCAATTAGCAAACAGCATAATTCATTAGAAAGACTAAGTCAAAGGCTAACAAAATGAGCAAGAGGGAATGGATACTTGCAAGGGGGAGGAGTCAAGAGGAAAAGGTAGAATTAACTGAGGAAATAAGAATGCAAACAATTATGTGTTATATATGCCGCAGGACTGAGGAAAACTAAGGAAAGGGTGGATGTGAGGGGAGTGAAGATTTTTGAAGGGATGACACAGATCAAGACATATTGTATGTTATGTTAAATGGCAAAACAAATCAATACATAACCTACAAATTAAGAAAAGGGAGGGAAGGGGTTGGGTGGAGTGAACAGGTGGGTGAGAATGTTTGTTGTAAGGGGTGACATCAATCAAGAGGCACTGTACTTATAAAATGCTCTGTTGAATGACAACTCCTTTGTACAACTACCTAAATGAAATAAAAATACATAAAATACAATAAAATCCTAGGCTTGAATTTCCCAATTCTGCTACCTTTTAGTTTTATATTCTTGGACCAGTTAACTAACTCACTGATTCTCAGATTTCTCATCTAAGTAGAGCATGGCTGCCTACCTACTTCATAGGCATATACACACATTGACTCAGATTATGTGGCGGTAAATATTTAATACCCGGAAATGCTAGTTGCTGGCAATAGAAGGAGTTTTAGTTTAGTTTTGTTTCTTTTTCTGGAAAGAAAACGTGGGATGTGGAAGGTTCAAGAATCTACAGAGCAACAAAGAGGTATGTTTAGGACCCTTTAAGCTGTTCAAAGTTCCTCTAGTGGGGCTCAATCTAAACCTTTATGTGTCTGAGGCAATATCCTAATCCTTTTGCAATCCTTTTACCCCACACTTGCATAATCATTCCTAGAAGCAATAAATTCTTGTCTTCCAACGTGTGCAGGAATTTCATTTATCAAAGTTCACAGACAGTGCTTGTACTGGGCTCCATCTCCCTTCCTGCTCCTGGGTTTCAGGGACTTCTGTTCTCACAGTTGTTTTTGTCAGTTTCATGCACACTGTTATCATGCAACCTTCTCTGCATGAGGCTCAAGGCAAAGTTAGGGGCCAGCAGCTTCTCTCTCTGCCTTCTTTCCTATCTAGCAAGCATTTCTTGTGAGCAGAGGGTTTAGAGCAGCTTTACTTGTGTGGCATTTCATAGCTTGATTAGATATTCAAATATTAGATAAGGCATGTTTGCTAAAAGCCCAAGATCTGGAGCTGAGTGAGATGCCACTTTTGATTTCAAGTCATGCCAGTTACTTGCCATGGAACTTTGTGCAAGTCACTTAACCTTCATGTCATCTCAGTCAAACAATAATAAGCATCATCTACAGTCATAGGATTTCTATGAGAATTCAATTAGTTAACAAATAAATTACTGAAAAAATAAACAGCACCTGGAACATAAAATATACTACCTAAGTGTTAACTATTACTTCGCCAAATCAGCATGTGTTACCAACAAATTTAAAACTGAGCAAGAACGACTATAAAAACTCTATATTTGAAGCCAGAAAACTGTTGCTCATGCCTGGAGGCTGCTCAAGAGGCTGATATCTGAAGACTGCCATTCAAAACCATCTGAGTCATGAAAGTCCATGAGATTCTTATCTCCAGTTAGTCACCCAAAACCTGGAAATGATGCTGTGGCTCAAGTAGTAAAGCACAAGCCTTTAGTTGAAAAAATATTTGCTAAAGGGTAATGTTGAAACTCTGAGTTCAAGCCCCAATACCAGTGAAAAATAAACTATATTCTGTGCATAAGACTTGTCTTTATTCATTTAGGAAGAGCACCCTGAAATGTTGGTAAAATACCTGACAGTCTAGACCCTCTGCTTGCCTATCTAGTTTCCCATACTTCAGGGTACTGCAGGGCCACTGAACTACTTGATGTCCACAAATGTGTTCACTCACTCTGTTTCCTTACGGTCTCTTCCTCCTTCAAAACCCAGCTCAGTATTTTCTCTTTCATAGAAGTGTCTCAGATTCCTACAAGTTAAGAATGCTCTCTTTCTTGTGTGCATTGATCTCTCACAGCATTAATCATGAAAAACTAAAATAAATAATTTTAACTTCCCTGCAAAGGAAATTCTGAACTTCAAGGGCGTGACTATGCTTTCTTTGCCCATTTACTGCTTAACATCTATAATGGTACCTGGCACATATCCAGATCTCAATAAAACAGAAAGCTGAAGAACATTCAAGTTCTTTTTTTTTTTCTTTAACTACTCAGGTGGGGGTTGAAAAATGTTAGTAACCTACTCGACAGGCATAGATAGCACACAGGATAAATAACCTCTTTGTTAAATCACTCACTCATCCAAGGTACAAAAAAGTTAAACATACAACATGATAGCCAATAAATGCAAATGATCATAAATTGGGGAACGAGTGTAAGAAAGATGAGAGCATTCAGCAGGTCATCAGAAAGTAGGCATGACTTTCTCCTGTCATTCCTCTCACCTCTTGCCCATGTAATCAAGCACGTTTGTGATTTAATCAGGTTGCTGTTATTTCTTGCTCACAACAAACATTTCTCTGTCTCTTTCTTAAATCTCTGCATCTGATCCCATTCCCAAGAGCACCAAAGTACAGATTTTAATAGTGAAATGTTGAAAATAACCGAAACTTACAAGGAAGTTAACCTGACAGACTCAATGATATGCATAATCATCATTTGGGTGGCATGGTAATTGGGTATAAATGGCAAATGGTTCCTTGAAATGTCTTCAATTAGTAATGCTCTTAGACCATCAAACTAAATGTTTTGGGAGTCAGCTACTGTTCTGGTAACATGATAGCTTTCAATCTTGGCTGCATATTAAGACTATGGGGAGCTTTTATAAACCCATCAGCCTAGGATCTTACTTTAAATCAATTCAATCAGATTCCCTGGGGATTGGATCCATGCATAATTTTGTTTTTTTTTAATTTTATTTTTTTATTATCTTTAAGTAGTTGTACATAGGAGTTACTATTTAACAAAACAGTGTACAAATACAACACATCTTGACCAATGTCATCTCTTTCAACATTCTCATCCATCCCTCCTCTACCCACCCACTCCCTCACTCATCTTAATTTTGTAGGTTATGCATTGAATTCTTGATGGTATTTTCCCCATCTTCTCCTCTTCTTTTATCTGTGTCTTTCCCCTTAGTCCTACCCTGCCCCTTTCACATACCTGCTTCTTGGTGTTTTATTTTGCTGAACTTTTATTTTGCCCTTCTAAGGAATTACACTATTTGATATCCCGTTGAATCTACCATATTTCAGTTAATATATTTGTGTACACTTGATTACCACCCAACATATTTACTTTTGAGTTTGTAAGATAAATCTAGCTTCCACATATAATGGGAAATATGCATCTTTTGTCTCTCTGATACAATGTCATTCTTTCTAATGGATAGTAAAATTCCATACCACATTTTCTTGAGCCATTCATCCATTAAGGGGCATCTGGGCTCATTCTATAACTTGGCTATGTGAATAGTGCTGCAATGAACATGGTTATGCTTGTGGCTTTAATGGTGGTTGTGCTGGTTTGTTATCTTTTGCGTAAATGTCATCATTTAAAAACAAATATTCTCCAGGTAATTGCAATGTGTGTTCATATCAAGAATTGCAGTGGCATGTAAGAAAATATCAACAACTCTTTTTTTATTGTGAAAATACTGTACAGAGGGATTTCAATTGCATGAGCAAGATAGTGAGTACATTTCTTATCAAGCATTGTAGCCTCCTCCTTTGTTTACCCTTCCCATCCCTTCCCAGCCTCCCCCTGCCCCCCATCCAATCCTCCCCCCCCCCCCCCGACCAAAGTTGTAAAGTTCGTTTTCGACATGACAACTTGTACTTCTCATTGTTGCAACGGGTCCACCTGTATCTTTATTTAAACGACTTGTTGTTCCCCTTTCCCTCCACAAATTATACCGACATCAAATACAGTAAAAGCAGGGGTTATAATGTGGGGGAAGGACATACAAAGCAACGAAGAAATCATCTTATAATTGTGTTAGAAACAAATGCATGAAAGAAAAAAAACATTTAAATACATATCTTAGGGTTCATTTCCATAACATCACCTTATCTGACCTTTTCTGCTTGACTCATACATATACTAGATATTGCAAATAAGGGAAACCATGAGACCTATGTTTTTTTGGGCCTGGCTTACTTCACTTAATATAATTTTTTCCAAGTCTTTCCATTTCCTAACAAATGGGACAATGTCATTCTTTCTGATGGAGGCGTAGAATTCCATTGTGTATATATACGACCTTTTCTTGATCCATTCATCTACTGAGGGGCATCTGGGTTGGTTCCATATCTTAGCTATGGCAAATAATGCTGCAATAAACATAGTTGTGCTGGTAGCTTTAGTGTGGTCTTGTTTGTAAACATTTGGGCAAATGCCCAAAAGTGGGATTGCTGAGTCATAGGGGAGCTCTATGTGGAGTCTTTTGAGGAACCTCCATACTACTTTCCAAAGTGATTGAACAAGTTTACACTCCCACCAACAATGAAGTAAGGTTCCCTTCTGTTCACATCACCTCCAGCATCTGTTGTTATTATACTTCTTGATTTTTGCCGTTCTAACTGGGGTGAGGTGGTATCTCAATGTTGTTTTGATTTGCATTTCTTTTATGGCTAGGGAGGTTGAGCATTTCTTCATGTGTCTATTGGCCAGAAGTTTCTCTTTAAATCTTTAGCCCACTTGTTTATTGGGCAGTTGTTTCTTTGAGGATTTGTTGTTGGGGGATTTAATTTCTTGAGTTCCAAGTATATTTTAGATATGAGACCCTTGTCTGTTGTATGGCTAGTGAAGATCTTCTCCCAATCCGTGGGCTTTCTATTGATCTTGCTAGCTATGTCCTTTGCCATGCAGAAGCTCTGCAACTTCATGCAATCCCATTTGTCTAACCTTTCTTTGATTTGTTGTGTTTCCGGGTCTCTATTAAGAAAATTTTGGCCTGCGCCAAGGAGACCTAGGGTTTCTCCTATTCCATCCTGTAATGTTTTCAGAGTGTCTGTTTTGAAAATATCAACAACTTTTAAGTAACACCTCCACCTTTGAGTTCCATGGTACTAGGCTGGAAACATGTGTGCAAGGAAAGTTCCTTACTAATGAACTAGTACTATATTTATTATATATTAAAAATAATTGGTCAACAATAATCACTTAATGTTTACCTCAGGATTTTGGCATAACTTATTGTCTTTTGCAATGTAACAATTAAATACAAAGATGAAGACATCCTTACTTTTCTCTTACTCCTCTCAGCATCCTTTCTGAAACCTGAAACACACCAAGTTCTAAAGGGATGCACTTATTATAACCCTAACACACTCGGCTTCTTTTTTGTGGAAAATATATGATAAGTATGCACAACATAAAATGTACCACTTTAACTATTTCAGGCTGAAGTATATTGTTTTCAACCACCACCTACACCCACCTGTACAGTTTTTCTCATCCTCCCAACTCTGAATATATTATATTATACACTGACTCAGTTCTCTTGCCTTCCTGTCCCTGGCAACCTGCACTGTATTTCATGTCTCTGACTACTTTGGGTATTCCATACATGTGGAATTATACAATATCTGTTCCTTCATGAACCTGGGTTATTTCAGTTGTCATAATGTTTACAAAACTTATTACTGTGTGTACCATGGACTAAAACTTCCTTTAAAAGGCTGTATGTGTGTATATAATTGTGTTTTGATTCTCCATCCACCCATTGGGCACTGGGTAATTTCATCTACTCCAAGTACTTCTATGAACCTGGATGTAGAAGATTCTACAGTGTTACTGTCACTTTGTATTGCCTACATGGCCACCATCCTTAACAAGAGACCCTGACCTCAGAGAAAACAAAGACTCTGGTACATTGTACCACATTCTAGGACATCCCCATGATGTCTACACCTGCTAGAACATCCTTACATAATCTCTTCCCCTTGACTGATGACAGAACCTATGACTTGGTCCTCCTCAACAGAACTCAGCCACAGTGATAGAGGAACACCCCAGGTATGTTATGGGACTATGTCTTAGCAAGATGTAATGTGGCTTTTCAGCTTCCTGAAAGATCTGTCCTATGGAGAGTAGACTTGTAGGAGGGACGCATAGACAGAACTTCTGGGCAGCTGCACTCCAAAATGCTGAGAGAAGCATGGGTCAGGTGGTAGAGCCCCAGCAGTGAGCAAGTAATCCTAAGTAGCATCCAATAAGAAAATGGTGACTTCAACTGTATAAGAGGAATCTAGCTCTGCCAACAGTCATTCAAGCCTGGAAGAGAAGCTCCTCTAGAAAGGAACAATTTCAGGAGACCCCTTGATTGCAGTTCCGTGAAACTGAGCAGATGACTTGCTTCAGGTGTGTCTAGACTCCTGACCCACAGGACACTCTGACATAGCAAATGTGTACTTCTAACTAAAGAATAGAAACGGAAAACTTTCTGAGTTTCTATTGCCAAGAAATTTACATGGCATCTTGCTCTGTTCATTTTTTTTTTTATTTCCCCCTCTCCTCTTATCTGGATGGCTGGAGTATGGAAGGGGCATGCTGGAAGCGCCAGAGTTTTCTTTCTATCCTATTTCACTAAACTTGATCTGTAAATTTCAAGTAGACTTTCAAATATGCTGTTTGAAAACTATCACTTAAAGTTCATTTGTAGTATCAAAACAAGAACTCTGGAAGATTAAATAAACATGGAGGTGGGCTCCTGGCCACTCACTGGTATAAATTATACATATGTAATATCTTCTGGTTATTTCTAGGTATAGAGTGCAAAGAGAAACCAATAACAACAAAAATCTGCCAAACAACACTACAGTGAAAAAATTTACAACAAATTAGTTAGATGTTGGTGGCTCATGCCAGAAATCCTCACTATTAGGAAGCTGAGGTCTGAGGACTGAAACAAAAGTCAGTTCATACAGAAAAGTCCCAAGACCTTTATCTCCAATGAACTAGCAAAATATGCCATATTGCTCAAGTGGTAGAGGTCCAGTGGTCAAGTGTTGAGCAAGCAGGCTGACTGAGAGCTCTAGGCCTTGAGTTCAAGGCCTAAACAGGGAAAAATAAATTTACAACTAACAAATATTTTGAAGACTATTTTAAAGTGAGACTTTAAAGGAAAAATGTAAAACATATATCTTTCACAAAGAAGAGAATTCAAAGAGTCTAAAAACCAAGAGGGTTTTCTCTTTAGATCTCTTCTCCATTTGGGAAGAGGAGGCCCTGAATGCACAAGGCCTCAGACAGCTGGTGCTGAGCAGCTCAGACTATAGGCAAAAAAGCAAGTTCCCTGTTTAGGTTTCAGATGCTTCCTTTGACCAGACAAGCAAGGAGGAGAAAGGTCACCGTTTACTCAACTATACTGTTTTCTTTTTTTTCTTTTTTTTTTTTTGGGGGGGGGTCCGGTCGTGGGGCCTGAACTCTGGGCCTGGGCGCTGTCCCTCAGCTCTTCAGCTCAAGGCTAGTGCTCTACCACTTGAGCCACAGCACCACTTCCAGCTTTTTTCTTTTTGCTTATGTGGTGCTGAGGAATCGAACCCAGGGCCTCAGGCATGCAAGGCAAGCACTCTACCACTGAGCCACCTTCCCAGCCCCAACTATACTGTTTTCTACTGCCATCTTTCCTTAATGACTAGCAAGGAAATGGCTGGTGTCTATGGTAACATGAATGTTTTTGAGTAAAGTGTTGGGAAAGAAAAGACTACTTTGTAGGATACTGAAGAAACCCAAGAGAGCCGGAAACTACTTCCCAGATCTGCAGCTTATCAATTTAAAGCCTCAGAAATGCTCAATTGGAAATCTATTTAGACTCAAACAAATCTAAAAACATTGTTATAAACATCCTATAGATGAAGAAGAGACCACACAAAATTAAATGAGTGTAGGCTTCCACGTTGCTCTAGGTAAGTGACAGCTGGATTAACATCTGGGAGAGGCTACGTAAGATTTACCAGTGACAAGCAATGGTCATGGACTGGTTAGGCTTGCTAGGCCTCAGCTAATCATGCTTAGGCTGTAAGTTTACAATGAAAATACGTGAAATAATAAACAAAGACAGGTTACAGCCCAGTATGTCTGGCCTTGGATAGCTACTCAAAATGGGTACTGGTGGCCACGGAGAAGTCAGACACTGACAGTGGGAAAAGTTAGGAAAGAATAAAATAAGACTATTGGTTAAGCCAGGCTTGGTAGCTCATTCCTGCAATCCTAGTTACTTGGAGGCTGCAATTGGAGGAATCATGATTCAAGCCCAGTTGCTTTGACCAAATCTCAATTGATTACTGCAAGCACAATATCTTCACATCTGTCTTTTGACAAAAGGAAGCAAAGGTAGAAGGACTGTAATCCAGGTTCATCTGGGCATAAAGCAAGTCCTATTTTTTTAATTGTGAAAATACCGTACAGAGGGGTTACAATTACATGGGCAAGGTAATGAGTACATTTCTTATCAAGCATTGTTGCCACCTCCTTTGTTTCTCCTTACCATCCCTTCCCATCACTCCCCACCACCTCCTCCCTTTTCCTCTTTACCCCCCACCCCGTGCCACAGTTGTAAAGTTTGTTTTTCAACATAACGACTTGTATATCTCATTGTTGCAATGGGTCTATTTTAACTATTTGTTTTTTTCCCTTCCCCTCCACAAGTTATACCAACATCAAATACAGTGAAAACAGGGGTTATACCGTAAGGGAGGGACATACAAAGCAACAAAGAAATCATCTTATAAATATGTTAGAAACAATGGCAAGAAAAAAAAAAACATTTGAGTCCTTATCTTGGGGTTCATTTCGCCTAACATCAACTTATCTGACAGTTCCTGTTTGTCTCAGACATATACTAGTTATTGCAAATAAGGGAAACCATGGGACCTATGTTTCTTTGGGCCTGGCTTACTTCACTTAATATAATTTTTTCCAAGTCTTTCCATTTCCTAACAAATAGGGCGATACCATTCTTTCTGATGGAGGCATAGAATTTCATTGTATATATATACCACATTTTCTTGATTCATTCATCTACTGAGGGGCATCTGGGTTGGTTCCATATCTTAACTATGGTAAATAATGCTGCAATAAATATAGTTATGCTGGTAGCTATAGTGTGGTCTTGTTTGTGATCATTCAGGTAAATGCCCAAAAGTAGGATTGCTGGGTCATAGGGGAGCTCTATGTGGAATCTTTTGAGGAACCTCCATACGACTTTCCAAAGTGGTTGGACAAGTTTACACTCCCACCAACAATGCAGTAAGATTCCCTTCTGTCCACATGCCCTCCAGCATCTGTTGTTACTAGAGTTCTTGATTATAGCCATTCTGACCGGGGTGAAGTGGTATCTCAATGTTGTTTTGATTTGCATTTCTTTTATGGTGAGGGAAGTTGAGCATTTCTTCATATGTCTTTTGGCCATTCTTCTTTCCTCTTCAGAGAATTTCTCTTTAAGTCTTTAGCCCACTTGTTTATTGGGCAGTTGTTTCTTTGAGGATTTGTTGTTGGGGGATTTAATTTTTGAGTTCCAAATATAGTTTAGATATGAGACCCTTGTATGGCTAGTGAAGATCTTCTCCCAATCCTTGGGCTTTCTATTGATCTTGCCAGCTATGTCCTTTGCCATACAGAAGCTCTGCAAGTTCATGCAATCCCATTTGTACAACCTTTCTTTGATTTGTTGTGTTTCTGGGTCTCTAGTGAGAAAATTTTGGCCTGTGCCAAGGAGACCTAGGGTTTCTCCTATTCCATCCTGTAATGTTTTCAGGGTGTCTGCTTTGACTCCGAGGTCTTTGATCCATTTGGAGTTGATTCTGGTGCAGGGTGATATATAAGGATCTAGAGCTTTAGTTTTCTACAAGTAATTAATCAGTTTTGACAGCACCATTTACTGAAGAAGCTGTCTTTCTTCCATTCTATTTTTTTTAGCTCCCTTATCGAAGATTAGATGGCTATAGGTCTGTGGGTTCACTTCTGGGTTTTCAATTCTATCCCATTCGTTCTCAGGTCTGTTCTTGTGCCAGTACCATGCTGTTTTGATTACTGTGACTTTGTAGTAGAGTTTGATACTTGGTATTGATATTCCTCCAGCACCGTTCTTTCTGTTAAGGACCGTTTTTGCTATTCAGGGTCTTTTATTGTCCCATATGAATTTTTGGATTGCTTCTTCTATTTCCTTGAAGAATAAGGTTGGAATATTGATAGGTATTGCATTGAATTTGTAGATAGCCTTGGGAAGTATTGCCATTTTCACGATTTTGATCCTTCCAATCCAGGAGCATGGGAGGTTTTTCTACTTTCTAAGTTCTGTTTTGATTTTCTTTTTCAGGTTTTTAAAGTTTACATCATAGAGTTCCTTCACTTCTTTAGTTAATTCCTAAGTATTATATTTTTAGCGGGGCTATTACAAAAGGAGTTGCTTCCCTGATTTCAGCCATGCTCTTCTCATTGTTGGCATACAGAAAAGCCATTGAATTTTAAGGTTAATTTTATACCCTGCTACTTTACCAAAGTTTCAAATCAGCTTGAATAATTTGGGAGTGGAGTCTGTGGGATTCTTTAAATACAAGATCATGTCATCTGCAAAGAGGGAGAGTTTCACTTCAGCTTTCCCTATTTGAATCCTCTTTTATGTTTGCATCTTTTCTTATTGCTGTAGCTAGGCATTCTAATACTAGATTGAAGAGAAGTGGAGAGAGTGGGCATCCTTGTCTTGTTCCTGAGTTAAGAGGAAATGGCTTTAGTTTTTCACCATTGAGTATAATGCTGGCTGTAGGTTTGTCATATACAGCCTTTATTGTATTGAAGAATGTTCCATGGATTCCTAGTTTCTCCAGAGCCTTCATCATAAAGAGGTGTTGGATCTTGTCAAATGCTTTTTCTGCATCTATTGAGATAACCATGTGGTTCTTATCCTTGCTCCTGTTGATGTGATGAATAATATTAATTGATTTGTGTATATTGAACCAGCTTTGCATCCCTGAAATGAATCCTGTTTGATCGTGGTGTATGATTTTTTGGATGAATTGTTGAAGTCTATTGTCCAAAAGTTTGTTGAGAAGTTTTGCATCAATGTTCACCAAAGAAATGGGTCTATAGTTCTTTTTCTTTGATGAGTCCCCGCCTGGTTTTGGGATGAGGGTTATGATATTTTCATAGAATGAGTTTGGTAGTGAACTTTCTCTTACAATTTCATTGAAGAATTGGAGGAGTATTAGTGTGAGCTCTGCTTTGAAGGCCTTATAGAATTCTACTGTAAATCCATCTGGTCCTGGGCTTTTCTTAGATGGGAGGTCTCTTATTGCTGTTTCTATTTCAATGCTTGATATGGGCCTGTTAATTTGGCTATTTTTAAAATAATGAACATAAAAGGGGGACTGGTGAAGTATTTCAAGTGGTAGATCACCTGCTTAGCAAGTAGGAAGCCTTGAGCTCAAACCTCAGTGTTTCCAATATAATTTAACAATTTTAAAAAGACTACTGCTGATGGAAAATGGAAAAAAGGAAAGAAAAAATAATAAAAGGGACACAACAGTAAAAAGGAAAATAAAAGATCAATGAATGAATTTCACCGATTCAGTGTTCAGTGAGTATATGTTGACTGTGTTAGTCAGAAGGGTTAAAGGAATCTTGCCTGTAATAGCTTCCAGCCAAGGCTATTGGGTCAAAAATCAATGTGGTTTCTGTGCAGTATAAAAATAGCATGCAGCATCCTTTAGAAATGTGTCCCATAAGCAGCGTAGGCTCCTTAGGGTCATCTCAATGCTTCTAACAAGCACTTGAACTTCTCACTATTCAAAACAATAAGCCTTCACATTCAGACTGTTTTCTGAGGCTCCATTTAACATTTTTTCCTAACACCTAGCAATTGACAGCTGAGAAGTGTTGAAGATTCAGTGAGAGGGAGTAAAGGGCAAATGCAAACAGAACAGATGATCTGAGAGTTGAGAAAGGGTGGGAGTGGGGGAAAACAGATAGAATAGAGCTCAGAGCCCTTTGACTCCTGGAGAAAAGAAAAGGCAGTAACAGGAAGCAAGCAAGGCAAGATGCCAGCCTTCAGATAAGGCTGCCAACTTCATTAGCTGCATCTAGATGAAGGCAGATGCCACTCAATTCTAGCCACTTCTGAAACCTGTCCTTGCAATTTTTATTTCTTCCATTCTTTGCAGCCTAAAAATACCTCCTATCAACCTAGCCCGGCAAAATATCTGGATTCCAGTTTCATAATCCCAAAGGGAGTCATTCATAATGTAGTCCAGAAATGCTATACACATTGTAATAAAGGATATACATTTGACATCAGGCAGACTCAAAACTGGTTCTAGGATCAATCAGACACTATAACCTTGAACAAACTGATGAATGACTCTGAGCTTTACTTTTTTTTCCCTTTGGTACCACCCACTTTGTTAGGCAAGTCTAATGCTTCCATGAGATAGCATAAGGAAAACAACCAACACCTAATAAATAAGTCGAGGCTTTATTCCTCATCTTAGCCTGCAACAGCTACTTCTGATCTGATAGCCACCCGCTCGTTATATTGTAAACCATAACTTTGTTTTCAAACACACTGACAACTAAATACATGATCTAGCTGTCTTCACCCAAAGCTTCTGACTGCCAGATTGCTATACAATAGGATTTTCTCCTCTTCTTCCTCCATATCTTCTATAGAAATCTTCATTCTCTGCTTTTTCTAAAGACTCAGATGAAGGCAATAGTATTTTTAAGCATATGAATTAAATTTTGACTATACAATTAATAAGAAAGAATTTATACATATACTCTTGTTTATTTTAATTACTTTTATCAAAACAAATCTAAAACCTCTTGAACACAGAAATATGTAAGTTACTAATTCATCCCCCCTCCTCCTGCCCCAAAAGATTTCCTCTCCTGAGAACAGATAACAAAGCATAATTCTTAGGGAGAAATAACAATAGCAGAGGGTTGTCTATTAACATAACATTTTAAAATATCTACTTCTTCTAGGCAATGTTGGCTCATGCCTGTAATCCTAGCCACTCAGGAGACTGGGATCCGAGCATCATGATTCAAAGCCAATGCAGAAAGTCCATGAGCCTGTTACAATTAACTACTGAAAAACTACAAGTAGAGGTATAACTCAAGCAGGAGAGTTCTGCCATTGAGCAAAAAGAGCCAAGAGAGTTTAAGGCCCCAAACTAGCACACAATAAAAAATAATTTACATCTAAAAGTATATATTTATTATTTGCAAGACTTCCCTCCCAAAAAATTGTAGAAAATACTCTTCTGTTCATCTTAGAGCAATCAAACATATAAGTGGTTAGAGTAGATTGCTGATAGCAAGATTTCTGGCTTTGAATTCTAGCTCCAAATTTAAAAACTCTGAACCTTAAACAAATATATCTGTATTTGTATATATATATGTATATATATATATATATATATATATATATTTCTGCATGCCTTATTTTTCTCCTATGTAAAAATGAAGACATGGTAATAATGTTACAGGTTTGTTACAAGCATTGCATTATTCGTATCTGTGAAGCATTTGGAGAGGTGTCCGGCACACATAAATATAAATATTACTTTTATTCCATAAAGACTTCTTGCTTAATAAGTAGAAGTTATTTCTCTAATGTATGGTTAACTGTTCAGTACTTCTGTAGAGAAGAATCACAGATAAAAACAATATGTTCTTCTTCATTCCTTTTCCACATCTTGCTTAAATTGGTGACTCACTAGCAGCTTCCACTTTTACCTATTCTGCTCCTGGGGTGGGAGTGACAAATAAAGCAAATGTCTTTCTGCAAACTGGAGTCAACATCTGAAGTCAGATGGGAACTCTTTGTTTTATCTTTTCTTTTCATGAAGAAACAATAGTTTCAAATGATAGTTTAGACATTCTTGCAAAAAAAGGCACTCATCCCAGCCACTTGCCAGATGTCTCTGATTAATTTGCCTGTGTTCTACCAGACATTCAGCATGAGCTTGTAATTTTGTTCTGCCAGTGCTGAAGTTTGCTAAACAATGTCTACATTCACAGAAAACTTAATTTCAGTAAAAGTTCTGACCTCTGGATGCATGGACAGAAGTGCTATCTGAACTCTCCTCTGCCCTCCTTTGCCACTGATGCCCATATTTCAGCCTTGAGAAGCTCTGCATTCATCCAAGAACCTTTAGGTAACCTACCAGATACACTATAATTAGGACCATCAGATGGAACAAACCTGTTCTCTATGTCCTTTTCTCACAGCCCTGAGGACTGAGGATGCAACTCCTCATAACCATTGGTATAATGGCAAACTGCGTTCAGCAATTCAGGAGAGAAGCAAGAAGCACCATTGTTCTTACATGAATAGGACAAATCATCATAAGAAAACCTGGGGTTTCAAAAGATCTAGCTTAGTATCTCCCATCTTTGTAGGTAGACTTGAGAATACTAAAGCAGGGTTATGGAGAAGAAGAACTTTTCAAATTCTCAGCGTTCAGAAACGTGTCATGGATTCCCATCTTATCTCTGCCACCCTCCTGTGGCTTTTTCTTCTGTACTTCTTCAGGAAGAGGAATAACAAGATGTCTAAGATTCCATACAGTAAATAGTTACCATATTACATTTAAATCAGAGATCAGAATTGCTGATACAATGTACTCCTTTGAATCATCACGTGACTGGTTATACTTCAATAAAGCTGAGTGCCTATAATAGAAGCAGGCTATGTACCCACAGAGCTGTGTGCTTTTGAAGGTCTGAAATGGTCCATAGGCACAAAGCCAAATCACTACAAAGAGCTATACAGGTCCTCTGCTGCTTCCCAGAAATTTCACTTTATGCCTACCACAATCTGACAGGCACAGAAGCATTTTCTGTGGCTTTGTCTAAAACTGCACAATGTTGCTACTTTGTCTATTAAGTGTTTCCAGCTCCACTAAATCAGAGATCTCCTCACAGGCAATAGCAATTACTGCAGTTAAAAAAAATAGAAAGAATGGGAAAGAAAACACATGATCTACAACTGCAATATCTAATATACTAACCATTGGACATCTGTGAGTATTTAATTTTACAATTAATTAAAACTGAAAATCCACTTCCTTAGTGGCACTAACTGAAAGGATCAAGGACCAAAGGTGGGCATAATGCTTACACTAACCATATTTCAAGCACTTGATAGCCACATTGGGCCACTGGCTACCATATTGGACAACACAGATTATATAGCACTTTCGTTACTTCAGGAAGCCGTATTGAATAACACTGAACTACTTTAATACAATCTTAAAAAGCAGACCATTGACCAGGCACTGGTGGCTGGTGCCCGTAATCCTAGCTACTTAGGAGGCTAGTGACTCACCCAAGTAGGCAAATGGAAGGGACTCTTTATATGTCTTTTTTTTTTCCAGGGCTGAGAACCCAACCCAGGGCCTTGCACTCGCCAGGCAGGCGCCCTTCCGCTGGGCTAAACCCCCAGCCCCTGGAAGGGACTCTTATCTTCAGTTAACCAGTAAAAAGCCAGAAGTGGAGATGTGACATAAGTGTTAGAGTGACAGCTGTGTGAAAAAGCCAAGGGAAAGTCTGAGGTTTTGAGTTTCTAGAAGAAAAAATTGCTGACCCTTGAATTTCTCATGAGACAAATTTCTAGAATTCCCCATTGCCATAAGTGTGCTATTAGACATTCCTCCATATAAAGCATGGAAGTACAATTACACAGTTTGACCCTTCACGCTCTATAAGAACACTTGATAGGTACATGACCATGAAGCTGGCCTGAACTGGGGCTGTTTTGAAGTTTATGAGGCTTATAAAACTTCTGAGCACAGACAACTCAGAAAAGCATACTGATGGGTCTTTAGTTACAGTTTCTCATGGATTATTGGACCTGAATTCTCATTCTGTTTTTGTTTTTGTTTTGTTGGTCGTGGGGCTTGAACTCTGGACCTGGGCACTGTCCTCAGCTCTTCAGCTCAAGGCTAGCACTCTATCACTTGAGCCACAGCGCCACTTCCGGTTTTTCTGGTGGTTTATTAGAGATAAGAGTTTCGTGATCTTTCCTGCTCAGGCCAGCTTTGAACTGTGATCCTCAGGTCTCAGCCTCCTGGGTAACTAGAATTACAAACATGAGGCACCAGTGCTCGGCTAGAGAGCTATATTTTAAATTTTTACATAGAAAATTGTGAGGTACAAACCACTCAATAGAAAGAGTGATTCTGCTAGGTACTGATGGCTCATACCTATAACTCCAACTACTCAGGAGGCTGAGACCCAGAGGACTGAAGTTCAAAGCCAATGCTAGCACAAATGTCTGGGAGACCTCATCTCCAGTAACTAGCAGAAAGCCAAGATGGAGGCCTGACTCAAGTGGTAGAATGCCAGTCATGAACAAGAAAGCAGACGCAGCATAAGGTCCTTATTTTAATCCTCTGTATCCACAAAAAATGATTCAATGTCTTATTTAATATTTTAATTATAGATACAACTTAAAGACTGTAAAGCAGAGGATTATTAGGGTGTAATAGATTAATCTTTAAGATCAATCACTAATCAATGAGCTCTTTTCCTCATCTTGATCTCAGCAGGACCTGTACCTTTGCGGCTTGCCTTTGGGGTAAGAGAAATCATCAGTATTCCTTCTTCAAGGAATATAATACCTTGCCTATGTCCCCCTCACTACAGACAAAAGAAAAGGAATGTGGATTCATTGCGAGATTGGCAGTTCAAAACTACTGATTTTCTTTGCCTAGTTATAATGAAACTGTCAAAACAATTCTTATCTTCATTATTCAGCCATAGAAGAATGGTGTTTTGTCTCATAAATATTTTTTTTAACCAGTCCTAGGGCCTGGGCGCTGTCTCTGGGCTCTTCAGCTCAAGGTTAGTGCTCTACCACTTGAGCCACAGCACCACTTCTGGCTTTTTCTGCTTATGTGGTGCTGAGAAATCGAACTCAAGGGCCTCATGCATGCAAGGCAAACACTCTACCACTGAGCCACCTTCCCAGCCCCACCTCATAAATCTTTGAACAAAGAAGTTGGACACATCTTGATTCAAAGGAGAAATCTGGTGGCATATATAAAGAGAGGATCAAAGATGAAGAATATGTATTAAATTGTCTTCATATTATCTTAGTAATGAAAGTACATTGTTATTTGAAATGATCTGGGGATAAATAATTGTATATATATATAAATTATGTGATATATAAATATAATTATATAATATATATTACATCATGATATCATATATACCATATTATCATATATAATATAATGCATATTATATATTACTTTGTCTTCATATACCTATCATATCAAAAAAAACCTCTGGATAATATGTAATTTGTGTGTGTGTATACTGTACGTAGGACTTCAAAGCAGGGCGTGGATGCTGTCCTTGAGCTTCTTTTGCTCAAAGCTAGGTCTCTACCACTTGAGCAACAGCTCTACTTCCACTCTTTTGGTAGTTTTTAGTGGAGATAAGAGTCCCAAAGACTTTCATGTCCAGACTGGCTTCAAACTGCAATCCTCAGGTCTCAGCCTCCTGAATAGCTAGGATTACAGGAGTGAATCACCACAGGGAATTACCAGTGCCTAGCAATATGCGGTTTATGAAAGACAAGTATAAGTTTGTGATGACTATAATTTCTAAATTCATACTATTAAAATAACTAATTAGTACTTTGAAAAGGAGTAGATACTCTTTCTAAGCCAATTAAAAGTAAGACTTTGGGGCTAATAAGACTCTCCTGTTTTCTTTCTGCCACATACCATTGTGATAAATAATCCAATATGACATTTTACTTAATAGTTTTTTGTTGGTCATTCTGTATGTGTCAATTACTTTGAAATTTGAAGATGTGAGCCACCTTTTAAATTTTTGCTACAAAAATTAATCAATTACTTGTTTGCTACCTTGATTTATACTAGTTGTATCTGTGAATAAATTAAAATCTGATATAATTTCATAGATCTTGCATTTTACAAAAGAGATTCTGGCTCCACAAAGACATTATCAAAACAAAAGACCTCATTTCAACAGATAAATATGTAATTTTTAAAGTAATTCCAAAGGACAACCTTAATTTATATTTCTAACCAATCCTTCCTAGTTAGGAAAATTGAGCTTTAGCCAAAAGAAAAAAAATGTACATGCATTCAAACATTTATATACACAAACTCACATAAACATAAGACTATGGTGGGAAAGATTGATATGCTCTTTCAAGTATTTTAATTTTGCTCCAAACAATAAAAAATGATAAAATTGATAATTGCCTTGATTTGATCAGCATATGGTATAAATATATGTTGAAACATCACATTATACCCCATAATAAATATACCCAAATAGTCCATGATTTAAAGGAAAATGGTCCTGTTTTTAAAATTGATTCTCATTTTAACAAGTCCCTTTGCCTGAAACGCTCTTTCTGCTCTGTCTCTGTTCAATTATTTTTTTTGGGGGGGGGGGTTCGGTCATGGGGCTTGAACTCTGGGCCTAGGCGGTCTCCCTTAGCTCTTCAGCTCAAGGCAAGTGCTCTACCACTTGACCCACAGCACCACTTCTGGTTTTCTAGTGGTTTATTGGAGATAAGAGTCTCACAAATTTTTTTGCCTAGGCTGGCTTTGAACCATGATCCTCAGATCTCAGCCTCCTGAGTAGCTAGGATTATAGGCGTGAGCTACCAGCGCCAGCTTGTCTCTATTCATTTTTGTCCTTCAGGTCTCAACTGGAGGCCATTCCTTCAGCCAGGACTTCATGACAATCCAATCTTTGTCACTCAACCCTCTTCAATATACCACCTACTATTTTGTTGTAACTATGATATCATTTATCTCAATTAATAATAACACATTTATTATTTGCTTTGGCACACTGTCTTTCCTACAAGAAAGATTTCTGTATTTATAGTAAGCATCCTGCACACTGATTGCCAGAGGTTGGAGCTCAACATCATATGTGCAATGAGTGAACAAAGCTACTCTTCTTTAAGCCTCTAGCAGCATCTTACTCTAGGTGAATTAAATCCTAAGAAGTTGTTTTTCTTCCACATAATAGTCATACCTCACTGTAGTTGTGCACATCTTTAAATTTGTTCCGTTAGAAAGAAAGTGGAGACTTCCTAATACTACCTCTTCATTCCCCTAGGATTTTCAAGATAATGGAAATTGTTACCCATTGTTACATCTGTCTACCTTGAAATCCAGGTAAATGAAAAAGTTCTGTTTAAAGAAAAATCTGCTCAATGAGAGACACTTGTGCAAAACAATACTACCTGACCAATCCCCTCCATCACCAAAGCTAGGAGTTTATGAACATCATGTTAGCTCCTCCTTACAGGAGGATGACCTGACTTAAAGGGGTGTAGAAACTTCTTACCTGGAGTCCTTTCTGACTCTTGCTTTCTCAAAGGAAAACTCTGGAGGTTTGTTGAGGTCATAGGTTCGGGTGGTCGGTTCAGCAGACACTCCAGCCTTTGCACCCCTCCTGCTGTGGAGAGAGACCAATCCTGAGGTCTTTCGGTGGATTTCCAGAGGCACTTTATCAGGAGAGGCCTGCACTGGACTCCCTCCTTGGATATGGACCACATCCTGTAGCTTGTTCAGCTGGATGCACTTGTTCTGCAGTTCCTCGGTGAGCTCAGCGATGGCCACTGTCTGCTTTGACAGCTGCTCCCGAAGCTCCTTCAAATGGTACTCCCTCTCCTGAATCTCAGCATCCTTCCTCCTCAGCTCTCTCTCCAGCTCTACCACCTTGTTCCTCAGAGCCTCCGTGCTGAGGCTCCCACAGTGGCCATCAGGATGTTTGGAGTGTTTGGGTTTCACTGAACCATTTCCCATGTTGCTCAGGGACCTGAAACAACAATAACAAAAAAAAAAGGATAAAGAATTGGGAATGACCAAGTAGAGTTCCATTTTTCCAAAGCACCTCCCACCCTTCTCATGCCATTCTGCTTCCTAAATACAAACATAGCAGTCCTCATCCCTTGGGGAGCAATAAATTCCCTCCATGGCTTTCAGAAGGCAAACTGGTCATCGATTTCCTTTCTCCCTCTGTTAAGTAAAGCTTAAATCTTGGTAATTCTGTTCCATCCCTGCCTGCGTTCAAGTATCACACCTAAGCATTTTGCACAACCGGCCCCAGTTACCTGCTGTTCTCTTTGGTTGTTCTCTCAGGATAGCTGTCAAAAGCATCACAGCAAGACTGGGATCTGGATGTCAGCATGGCAGAGACCAAATGCAAAAGAGCAGCTACAGCGACAGAGGCTTGGAAAATGTCACAACTCTCCCAGCTCCCTGTGTAGCTACAGTCAGGAAGCTTCCCCTGATTTAGAAAATAACACATCTGCATTTTTCCCAAAGTGGATGCAGAATTGGTGTTGCTTTATTGGTACTTTTCTCCTGCTTCCTGTACTATTGAACACAGAATCTCTGATAATGCTCATTATTAAAAACTACTGGATTGTGGTCCCCAAAAGCAAGTATGGTGACTTTTCAATAGCCTTTAGTTTAGGTGCTAAAAGCAGATCTCCATAAAATGGTGACTTATTGTGAAAGATTCTCTACTTCTATCAAGAATATCCTGGCTAAGTGCTAGTAGCTAACACATGTCATCCTAGCTACAGAGGCTGAGATCTAAAGATGACCATTCAAAGCCAGCCTGGGCAGGAAAGTCCATGAGACTCATATCTCCAATTAACCATCTAAAAAGTCCAGAAGTGGAGCTGTGACTCAAGTGGTAGAGTGCTAGCCTTGAACAAAATAGCTCCGGGACAATGCCCAGGCACTGAGTTTAAGCCCCAATACTGGCACACACAAACACACACAGACACACACACACACACACACACATTACAGAAGAATATTCTCATGTGGCTCCTAAAGTTATGGCCAATTTGATGGTTCTCTAGATATGATAGGAAGATTGAGGATTATGAAAGATAATTTGAGTTGATATCAATTTTTTTACTTCAAAGCTACATATTCAGCATTTATTTATACATATAAAAATGAACATCATAAAATATTGGTTTCCTGACATTCTAACTTCCGTGGAGACTAATTTAAGTGTTTAATTTGACTGAGTTAATTCAATGAAAATAAAAGTAAATAATATGCTGATAAACACATAAAAGCAAAATGTTGAAAGCAGAACTAGAAATTTGGCAAATATTGGTGTGATACACTATGATAATGTCTCAAGATTTTCTAGTTACCTATACTTTATGCCTTTGCCATAATACATGAAGCATTATAATACTTGGAAATGAGGCCTGAATGAGATGAAAGTTTGAATTTTCCATAATTTCCTGTCTTTCTCGCCCTCCAAATTTTAAGTTCAGGTAGAAATGAAGTACTCGGCTTTATTTCACTAGTCCTACCAGATTAATGGTAACCTCTGAACAAGCATAAATATAAGGATATACTCTAGCTTCTACAGTTCAAGCAGATAAAACCAATTTGCCAATGAGAATTGCTGAAGATAGATGATCTGAGCAAAATAATTAAATTCAGTTATGAATGTAATCTGAGAACTCTAGCATATCTCTTGTGGAGTTCAGTTCAAAGTAGTCATTAATAAACATTACCCCGAAGATAGTTGCCTTAGTATGTTACAGAAATATGACAAGATTAACCTTTAACTTCCTGTTCAGTAGAAATACATATTATCTTTAGATATGAACAATATATAAGAAGGTTGAGGAGATGGAATAAGTGATTTAAAGGATGTTAGAGTGAGGTTTGAGAATTAACTTGAATGAGATTTTAAATTAGTCATGCCAAGATGCTCCCGTAAGTATCTAAATTAACATATGCACAAATTTTTAACATGAAGCACTAAGCTAATTTCTAGACAGGATACTTAGTTCATAGAGAAGCATTTTTAGGCCACAGAGGGGTAGGAGGAGAAAGGAACTACCTTATAAAGAACAAAAGCAAGCAGAAACACATTTAAATTTAATATTACACTAACAACTCATCCTTTATTCATAGAACGGTTGTTTACTGAGATCTAACTACGTGTCATGTACTATATCCGGACATATCCTTTCACGGATTTGCAGGAGAACTTGACAGTGAGAACATTTCTAGCACCTTGAACATGGAAATTTTGTTCTGTGAATGACAAGAAAAAAATGCAGTGCCTATCCAATATTTTACAACCCAAAAGCATAATTATGTAGACGATATAAGTACAACCAAAATGCCACCTATTTTCTGGTTTTAATGAAGTCTGGTTTTAATGAAATCGTGCAAAGCTTTCGTGTTCTTTAGAATTTTAGAGATGGGTGGAAAGAGAGTAACAAACTCATTTTTCAAGTCACTAATTGAAGATGACTAAGCTGTGACGTGCTCACTACTAGTCTGATTTCTTAGTTTAGTTGTCTTCAGTTTTTAGCTGTTGGATTTTTTAGTTTAACTGTTGAGATTCTGTTGTCCCCGAAGCCAAGGTTTCAAGTCACTGGCTTCAGAAAACCTAATTAGATGCCTTCTGTTTGCTTGTATCAGTCACTAAGGGAAGCTATTTGTCAAGTATGGATTGCTAGCCACAATGAGAATTAAACCACAGGATGCTGTTTTATCATTGTAGCTATACAGGTTATTAAAATAATTCTTACATGTACAGTGCAGCACATGATGTAACAACAAATGACTTTAGAGATAAAGGCACAAATTTAACATTAGCAATGGAATCAGGACTTGAAAATAATCTGCTCTCCCGCACCCTTCAGCAAATTACTTGGTCTCCCTGATTTAGCATTTTTTTTAAATCTAGCAAGTTGATGTACTTATATCCATCTTATATGGTTATTATGAAGATTATATTTGTGAAGTACCCTCTAAAATGGCTGGCATGCAGTTTGCACCAGCTAAATAGTAGCTCTTTTAGTAGTAGAGACTATAGATTATTCCTAGATAGGCCAAAGTGTGGAGTAGTAGATGCCTTCCAGACAAGAAGTCTATAAATGCAAATATTCTCTTGGGAGAGGCAGAGACCTTACTCTACCTGGACTGTATCTTTCATTAAGTAAATAAATCATGGGATTGGAGTGATGACCCACTTACAATTCCAGCTAATCAAGAGGCAGAATTAAGAAGATCAGATTACATATTTATGGGAGGAAAGTTAGCTAGACTCTATCTCAAAAAATAAGTTAAGGGTGGTGTTACATGCCTGTAATCCTAGTTACAGGAAGTGGAGGTGTGGGGAATCATGTATGAAGCCAACTGGTCAAAAGCATGAGAGCATATGAAAACAAATTAAAGCAAAACAGGCTAGAGACATAATTATGAGGCTCTGAGTTCAAAACCCCAGGATCACAAAAAAAAAAAAAAAGAAAATCACTCTGCAGCATTCTGAAACAAACTCCACTGAAAGACTGATTTAAAAAAAAAAAAGCATTATGAATAATGCAAAGCCAATTCAGAATTGCAAGACCTCCTTGAGCCTGGTGATTCCCTCATGTAATCCCTATTTGTGTTCACACTTTACAGTGAAATCCTTACACCTAAAAGGCTCACCGAATAGAGCAGGAAAATCAGCAGAGTTCACTGAGAAAAGGAGAAAGGAAGAAATGGAGAGGAGAGTACAAGGGACTAGAGAGAAGGGAAGTATGAGAGGAAAGGAGAGAGGGGAGGGGAAGGCAGATAGAAAAGAAGAGTAGAGAAGGAAGGGGAATGTTGGTCATGGGGCTTGAACTCTGGGCTTGGGCGCTGTCCCTGTGCTCTTCAGCTCAAGGCTAGCGCTCTACCGCTTGAGCCACAGCGCCACTTCCAGTTTTCTATTGTTTTTTTTATTGGAGTTAAGAGTCTCACCGCCTTTCCTGCCCTGGCTGGCTTTGAACCACGATCCTCTGATCTCAGCCTCCTGAGTAGCTAGGATTACAGGGGTGAGCCACTGCCACCGGGCTAATATTATATTTTTTACTATTACATTTGATTACTCAAGAAATGGCATCCACCCAAATGATAAACAGAAGAGTGGAAGTAAAAGGGCTGCTTCATGCCAGGTCACACCTGGCAGTCAATATGGGAGACACTGGGCTTTGTTTTCTCTTTTTCCTGAAGTCCTAAAATAATTTGAAACCAAAAACTTGGACATGATCTAGATGATATCTGTTTCTCTATCTATACTCATATGGAGTCTGATGTAAATATACTTACACAGGCATAAACACAGACATACACTCATGTATTTGTATCTGCAAATATGGGAAATGGAAGAGTTATAGAGCCAATAGATTTGACATAACACAACAAAAAACTCAGCAGTGATCTTTAGCATACCACCTGGTATAAAGCCACAGAGGCAGACTCCCTGTCCAAGCATTGCCCTGTAGTTTCTATGCCCCTTCAGGCTAACTACTGGGCATTGTCTGTGGTGGAAGAGATAAGTAAATAAGTAGATAGATGCTTTAGTAGATAGATAGTAGATAAGAGATAGGGAGGTTAGATGGATAGACAAGTAATTACATAAAAATAATTGTGTACATTATAGATGGATAGATAGACAAAATAAAGTCTCCTACCACTTAGAATTCTCAGAATGTTAACCAAATAGACCATGGTAAGATTTCTCAGAGCACCTGGTATATAGCACTTTGTTCAATACATATGAAATGTTACTATTGTTTTTGCTGTTAACATTATGTACCCAAAAAAGTAATGTATTAGTAGAAAAAAATGTTGTTCAAAAACACAAACTAAATCAATATAAAATTATAGGAGAACATCTTCAGAGAACTGACACTTCCCAACTTACTACAAAGTTACAATCATCCAGATGTTGTGAAAAGCAAAAGGACTATGAAGGCTCTGGTGAAAGAATAGACAAGTAGATCAATGGAACAGAAAAGAAAGCACAGAAGTAGATGAAGGTAATGTACTTAACTGACCCTTAACGAAGATGCAAAAGCAAGTCAATGGGGAAACCTTTCACCCTTGAAGCAAAAATTAAAATAAAATAAAAGCTAGATGGATCTTTTGTCTTTTGCTAAAAAATAATTCCCAAGTAGATTACAGACCTAAATATATGATTTAAAAAACTATGAAACTCCTATAAGACAGAAAAAAATATCCAGATGATCTTAACCTTTTGAGATAAAAGACTAAATAAACACGATTTATGGGAGGAAAAACTGATTATTGAAACTTCATTGAAATTTAAATCTTCTCTACAAAGGAGGAGAATAAAGTAAGATATCATTAACTAGGAGAAAATACTTAATATAGACATAATAAAATACAAAGTTAATAAAGAGGAATTCTTAAACAACAATATTATTTTGTATGCCAATCCTAGGGCTTGAATTCAGAGTCTGGGTACTGTCCTAGAACTTCTCTTTGCTCAAGGCTAATGCTCTACCGCTTGAGTGAAAGCTCCTTTTTGGTGGTTATAACATTGGAGATAAGAGTCTTGAAGAGACTTTCCTGCCCAGTCTGGCTTTCAACCATGATCCTCAGATTTCAGCCTCCTAAGTAGCTAGGATTACAGCTGTGAGCAACTGGGTGCTTGGCTTCACAAGTATATATATTTTTGTCATGGAAAGAAAAAGGCAAAAGAGATGAGCAGACACCATTCCAAAGATTCCCAGGTGGCAAATAAGCATGTGAAAAGATGCTTGCAATTATATGTTATTAGGAAATTTCAAATAGGAAACCACTGTCTTGATACCACTAGACACAGATTAGAGTGACTCCAATCCAAAACACAGACAACACCAAAAGCTGGCAAGGACATGGAACACCAGGAACTCTCATTCGATTGGCAGGCACATAAAAGGATATAACAACTTTGGAAGACAGAGCCTGCAGTGTTATTCATGATTGCTGAAATTAGAAAGCAACCAGGTCCTCCCAGGGTTAGTAAACCATCATCTATCCATGTAATAAAATAGTATTCAATAATAAAAAATAATCACATGAAATGGAGGAACTGCAAATGCGTATTACTATATGAAAGAAGCCAGTATGGAAAAAGTGTACATAGAGAATGAATGAATGAATATGGCATTCTGGAAAATACAAAACTTGAAAATACTAGAAAAATATCCGTGGTTGCTAGGACTTTGGGAGAAGGATAGAAGACTGAACCAGTGGAATGTAAGATGATGGAGATGCCTCATTATCTACTACTGTCTAGACCAGGAAATACTCAACACAAGACATAAACAATGAGCTCTTTTTTGTTGTTCTTTGTTTTTTGTTTTTGTGCCTATCCAGAGGATTGAACCCAGGGCATGGGCACTGTCCTGAGCTTTTTTGCTTAAGGCTAGTACTCTACCACACTTACAGTTTTTATTTTTTTACATAGTTTATTGGCAATAAGAGTTTCTCAGACTTTGATGCTCAGACTAAACTCAAGTCAACCATAATAGATCAATATTTGATCACCAATTGTACCTAAAGTATCACACTTTTGGAAGAAGGCTAAAGAGACTCTATTGGAGAGGGATATATAGGAGAAACTGTACTTTTCAGCTAGATTTTCTGTAAATATAAGATTACTGTGAAGTGGAAAGTCTATTAATTAAAAAAGAATCATGTACTAAGAAATGGATGTAAAAATGGGTTGCATTTTTAGAAAGCAGGATAAAATGAAAACGGGGTGGAAAGAAAGTGATGAGTAATGAAGCTAAAACAGTAAGGAACTGGAGTAAGATACTGAAGGATATGCCACGAATAGCAAATGGATTTAAATGCAAGACAGATTTTTAAGTTATATGGTCATATTTGTCCTTTAAAAAGATGAAATTTATTTTCTTGAGAACAAATATGGAATGGGGTGAAAAGAGTTTAGAGGAAGTAAGACAAAGTAAGAGGTATTGCAGAGATACAAGTAAGATGTGATAAGTACAAGATTCAGACTAATACCATCCCAACTCTATTCTAACAACCTGAACATTTTCAACTAGAGAAAAAATAGCCCATCTCCATAGTAATGAGAAAAAATATCATCAGAGAAGATTTCATAAAAGTTATGGCTATAGGTAACTATAATTTCCTTTCATTCAATAAACCATGAAAAGCAGATAGATCTTTTTATGATATAAGTAGTTTCAGTTCAAAAGAAATAGAAGAGTGAATTATATAGGCTTTTTAAGATCAAATTCTAAATGGATATAAAACTGATATATACATATATATGGATATATCAATTTGGTCTTATCATCAGCTGTATGTCCTAGTTCCTTTAGAAAATAATTTATTGAATATAGGAGGCCCTTCTTCTGCTCCCTAAAGCAAATCACACAGTTTTCTGTGAGAAACAGCTAACTTCCATATCAACACTACAATTAAAAGCATCTGGGCCTTGTGACTATTAGCATAAGGCTCCGTTGTGAAATTCTGCTTGTTTTCACTGTCCATAGCTTCTTGGTTTGGAGAGTAACATTTTTTCTTAACCAGAAATCATGTGAGTTTATTGTACCAACATTTAAACTATTCCCAAGGCTATGTTGGAAATGCCTTCCTTCAGAAAAAATGTTCACAGTAGATTTTATGAATGACACGCATTCTATATTTCACTGCCAAATTTAGTACCATTCAGTATTCATTTATTTTTAGGTGCTACGTTAACAGATAAACAAGGAAACACAGAAATATAGGCATGTAGTTAGAACCCAGGAGATTATAGCTGATAGAATTTGAGTGTTGGTGGAAAGAAAGAAAATATAGACTTTTGAGCTTATATTTTGGTGGTTAGGTAAGGGGCGATGTCAGTAACCAAAATAAAAAGCAGTTCTGAGTGATGAGTTGCTAATTTAATTTTGGACATGCTAATTTCACGGGAACCTGTGGGAGAAACTTTAAGTAGGGGAGTTGAGGAAGCGGGAAGAAATGAAGGAGAAAGAAGAAAATTAAAAGAAAGGGAGACAATAAAATATCTAATAGTAATCAATACATATGTGGATGTAAAACTGAGGACCGTAGACACTGGTCATAAGAAGAGGAAGAGTCAGTGACTCATTCCTGGAATCCTAGCTATTAAGCAGGCTGAGATCTGAGGCTTGTGGTTTCAGCCAGCCCCAGGAAGTAGAGCATTTGATATTCTGGTGTCCAATAAACTCCCAAAAATTTGGAAGTGGTGCTGTGGCTCAAGTAGTAGAGCACTTAGCTTTGAACAAAATAACTCTGGGCCAGTGCCCAAACCTTGAGTTCAAGCCCCCGGACTGTCAGAAAGGAGGAAGAGGAAGGGGAGGAAAAGAAGATGGTGGTGGTGGTAGTGGTGGTGGTGGTCAAGAAATAGAAACCAATAATTGTACATATAAGAAATCTGAGTAGGAAGCAAGCCATGGAGATGAGTTTCAAGAGGTGAGCCAGGCTGCACATCGAATCCCAAACATGTCCAAGGAAATGAACTTAGAAGGGAAAGCACTGAATTTAGCCCTTTGTAAAAGAGAAGGGTTAGGACAGAAACTCAGTTACCAAATACCACAGAAAGGGCCAAGGCTAAGTGTAGGGACTTCAAGGTGATATACCATGATCACAGAGCAAATGACTTTTACAACAATGGCCATGAGAGTTTGGTAAAAAACCAAGATAATAAACTAATGAGGGTTGGAAAACAGTCTACAGGAAAAGAAGACAATATCGGATCATAGGACCTGGGCAGCAATCCAGGCCACCGACCTTTGCGGCGAGGTGAATTCTCATTAACCTCTATTGATAGGGATGTCTGAGAACTGGAGCTCAGAATTCCAAGTAAAAGAGGAAGATATTGAGTACTATCTCTGTATGCCGCTTCTTTTTGGTTATCCTGTATTGCAATGGAGAAGAGAAGTTCTTGATTTCCCCAAGTGAATTCTCCACCAAATCTGCTCATAGCCTCTCCCCCTCCTTCCTCCTCCCCCCCGCAAAACTGAACTGGCAACAGCTGCTGTGTAGCATGTGGGAAGATCGCCTTCTCCCAGAGTTAAATAGAAACTTGCAAAGAAAAAGGAACAGTCTCTAAGGAACTGTGTGTATGGGGGTGTGGCAGGGAGCAGGTGTATGCCGCGCTCTTCCTTTAAGAAAAATAAAATAAAGTATCCCTGGGGCGGTATGATGAAGATCATGAAACCAAGGCGTCTGTCCCAGCGCCATCTTCCCCCTAATAGCGTTACCTGCATCCTTCCGTTGCATTCTTGGCCCTGGCCTCAAGGGCCATGCTGTTTGTTTTTTTTTTACACTTTAGTTTTCACACTTGTGTGCTTGAACCCATTGCTTTTTCTCCCGTCCCCAACGCGGCTGCTTTCTTGCTTTCATTTGTTTCCTCGTGTCATCACCAGGACAATATCGAGATGTGGAAGCGCCTGGCGCTGCCCGGAGTGACACAGGACACCATGCAAGTTTACAAGGACTTGTAAAAGTCCTTGTCCGACAGCTGTCTCCTCGCAGCTGCGCCAGACCTTGGAGACGCTAAGCCTTGGAGACGCGCACACCTCGACAGCACCTTGGAGCCTCGGACCCCAGCAGCAGCCCAGGCCTTCGCGGCCACAGTCAGGTCCAATCTGAGCTGCTGCACACAAGCAACCATATCACACCGAGTGAACGTTATACACACACACACACACACACACACACACACACACACAGTACAAGCCAGGCACCAAGCTGGGTGTGGACCCGAGGAGCTCCGCGCGCAATGCACACACATACAGCTCGCACCCCCAGGGAGCGCCCCCCCCTCCCGATCCTGTCCCTCCCCTCGCACCCTGGGTCCCCCAATTCCCTCCTCCCGCCGACCTCACCAGCCAGCCGGGTAACTTTCTAGGTGCGCAGCTTGTCACCTCCGTGCGGCCACCCCAACGTCTCGATGTCCTTCTCCCACGCCGCCCTCCCTCCCCGGCTGCTGGTGGCGCGCTGAGCCCCACGGGGTCCGCTGGGCCAGCCCGGGCCGTGCGCACCGTGCGCGGCGAGGAGGGCCCCAGGCTGCGGGCGCTGCGTGTGAGCCGGGGACGCGGCGAGCGAGCGCGCTGCGGGCAGGAGCTGCTGGCGAGTGGGTGCTGCCGCCTTACTCCTCCACCCGCCGGTGCCGCCGAGGAGGCGCGCAGGAAGGGAGGAGGTGGGAAGGAGGGAAGTGGGGAAGGGGGGGGAGAGGAGGGACAGAAGAGTGGCGATGGAGGGGTGAGGTCAGCGGGGCTATTACACGGAAGAGCCAGCAGCTTCCCTAAAGGTGGGGTCACTGGCGCGCGCACCTACAGCAGCCCAAACCTTTACTCCTGACACACACCACACACCGGTGGGCCAGAGCCAGCCGCGGTGTAGTTGACCCCCGCCCACCCTCCAGAGACGGGGAACTTCAGTAAAGCCATCCCACCGTCCTTCTAAGGGCCTTTATTCTTCCAAATGTGATGAGAATTCTTATTTCAAACGTGTGGGACGGTGGGGGGGGGGGGGTGGAGGGGAGGAGGTTTATCTTCCCTTTCCTCCCTCTCCCCCATTTCTCCATAACCTCAGTCCCTCTAGCCTGTTTCAACTACAGCTTCTCCCACCTCCTTTCCCAGAGTGCAGACAGGCACATGCATTCCTGTCACAGCATTGCCCTTCTGGGAGAGACATGTGACCTCGAAGCTTCTTGGGGACATGCTCTTTGCTCTTAGCTCTCCCTGGACTCTGGAGCTATAACTTAACATCTAGTTTGCCAATGCAAGAGTTTCAAGGGACAGAGGTTATATCTCCCCCAGTGCATGGAGAGTTGAGTTTTTTTTTTTTTTTTGATCACTCGTGCAGGTAATTTAATGCTCTCTTGTTTCCTTTTGACTACGTGTTTTCTTCTAGAGGCATGAATTAGGATATATATATATATATATATCCACCACATTATTAACTGTGCTTTCTGGATTTGTGAGATCTTGGTGTGGCGTCTCTGCTTTCCTCCTCCCCATGGAGGAACTTCTCTGGCAAATCCAGCAAGGACAAGGGCAGTTTCTGTGTGAAGGACGAAGAAGTACAGTGAAGGCCTGTTCTTCACTGTGTATGTATCCAGAGAAATATTAGAACCCCACTCCCTTAGGGGTTTCAACCACAGAATAGCAAGCTGGCTCCTGGAACAGCAGCATATGCCATTGCATGCATACATGCATAGAATGAGGCCCGTGTAAATGTGCTCAAAGGAGCCATTAAGTTTCAGAGGGGGAAGAATATAGTCCTGTTTGCTTTTGTGTAAGACTGGAGGGAAAAAAATATGCTTAAGTACTTTTTTCCATGAGCTTAAGCCTACACTTGTACGTTTCATGCTGACCTCCAGTACAGCCTAACTGCAGGTGATGGGGGGGGGGGGGGGGATGTGCAAACAGAATTCCACAGGAAAAGGGAAAAGAATTAAATCATTGCTAAATTGCTGTAATACATGGGCCGAGTTTTTTTTTTAATTTAATTTTATTTTATTTGTAAACATACTGTACAGAGGGGTTACAATTACATGGGCAGGATAATGCGTACATTTCTTACCAAGCATTGCAGCCTCCTCCTTTGGTTTACCCTTCACATCCCTTCCCAGCCTCCCCCCTCCCCCCAATCCCAATCCTTCTCCTTCCCCCCTTCCCCCCCCCCCCCCCCCCCCCCCCCCGCACCGACGTTGTAAAGCTCGTTTTGGACATGACAACTTGTACTTCTCATTGTTGCAACAGGTCCACCTGTATCCTTAAACAACTGGTTTTTCCCCATCTCCTCCACAAGTTATACTGACATCAAATATAGTGAAAGCAGGGGCTATACTGTGGGGGAGGGACATACAAAGCAACAAAGAGATAATCTTATAAATGCGTTAGAAACACATGCATGAAAGAAAAAAACATTAAAATACATATCTAAGGGTTCATTTTCCTGACATCACATTATCTGACCTTTTGCGCTTGACTCATACATATACTAGATATTGCAAATAAGGGAAACCATGGGACCTATGTTTCTTTGGGCCTGGCTTACTTCACTTAATATAATTTGTTCCAAGTCTTTCCATTTCCTAACAAATGGGGCAATGTCATTCTTTCTGATGGAGGCATAGAATTCCATTGTGTATATATACCACATTTTCTTGATCCATTCATCTACTGAGGGGCATCTGGGTTGGTTCCATATCTTAGCTATGGTAAATAATGCTGCAATAAACATTGTTGTGCTGGTAGCTTTAGTGTGGACTTGTTTGTAAACATTTGGGTAAATGCCCAAAAGTGGGATTGCTGGGTCAAGAATTTGACAACAAAATGGAGGAAAGTGGAGAATTTTCAAAGTCCTTACAGTTTAGGTTGTTTTGAACTGTGGCTTGATAACTAAAGGGTGATAATCTTGACTTATTGTGTCAAAACAATTTTTTAATGTCAGAGTAGAATAAAATAGTAGAGTTGTTGCACATAGGAAGAGTAAGACTGTTTTATAAATCTTTTGTTGCTGTTAAATTCAGATATGTTCGCCCTAGGTCACATACGTTACATATACTTTCTTCTTGCTCACTGAGGTAAAAGCTTAAAAGCCACTGATGGGGGACAGGCTATTACCTAGAGTCAGAATTTGAGAGACAACTTCAGCTCTCTCCTAGCAATCTTGAATTATGAGCTCAACCATGCTGAACAGGGAAGAAGAGCAGGAGGGGGAAGGGAGAGGGCCTGGAAGCTTCATGACCATTACTGAATCCTTTATTCAGTCTTTTAACAGAGGGCCTTCCACAGCTCCTCCAACTTAAGGCCAGTGCAAAAACCAGGAATTCAAGAAGAAGAAGAAAAAAAAAACCTTGTCATCTCTTAATTTAGAGGCTACAATCCAAATGGAAAAGCAGACATTAAAAACACAGAATAATGCCATTCATGATGAATACTATGAAGGCAAATATGAGAGAAGAAAACATGGGGTCATCATCAAAGACTACTGTTAATAATTACCTCTATTGAAAATGTCTGAAATGATAAGGAATTTACTGTTTCATATGGCCAAAAAGTCCGAAGGTCAGAAGGTGCAAGCTGGTAGATTCAGCAGCTCAGCAATATCAGGAAGGGCTCTGGACTATTCCCACTATTTCCAGCCACCCCCAGAAAGCCAGCTATAAACTAGAAGCTGCTCTGTCCATGGTTTCAGAATAGTTGGAACAGCTCCAATTAAGCAATCCTGCACATTCCCAAGGTTAGCAGAGTGTCTCTTTTCAAGGGTGGGTAAGTCCTCTGAAGTTTCTCGTGAGCGTTTTTTGTCTGTCAATAGTCAAAACCAAGTCACACACGCTCATCCCTAAATGCTGGGAGTGGGGAAGATTGTCATGATAGGTTGGCTAGTACTCTTCAAGAACTGCTCATGAGATCTTCAGGAATGTCTTCTTTGAAAAACAAATACCTGAACAAAAGAAAGAAGGTGGCAGTGGATGTTGGGTAGGAAATTTAGTCTGTTTCAGAGGTTCAGAACACCTTTCCTAGGAAAATATGGCATTTAACCTGAGCTGAGTGAGAGTCAGACAGGAAGTAAAGACATCTCAGCAGAGGGGATGTTGCACACATGAGAGAAAGTTGTGCCACATGATAAAGGCTGATTTCCACTTCTCATTTACCATTTGTTTGCCAATAATAGAGGCAAGTGAACCTCAGGCAGCAAGCCCAACGCCTTATATAACATGATGCAGTTTTCAATAGTAATAAGTTGCAGAGCTAAACTAAGTCATTCCAGAGCCTAAAAGCTTGACTGTTTCTGCCCTCAAGAGACATTGAAGTCATAATCTACTTTGTTTATTTTTAACTGAGGACTACAGCCACCCTCAGTCTTCCAGCTAGAGATTCAAGCACCCTCTACAGTGTTTCTGTAAGCCACTGGATCCAGAAGGCATATATTCATCAGTAAGCCTCCAATTGGATATACTCTCTACTGTGTGTCTTGGCATCTTATGAAACCTTGTTATCAAAGACCTAGCATCCTCATGATGCCAAAGTTCAGAAGTAGTTTACAGAGATGAGGAAGATAAATGGCCCATCTTCTCTTTAGTTTATATACAATTAAAAAAGTATCCAGGGTGCTGGGAAGGTGGCTCAGTGGTAGAGCGCTTGCCTTGTATGCCTGAGGCCCTGGGTTCGATTCCTCAGCACCACATAAGCAAAAAGAATAAAATCCGGAAGTGGTGCTGTGGCTCAAGTGGTAGAGCGCTAGCCTTGAGCTGAAGAGCTGAGGGACAGCACCCAGGCCCAGAGTTCAGGCCCCTCCTGGACCCTCCTCCCTCCCCCCCAAAAAAAGTATCCAGGCAGCTCCATGTACTACAGAAAATCTGTCTTGATGACTTGTGTGTGTGTGTGTGTGTGTGTGTGTGTGTGTGTGTGTGTGTGTTGGGCCTGGGGCTTGATCTCAGCGCCTGGGTGCTGTCCTGAGCTTTTGTGATCAAGGCTAGAGCTCTACCACTTGAGCCACTTTTGGCTCCACTTTTGGCTTTTTGGTGATTAATTGGAGATACAGTCTCTCACACTTTCCTGCTGACTTTGAACTGTGATCCTTCGATGTCAGCCTCTTAAGTAGTTGGCTTTACAGGCAGGAGTCACTGGCAATTAACTTGCCTACTTTTCTTTTATTCCTAAAAAATCTGCCTCGATGAGGCTGACCTGGAGACAGAATCTAATAGGGCTTCCATGCTAACTCAACCCTTAGAAGCCCCAAGATTGCCAATTCCCATTCAAGCTCATTCAATGTCAATTCTATTTTTGTGGGGTGACTTTATGCACAGGAGATTAGAGAACCATTGCATACAACCAGCTCTCATCAGACCAACCACAGACACACAGAAAGTGAAATGTAGCTCCTAGATCTGCAGGCTCAAGGCGAGTTTCCTTCTAGGTTTGAGCAGCTTTCATAGGACTTGAGAGAGATGAAATTCAGCATCCTGGTGGCCCAGGCTGTTTCCTCACTGCCGCTAGATCTTCTCTCCTTTCTTCCTTTATTTGTTCCCTTGTTTTCAGACTTACTTGTCTTACCACACTAACCTCATGAGTAGTCATTTCAACTTCTAAGGCTACAGGCTTAAGCCACTATGTCCTTTCTGATTGACTTTGCCAAATCCTAAACCATTGGTACTTCTGTGTGTGAGTTGCAGCATCACCAGACTTGGTTATGAAGCTGGGAGGATTAATTTTGCCACAGTCTTCATGTTATTGAACCTCCCACAGACTACAATTCCTTCTTTCACTTCAATACTATTCATTTCTTCCTTGAAGTCCAATGATTATGCAGGATAGTGGCTGCCCCTCTGTGGTCCCACAGTTAGCTGTTTCTCCAAGTTATTAAGACTTGTAAACTTGTCCATCTTCTGTACAGCCTTCAGAACAAGGACTTTGCTGTTTACTTCTATCTCCAGAACAATAAAATTAGACTCTCTAATATATGCTATCTATTTTCTTTGCTTTAAGAACCTTCTTACCAAGATAACAGAGACTTGAAAGAAATCCCTACTCGTCTTCATGTCTATGTTCCTTAACTAAGATCATACCATCCTCAGTTCCCAGCACTGGGATTATTCTCCATTGCATTTTGCTCTTTTCAAGGGGACAGTGACCTCTCATTTGCCAAATGCCCCTCAGTAATCCCTGGTGGGAAGGAAACTGAGACTCATTGGCCTGGCACATTCAGGCAACTTCCCAGTTTCAAGGCAGCAGCCAGAGCTTCATAGAGGCTCCCATTTTGAATGTCCCCCATTTTGAATGGAGCAGTGTCTTGCTCATGTTTGTCTTGAATGTCCTCCTCTCTCCCTCTGCTACCACCCAGTTTAATTTTCACAGGACTCTGTCCTTAACCACCACCACCCATCCTCTTTTCCTTGCTTCAACCCTCACTTCTAGAAGCCTGGTTTTTCTTTCGAATTCCCCCAGCATTGCACTTTATCTCAGCCTTGTTATTGTATCTGTCACTTTCTACTTTGTATTATTATGATTCTCGATTGGCATATCTTGTCTTTCACTGTGGGATTGTAAACAGCTGGAGGACAAGGTTCACATTCTTTCCAATCCTGATGATACACAGCCCGTACTTATACCAGAAAAAAAATACATATGTCCTTGAAGTTTTACAGAATTTATAGAACATGTGCTTGATTTTCTTTCTGGACAAACACAATTGTTTGGCAATCAATGTCAGAGAAGGTCTCAAGAAATAGTAAATTTTACTATAGAGCACAATAGTTTAAATAAATTTAATTTTCTGGTTTGAGCTACATGGACTTTCCTAAACAGTGTGTGCTTGTTATTACAGTTATGTTGCTCATTAAATAATATAGCCAGTATTTACTACCTACATATCAGATTCACAATATGTGCTCACAGTGTTATACATTCAGTGCTGTCTCAAAGTGACAGGAAAAACTCATTCAACACTGTGACCCCCAGAACTTCGTCTCTTCTCGTATCCCATAGCTTGCATCTCAGTCAGTTTCATTCATATTCACATATGAAATTTCCACTACAATTACTGGTTATTATAGTGCCTATGTACCCCAGGTCAGCTATGTGCTTCAAGGCTTCTCTGTCACCATGGCTTATGCTCTCTCTATTGTTATAAAGCATCCATCAACTTCAGACTCACTTGCATATAGACCAGCACAACCTTTACAATATCTACAGTAGAGGAAGCTTCACTAGTTCCCAGTTCCTACACTGACCGGACCAAACACACAGAGGCTGTAGCTTCCCAAACTGCTCCCTGGAGGGACCCAAACATAACTCAGAAATACAGTGGAGTTAATGCTTTGTGGAGCTGACCTTGACCACTGAGAGCCAGGAGCCAGGAGGAAGACAACAGATAAATTGTTAGCCCTTCTTGCCCACCCAGGAGCTGTTCAAAGATGCAATGGTTTTGTACCTCTGGCTGCTCTAGCATGACTCAGCAACCAGCTTTGCTGTCTAGAGAAACTCTGGACAGATTGGTAATGCACCACCTTGAATCTGTTAGGGTTTTTTCCTCCTTTTCTCTCTCATTTCCCTTTAACACTCATTCCTGTTGCCCTAGAGTAACACCCTGAATAAAGGCTTAGCATGTGAGCTCTGACTCTATACATTCTACTTTCTAGGGAACACGTATAATTACAACCTTTATCCTTCAAACTCATTTGCTGTTTCCCTTCATGAGTTTGTGACTTTACAGAAACCACTGGTTCCTTCATCCTCTATTTGTTCCTGTCTTAACTCAGTTTCTTAATAGTTCAGCATGTAATGGAGTCCATTGTTCCACTCTTTTGGTACTTTGCTCCATTCTATATGCTACAATTGCCAAAACGAAAAAGAAGGAAAAAAAAAAACCTATCCTGGAGGAAGCACATTTCTCACCATTTCTTTCTTAGACCACAGGCCTTAGTGGAACAAGGTAGATATATGCTTCACTCTCCTTCTGTTGTAAACTTAGATTCCTTGTTTTTGTTAGCAGATTAGACTGGTAATGCCATTTTACAGAACCATCTAATTGTATTTACTCAAGTTAAAATATGTACAATTCACTGGTATTTCCACTTCTGTAAGTCTGAAATAGATCTGTAGATATCAATATATCTATAGATGTCACAGTATCTTTCCCTGTACTTTAATAGAATGGTAAACTTTTCATCGTTCTTCAAACCTTCATTTTATTCTTACTTATGGTAGCTGAACTGACTCTTCACAGACCAAAAACAATAGTAATTGTTATGAGTTGAATTTTTTGCCTTAACTTCATATAAATTATGCCAACTAGCAACCAAATGTGTATACGTGAGTGTACACAAAAATATCACATAAGTTTAGGTATATATAATTAATATTTAATTCAGGAAATAAAAGAAATAATTTATATCCAACTTCAAAGTTTTTTCAATTATAATTTAAATATATACATAAATCCTACAATCAATTATATAGTATATATCAATTATAATTGAAGAACAGATCATTTTGAAGATTAGAAAATAAAAAACTGTGGTATTCTCCTATGTGCAATATTGGAGCTGGATGTTAGAATTGAGTAGAAACTTTATTTATGTCAGTTTCCATTAGGAATTTTATAATCAAATCTTTGCATACCAGATCTAGGACTGAATTGTAGCGTTTCACACAGCTTTCCTTCATAGTAATTACTCAGTGAATACCCATAGGTTTCTTTTAAATGCTCCATCAAAATAAAACCATATATTAAGTAAAATTAAAAATGATATTAAAAAATCTATTCAAGTTTCAGGCACAAGTGTCTCACACTTGTAATCCTAGCTACTTAGCAGTCTGAGATTTGAGGATTGTAGTTTGAAGCCAGCCTGGGCAGAAAAGTCTGTGAGACTCTTATCTCCAATTAACCAGCAAAAAGCTCGAAGTGGAGTTGTGGCTCAAGTGGTAGCATGCTAACCTTGAGCAGAAAAGCTCATAGACAGCACCTGGACCCTGAGTTCAAGCCCCAGAACACACACACACACACACACACACACACACACACACACACACACACACACACACAGATGCTATCCCTATTCAACTAACTCATTTAAAACTTTTTTTTTTTTTGGTCAGCCATGAGGCTTGAACTCTGGGCCTGGGCCCTGTCCCTCAGCTCTTCAGCTCAAGGCAAGTGTTCTACCACTTAAGCCACAGTGCCATTCCCAGTTTTCTGGTGGTTAATTAGAGATAAGAGTCTCACAGACTTTCCTGCCAGGCTGGCTTTGAACCATGATCCTCAAATCTCAGCTTCCTGAGTATCTAGGATTACAGGCATGAGCCACCGGCAACTGGCTCGTTTAAAACTTTTAAAACTTTTAAACCTCTCAGCCAGCATGCAGCCTAGCTCTGGAATGTTGGGGAATAATCCCATCCCATGGCACAACTTGTGTGCAGTAACCAGAGACAGATCAGCTATTCAAGTTCCCAGATGCTATGTGTCCTAATAAATAGAAATGGCATGTAGTAAAAGCTCTATAAATAGAATGCCTAGCTATAAATTTATAAAGAGCATCCATGCTTACCTAACAATAGCTAGGATAATGTAGCTGTTTTTGTTTTTGTTTTTTTTAGCAGTGGTTCACATTTTGCTTTAAGTTTGTTGTTTATGCTGTCATTACATTCTAATTTATATTAGAAGCAATGACAGTTTCACCCCAAAGTAATGAAAGATGAATAAAAATAATTTGAGTGCTTTGATTTGCTTTTCACTTGGATCTTCTAGAGAGTAATAACTCTATATAGCTGCAGCTTATGATTGCCCATCCTGGTATTAAAATGACAAAAACCTATATTACATTTATCTTTTCCCATAACCATTGAAGATGAACTAAATTCATTCGAATCTCATAGGAAATATGGAGTTGTCTCGTTTCCCAAAACCAGATTGTCTGAAATGATTTTTTTCCTCCCAAATAGTCATCTAAGCACAAAGGTTTATTTAATCAGTAAGCAGTAATGTTTCCTTGAAATAAGGGTAATTGAGAATCCTGTTTGGTTTCAGTCCTTCATGGGGTCAAATTGTTTTTCAGGTTTTGCTCACTCTGTGTAAACAAGGTACCATTGAGTGAGCTTATTTGACTCCATAATTTAGGGTAGAACCATCTTCCCAAAGACAGAAAGGCATAAATCATCTTTGGACCTGTGAATCATGTGTAGCCTCATGTTGCATGAGGAAACCTCTGAAATATAACTACAGTCCTCTGTCATAATATATTGTCAGATGCTACTATTTATTGCCATGTCATGATCTCATCAGTGGGATAACTACAGATTAACTTAGCCAGTGCAATAGTCTATTTCCTTCTAACCATTTGTTACTGCTTTTGTTTTTGCAACTTACACATCTACTTTCCCTTTGGAGACTTTTGATTCGAATAAAATACTAACTCCATTGTCCAGTGTAGGGTTATTTAAAACGAGAGTCTGTGTTAATGGTATATAACAAGAATTTAAATGTATGGTTTGTCCTGGTATCACGTTAGCTCATTTTATGAGCCCAAGTTTAGGAACTTTGTCAGGAATCAGATGATCTACACGATAGTTTTTAGAATGGCTACTTACAAACATTTCCCAAAGTGTGCCTCACACATAGTGGGTACTCAAGAAACACTTTGTAAATGGCTATATAAGTGTTAGTAGACTTCTTAGCCCCAAGACCAAAGATGGGTGCTTTTTCAGGGAGTGAGGGGTAGCAATTTAAGGAAAGGGAAAATCTTGCAGGTCAACATTTTATAGGTTTCTATTTGAAATTCTATAACTATGCGTAAGAGATATTTTACTTTTCCCCCATGCCTAACTGGGTCCTTGATTGAGAGAACATTTCAGAAGCTCTATAATTAGCACATAGTCCAGGCACTGATTGTAATCACTCGTCTTGAGCAGATTTTGAGGGCAAGTTGAGGATCCATGGTGCTGGGAAATAGATACTTGCAGGAGTATGGAAGAGACAGACATGGGAGTTTGGCCTCAGGTCAGAGATGAACTATCTAGCTCGTGTTTCAGACTCCTGAGAAGCAGAAGAAGTGTTCTTGCAGAGGGAGTAGGTTAGAGGGATAAAACAAGAAAGAAGGCAGATGTCCTAAGGTGTGTGAGTGATTCCTCATCCACCTCGGTGCCCAGCCTGTACTCCAGCAGAGACAAAACCTCCTGCAGGAATGTTTCTGGGTTTTGAAACTTCAAGTGAGTTCATGTTTGTCAAATTCAGCGGTTCTCATATTTTTGGTCTCAGAAGACTTTTATAGTCTTAAAATTATTGAGAACCATGACATACTCTTGTTTATGTGGGTTATATCTATCAATATTTATCATATTCAAAAATTAAAGCTAAGAGTAATAAGTATGTACTCATTAAAGATAACTTATTTTAAAAACCATTGCATGTTAACATTAAAAGAAACCACTTAAAGAAATAGGGAAGAGAAGAATTGAGCAGTGTTTTTCAAATCCCTTTAAGGTTTAGCTTAGTAAAAGATACTTGGATACTTGAGGTCTCTAGTCAATCTATTATTATAACACAAATTACATAGAGAATGAGTACTCCATTCAAGCAAGTTCTGAGTATTGCTCTGATAGATATTCTAATCTGTGCTGCCTTAAAGATTATTAGGAACACCCTCTGGGCCCTTGGACTATAGTTCTGAGAACCACTACTCTGGATTGTGAGCCCTCTACTGTTTCATATGTTACAGATAGACCTAAAGATAGACAACATTATGATACTCTTGATTTTCAACCAATGACTCAATTAGTTTCCAAAAGTTCTGTGCTCCAACAACTGCAAAAAAAGAAAGGAAAAAATCAATAAATAACCCAGCTGTGATAAGTTTCCTCAATTTCCAAATGAGAATAAGTGAAAAATCAATTATTTTTATAATTTGAAATAAACATTTTAATTTGATTTTCCTTGATGTTAATTAGACTTCAACTCTTGAGGTTGAATTAATTACATACAATCTAGTGGTTACGATAAATTAGACAAATTTAGGGGTCTTTGTTTGATCTTTTATGATTCTGCTTCAAAATATTGTAAAAACAGCTGGGTGTTGGTGACTTATGCCTCTAAGCCTAGCTACTCAGAAAGCTGAGATCTGAGGATCACAATTCAAAGCCAGTCTAGGAAGGAAAGACCATGAGATTCATCTCCTATTAACCACCAAAAACCATAAGGAGAATTCAAGTTGTAAAATTCGAGCCTTGCACAAAAACGCTAAGGGAAACTGCCCCACTACTGACACAAAAATATAAATAAATAAATAAATTACTAATTAACTAATTAGTGTAAAACACAGAGGGTGAAAGTACCACAAAGGATCTTCCATTCTTCAGTAATTGTGCTTTTAAGGATTCATTAATCAAGCAAAAACATTCATTCAGCCAACAGACTTTTGCTCTTGAACTTCTCTATCTTCTGAAGTACACAGTAAAAACTGAAAGTTATACAACTCTGCTTTTCATTATGTATTTATTCTGCATGCACCAGCCCATTCAAGAAGTATTAATTTGGTGCCTAATTTGTCCTTACTGAAGCAGATACAAAGAAGACATATTTCTTGTACTGTGGAACTCAGTGGGATACCACCCTAAATGCATACTTAAAAAACACTGACTGAATGGCATTACAATTACGTATAAGGTTTATAGGAACTTTGAAGAGAAAGAATATTTGGTGTGGATGAGGTATGAAAAAAGATGTCTATCTCAGCAGGGGGCCAAGAAGGAGGAGCACTGAGTGATTCTGTGGTCCAAAAAGACCTGGTTCAGACTTCTTTCATTTCTAACCAGTTTTCCCTCAGCTATTTTCTAAGCCTAACTCAGTGTTAGGAGTGAACATATCTATATAATCTATATAATTCCTAGCACAGAGTTGGTTATGTAATTAGAATTAATTGTGTTTTTTGAGATGGAGATGGATAGACAGATTACAGGTTGGGGAAACCAAACATGCAAAAGCAAAAAGACTTAAAACAATCTTGCATAGTAGCAATCTTGATAAAGTGTAGCAAAATACTAGAAAACATCAGAATTCTACAGCTTTTGTTCAAATATTATTCCTTTGCCAACACCTTGCAAGAAGAAATAAACCATAAACACTTTGAGAGAGTAAATAAGACAAAGAGGAGTGAGTTTGTGAGAACAAGACAAAGTAGCAGGGCTGGGAAGGTGGCTCAGTGGTAGAGCGCTTGCCTTGCATGCATGAGGCCCTGGGTTCGATTCCCCAGCACCACATAAGCAGAAAAAGCCGGAAGTGGTGCTGTAGCTCAAGTGTTAGAGCGCTAGCCTTGAGCTGAAGAGCTGAGGGACAGCGCCCAGGCCCAGAGTTCAGGCCACACAACTGGCAAAAAAAAAAAAAAAAAAAAGACAAAGTAGCAATTCACAGGAAATAAATGTTTCAGTGAGCGGAAAGCCCAGAGATAATTCAGAGATGCCCAAACGTGCAGTGGAGTATCTCCGTTCATGAAGATGTAGAATATGCTGAATTTAGATTAAGAACCCAGGAAGCATTTTTTTAAAATTAAAGAAAAGGAACCGGAAAGATGGCTTAGTGGTAGAGTGCTTGCCTAGCATGCATGAAGCGTGGGTTCAATTCCTCAGTACCACATACACAGAAAAGGCTAGAAATGGTGCTGTGGCTCAAGTGGTAGAGCACTAGCCTTGAGCTAAAGAGGCTCAGGGACAGTTCCAAGGCCCAGGACTGGCAAAAACAATTAAGAAAAATTAAGAAATTAAGAATAGCTCTTTTGTTCCTCAGGAATCTGCAGGATTGTAAATTTTTTTTCAAAATTTTATTGTCAAGGGTACAGAGGGGTGAGAGTTACATAAGTAAGGTACTTAGTACATTTCTTGTCAAACTAGTTACTCACTCTCAATGTCCCACTTTCCCTCCCTCCAACCTCCCCCCGAGTTGTACATATTATTTCCAACATACTGTCTTGTGAATATCACTGTTACATTGGTTTCCCCTTTGTCCTTTGTCTCACCATTTTGTTGTTCCCTTTCATTTCCCTAATTTAGATAAATGTATATACAATACCCAGGGTACCCAAATCAAATACAGTGACAACAGAGGATAAACCATAGGGGGAAAAACACAAAATAAAAAAGAAATCATGTAGTACATTGAGAACAACAACAACCAAGATAAACCTCTTGTGTCCATGTCTTAGAGTTAATTTTGCTTAGCATCAACTTATATCATCATATGTACATAGCTATTGAGCTATTCTGTTCATCTGCTAAGATTATCCTAGACATATACTAATTATTACAAATGAGGGAAACCATTGGACCTATGTTTCTTTGGGTCTGGCTTACTTCATTTAATGTGATTTTTCCCAAGTCTTTCCATTTCCTTACAAACTGGTGATGTCATTCTTTCTGATGGAAGTATAGAATTCCACTATACACACACACACACACACACACACACACACACACACACACACATTTTCTTGATCCATTCATCTACTGAAGGGCATCTGGGTTGGTTCCAAATCTTAGCTATGGTAAATAATGTTGTGAAGAATACTCTGAAAACTTTACAGGAAGGAATAGGAGAAATTCTAGTTCTCCTTGGCACAGGCTGAAATTTTCTTGATAAAGACCCAGAAATGCAACAAATCAATGAAAGTTTGGACAAATGGGATTGCATGAAGCTGCAGAGCTTCTGCATGGCAAAAGATCAATAGAAAGCCAGCAGGTTGGGAGAAGATCTTCACTAGCCATACAACAGACAAGGGTCTCATATCTAAAATATACTTAGAACTCAAAAAATTAAATCCCCCAACAACAAATCCTCAAAAAACAACTGCTCCATTTATAAGTGGACTAAAGTCTTAAGGAGAGACTTCTCTGAAAAGAAATAAGAATGGCTAATAGACACATGAAGAAATGCTCAAAATCTCTAGCCATAAAAGAAATGCAAATCAAAACAACATTGAGATACCACCTCACCCCAGTTAGAATGGCTAGAATCAAGAAATCTAATGACAACAGATGCTGGAGGGGATGTGGCCAAAAGGAAACCCTACTACACTGTTGGTGGGAGTGTAAACTTGTTCAACCACTTTGGAAAGTAGAATGGAGGTTCCTCAAAAGAGCTCCCCTATGACTCAGCAATCCCACTTTTGGGCATTTACCCAAATGATCACAAACAAGACCATACTAAAGCTATCAGCACAACTATGTTTATTGCAGCATTATTTACCATAGCTAAGATATGGAACCAACCCAGATGCCCCTCAGTAGATGAATGGATCAAAAAAATGTGGTATATATGGAATTCTATGCCTCCATCAGAAAGAATGGCATTGCCCCATTTGTTAGGAAATGGAAAGACTTGGAAAAAATTATATTAAGTGAAGTAAGTCAGGCCCAAAGAAACATAGGTCCCATGGTTTCCCTTATTTGCAATAACTAGTATATATCTGAGACAAGCAGAAAAGGTAGATAAGATGATGTTAAGTGAAATGATCTCTAAGATAGGGACACAGGTGTTTTTTTCTTGCTTGGTACTGTTTCTAACGTATTTATAAGGTACCATGTGATTATTTTTTGTTGCTTTGTATGTCCCTTCCCCATGTTATAACTCCTGTTTTCGCTGTATTTGATGTTGGTATAATTTGGGGAATGGAAGGGAAAAAATGAATTGTTTAAATAGGGATACAGGTGGACCCATTGCAACAATGAGATGCTATGTTGAAAAACAAACTTTACAATTCAGGCAGCGGGGGTGGGGGGTGGGGGGGATGTAGTTGTAGAGATGGGAGAGAAGGGATGGTAGGGGAAAACCAAAGGAGGAGGCAGCAATGCTTGACAAGAAATGTACTCATTACCTTGCTCATGTTATTATAACCCCTCTGTATGCTATTTTCACAATAAAAAACTTACTTAAAAAAAAACCACTAGTTACTATTTACATGACTATTTTGACCTTGAGAAACTATTGATGTTTCCAAGTTAACAAAGTGATAGGAACAAACTTATATTACAGAAAAATTGCTCTGGCAATTGTGTGAGTAGAAAAGGTCAGAGGAAAAGATTAGAAGCAGAATTAGCAATTAGGAAACCACTATAGGAATCCAGAGAAGGAAATTAGCTGTGGAGGGCTAAGGACATGTGTATATTTGGCAGTGGACGGTGTACTGGGTCACACAGTAAATACATCTGGGGAGACAAGATGAAAGAATATTCTGAGTGACCTTTTGAATGTGGCTGCCTACAAAAAGGAATTGGTGTTGACTTGGACATGATCTTAGTGAAATGGATGGGCTATATTGCCATTAATTGAGAAAGACAGCAAAGGAGAAAATGCAGTTTTTCTAAGGGGTTAGCAGAACAATGCATATTATATTAAATAGGAATCACAAACATGAGTTTAAAATTAGTTTGTGAAATTGCCTTTCCCTGGGGAGTTTCACTAGGACACTATGCTGGTATTTTCTTCTCAAAAGGTTTCCAGTCACCCACATTCAAAATGTCTTAGAGTTGTGATTTTTCTCCTCCACAACTTGCTCTGCTCCTTCACAGTAGCCCTAAATTTTCTCCTCTGGTGATGGTAGTGTTGGCACCACTACCATCTACCAGTTTTAGGACCTTCCCTGAAGCTTGCCTTCATATATAGTTACCAAGCTTGTCCATTCCAGCTTGAGGATCACTGAAACCTACCAGTCTCCATTTCCATAGCCTCTGCTTACTCCTAGTCCTCAACTTCTCTTACCTTCTCTATTGGCACTGTAACTGATCAAGTCTGTCTACCCACGCTCTGGGCCTCACTTCAACATTTCAGCCAGTGTTCTCTTTTGCAAAACAAAATGTCTGATCACTGCTTCTTTACTAAGATTGTTACCTCACGCCATCACATTGCCTACCACATAAAGTCTAAAGTCGATCACATGACCTACAAACCTTATATACATTTGTTCCTAGTTATTCATAGGCTACCTCTCCTCAGTACATTCCAGCATATTACAGATTTTCAAACTTTATAGAATCTCTGAATACTCTTTGCTTCTTCCTTGCCTGGAATTTTCTCAACCTCAGTTTTCTCCTCTGAAATTATATCCTCCTGAGGGCTCTGTGTGATATTTCTGTACTATCCCTCCTTCTATGCGCTCCGATTTCTGTATTGACATATTTCCCTGGTATGCTTAAAACACTGTGTGCTATTTTTAATGCAACTGATTCTCCAATTTACCTGAAGTTCTTGTTGGGCAGAGATTAACTAAATTCCATTCCATAAACAGACCAAGCAGCTAGTTTGTTTCATATTTTTTAGAAAGATGAATGTGTTACTCAGCTCATGTTTATCTAAACCTGTGGCTCAAGGAACTGAATAATTCAAATATTAAAAGGGATCTTATATAATAAGAAAGTCAAAGAAAAAAACAAGTTGGTGCATTCAAAACTGAATTATTATAGGAAAGGTCAGAACTTAATGCATTTTGGTTAAAAGCCACTGTAAAATCAGAGTAGCTACAGGAATTATCTTTAAGGCAACCATACAAGTTAGAACAAAGTGAGAATTTCCAAATATAAAAATGATGACATTTTTTAGTTCTTTCAAGAAGAGAGTCAGTAGACCGATACATTGCCTTTGACATTTTATTCACACCAGGCAACGTAACTCTCAACTCTGCTTTTCTCCAGTCAAAATAGAGACATGGTATAAAAATAAATTTATTAGAAAAACTAGAGCAGGCAAGCTATTCATTTTCTGCTCAGAATTGACCTCTAGAAACATCTGACCTGACTCCTGAGTGTAAAAATCTTCCTGGTATTCTCACCACTCTGTCACTTCCTGCCAGGTTATAACACTCTTGAATCTGAACTTGCTTCCCTTCTCTAATTATCTAACATCCAGTGATAGCCCCTCTTGACTCCAAAGTTCAGTCCTGGTTTTCAATTTGTGTGGATCACTGCAAGATGTGCCTAGGATCTTGCCCCTGGGTCTGGAAAGCAGCCTGCTTTCAGTGTAAAGCACTCTAAACACTCTCTTTTCAGGGGCTTTACTAAAGGTTGAGTATGAACAGACCCAGCAGATGTTTAGAGTTTCACATCAAAATCGTCACAAAATAATTTGAGGATTAAAACTTCGATCGTAAAAGCACTTAATGGTCTTGATACAAAATTGGAAGTCTTGTGGAACTGGCTTCCACCTATTTTGTGGTTCATTATTGTTTTTGTCTTGAATTATTTAGCCATGCTTACGTTTCTCAGGGAGAAAAAAGAGAGAGAAATCACCTTTTCAGAACTGAAGGCTTGCTTGGGTCTGAAATCTATCCTACTTTCCTAATGTGAATGAAGGCTCCCCTAGAAAATCTTCACCAATTTTTCTCACTCAAACCGAAACTAAGAGAAAACGTCTCTGTCCTTCCTAATTTACATCATAGCTACCATTAGAATCCCCTATCTGTCTGTTCTCTAGGCCATGGAGATTCCATGGCCCTGGCCAGGATACCTTCCTTCGTAACCTGCAGTACTAGTTTCACTGCTTCTTTTTCTCATCCTCTCAACTTATTGTGCCACCTACACAGGAGTGTTTCTATACAAGCCATACCATTTTCTGCTGAAAATCCTTTCATGGCTTCTCATTCTTCTGAATAAAATCTGAATGTCTCCACTTCACATAAGGGTCTGTGTGATCTGATCCCTGCCTTACCTGTCTCATGACCCGGAAATGATACAGATCATTGGTTTAGACCTCTGCTCTGTTATATTAGGATCTTTACCCCTTTGGATTTTTATTTCCTGTTTGCTCTTCCTGAGATGGTCTTTTCACCTCTTATTCCCAGGACCTAGAACATTCATTGACTTCTAAGGTGCCACACAATAAATGCTTATTACTGAGTGATCCTTTATTATATGTTACATGTTAAGTGTATAAAAAATACAACTTGTATGTGTGGGTGCTTTATTAACTTAATGTTTTCTTTTTAAAATTAAAGTTCTAGGAAAGCAAGTTCATATCAATATTGTTTACTGCTATATTTTTGGAATGTTATAGATGTAAAGGCTTTTAACCTCTATTTGTCTGATAAGTAAATGAATTAAATAGTTGGTGGGACACACTTTAAAGGTGAACATTCTAGGCAGGGTGCTCTGCTTAGAGAAGTGGGGAACATGGAGCCCACCGGACCAATGTCTGTCTCAGATTCATTTGGTAGATACATATGCTTCTTGTTGGCTGCCCATAGCAGTTTGTATTGAAATTCCATTTGGTCCCAAATGATGTTATAATATTTAAAGCACCCTTGGGTGAAAAAATGGGTTCTCTACTCAATCATGTGAAGTCTTCTTTCAGTGGCCTGAGCTTGGGGAAAAAAAAAGTTTCAGCAAGCCATGGCTTACTAGGATACATTTAGTCATTCGTTTCTGATCATAAAATTAATATCTAATGACAGCCTGTCAGAAAGAGATTTTTACCTTCTTCTTTTGTTATAAATCAGTACTCAGTCTTCTATGTTAACATCTGCTTGAAACATACATATTTCAATGGGGATATAATACATCTAAAATCATCTGTAATGTTCAACAACCTAGTACTTTATTGGATATTAAATTCTGTATAATTTTAACAGAGGATAGTCTCTGGAAGGTTTTCAGAACTACTACCATATTATATGCTATTTCCAAACATCCCATCTGTGGAGGGATTTTAGTGCCGTCATGTGGAAGAGCCATTGTGAAAGAGAAGAATAGTCACAGCATCCTATCTCCTTCTACTAGGAAAGGAGTCTTTTTGTCATCTGTTGAATTTGACCTTGGAACTTGTTCTGCTCGACCAAATATGCCAAAAGTGTGTCTTAGTTTTAAACTACAAGAGAACTGAAAAGTAGCTTTTCTTACCTTTTTTTGGTTTGTTGTGGGGCTTGAACTCTGGGTTTGAGCACTGTCCCTCAGCTCTTCAGCTCAAGGCTAGCGCTCTACCACTTCTGGCTTTCCGGTGGTTAATTGGAGATAAGAGTCTCACAGATTTTTCCTTCCCAGGCTGGCTTTGAACCATGATCCTCAGATCTCAGTCTACTGAGTAGCTAGGATTACAGGCGTGAGCCAGCGGTGCCCAGCTTCTTACTTTCTTACATATTTAGAGATGTCATGTGCTTGAGCATTGCCAGCCTGCTGGAGGAGCTGAGAAAGTGGAGAGAAACTCTAATCTTCAACACACCCAAACTGAAGCCTCACAGTTAAGCCAGGCTGGCAAATCCCCAGCCACCTGAAGACATACCAGAGATCCAATTACATCCATTTCCAGGGCTACAATACCAAAGACTCTAACACCAGGACTAGGAAGTATAAAAAAAGAACTTAATATTTTTCCAGTGTTGGGGCTAGATGTTCAAAAACATGATGCCAGTAGAGTTGTTTTCTTTTGAGAGTTATAGGGAAAAATCTGCCAAAGGTCTCTCCTGAGCTTGTAGACATCTACCTTCAGATTCCCACTGTACAGTCCCTCTAGTTTCAGATTATGTTCAAATTCCCTCCCCTTGTAAGGACACCAGTCATATTGGATTAAGTGATACCCTAATGATTTCATTTTAACATAATGACTTCTATAAAAACCATGCGTCCAAGTATTACTCAAATTTGAAGTACTAGGAGTCAGAATATAAAGATACAATGTAGAGAATAGAGAGGGTATAATACTAGCCCAAACCAAAAGAAACAAAGATGAATGCCCACCTGAGCCTAGCCTGAAAAACTGAGAGTGAAACAAATGGTCATTGTTTTATGTTTCCAAAATAGTTTGTTACCCAATAAAGGATAATAGAGACACATGTAATTGAGCCTCAGAATCCTTATGGGTTGATTTGTAAATTGAAGACATAATATTATCAAGGGAGCTACAGAGCTATGTTGGTTACTTGTTCAGATAAACCTTCCCCCAAAAGATATTTCATCTCTCTAGCACTCCAAGAATGAATTAAATGTCATTTTCCAGAGTATTTTTTTCTCTCCAGTTGTCCCTTAAGAAGTGATCATGCTATCATCTCAAGCAGACTTAATGGCTTTCCGTCAATAACTGACTAAAGTGTGTTCATCAAAGAATGCCCTTGTCACCCAAGGTTCACATTAACATGACCTATTTTCTAAGAAAACCAAATCAAGCACTCCTCCTAGCCTCCACACACATATAAAAAACCATGGCTTATTTATTTTCTGTGAGTTTTGCATCTCCAAATACCAGTACTCCTGTGAAGTTAAATTTCATGCATGTCAGAAGTGTTTCCACCAACTGAATAAATATTGAGATGGGCAATTCTACTCTTTGACAGAAAGTGTTAAATATATTTGGTCATCAAATTTGGCTTAATATTCCAAAGGATATCCAGATGCTTCTGGCAATATCTTAAAAAATATCTATGCATCTCTCAGCCAACAATCACTTTGATGAGCCATTTCTTCACCTGGCAGGAAGTTTTTCTATTTAATTCACCTACTTAGAGTTTCATGATTTCCTCTTTCAATTTTTTTCCACACATTTAAACCCAGTTAGACTTATAACCAGGAAATGCTTTGAAAATTGCTACCTGGCTAAGTAGCACTACTATTGAGAAACTATTAATACACCATTCTAATTCTGACTGGATTCATCTTATTCAAAATCCTATCTTTCATATTACACATTTTATTACCTGCTGTAATGAAGAATTGAGCAACTATTTGTGAAAAATCCTAGCAAAATGATTATTTATTTTTGTTTTAAATAATCATTAGTCATATCCTAAAATACAACTTTAAACATAATCAACGTTATATGTAGTTTAATGCTTTCTTTGAAACTTTGTTTTGATAAAAATTCCATTTTGATGAGATGCACCATCAAAACTCATGGACAATTCTGTTCTCAGAAGTGTTGCTGTAGGCTAGAGATGTAACTCAATAGTAGAGCACTTGCTTAGCATATCCTAGGTTCTATCTTTGCAGCAACAAAAGAATAAAAACAAAATAATCACTGTAAACTGGATGCCAGTGGCTCACACCTGTAATCCTAGCTACTCTGAAGACTGAGATCTAAGGATTGTGGTTCAAAGCTAGCCCAGGCAGGAAAATCCATGAGACTCTTATCTCCACTAAACTACCAAAAAGCCAGAAAGAGAGCGTTAGCTTAAGTGGTAGAGTGCTAGCCTGGACCAAAAGAAGTTCAAGGACAGTGCTCAGGCCCTAAGATCAAGCTCAGGACCAGCACACATATCCACACACAAAAAAAATCACTGTGCCTACCCCACTACCACCATCACCACCATAACCACCATCACTATCATCATCATCACCACCACCACCAATTCTCACAGTGCTGAGAGCCTATCACTGCTTTGCTTTAAAGCACGACTGTTTTCCCCTTGTGGTATAGAGAGTTAGGTAAGTCTACCTGATCTTTAAATCTCCTTCCTTGTGTTGATTTTATCTGAGATTCCCATATTTCAGCAAGTCTGAAGGTTTTACTTTAATGCTGGTCATTATCTGGTGTATGGACACAGATTAAGGTTTAGATAATTTCATCTATGTTTGCAAGTTGGCTGTGCAAGCTAAGAGCTTTAATCTCAGCATTAAGTTGCCTAGAAATACTTCTTTTGTGCTTTGACCTTTTATTTAACAATCCATCGCTGGAGAAAGTTGGCTTGGCAAGAAGTCATTATTTCTCTGCCTGTGAGTCCTTTTCTTTCTTTTATCTCTGGTAGTGGAACATCTCTGCTTGTTTTCGTTCTCTTTTTAATTCTCCTTTTATCTTTGCAAGTTGGAGAACATGAGAATTCACCAGTATGACTTTGCTTTCCTCTTGACTCTGGCAAGCTGTAACTCCTTCAGTGTCTCCTTCATAATCCAATGTCTTTGATTAGGCCAGAATCAACAAGGAAGAACTTTGTGTTGTAGTACTTCTTGAGCAGAAAGTCTGTGTGCCCGACTATATTAATAACTCTGCTCCACAACGTTCAGAATTAAGGAGACACTTAACCGTGCAAAAGTCACAGTTGGAGTCCTCATGTCATGACTTTCTCAGCATCTTTCTCATCCAACAGATTTTCTAGAGGACTAGACAGAACCCTTCTCCACCAAAGCATATCAATTTGTTTTATTCTTTATTTCTTTTTGTGTCCATACTGGGGCTTGAATTCACAGCCTGAGCACTGTTCCTTAGATTTTGTGCTCAAGAATGGCATGCTACTACTTGGACTTCAACTCCACTTCAGCTTTTTGATGGTTAATTGGAGATGAGAGTCTCACAGGCTTTACTGCTTGCACTAGCTTCAAACTCAATCCTCATATCTCAGCCTCCTAAGTAACTAGGATTACAGGGAACCAGCTTATCAATTGTTTTAAAACAAACAAAACAAATAAAAGACGTATCCAATAGCAGAACTGTTGCTTTATATTTCCCAACTACTGTACTTAAAAATAGCCTGAGTTGTGAGCACTATGACTCTAGCCACATAGGCATAAAACATTACTTCAAACAAATTTTTATTATTTTTCTTTCTCTCTCCTCTCTCTCTCTCTCTTCCTCTCTCTGTCTTTTTCTCTCTCTTGTTTTTGCCAGTCTTGGGTCTTGAAATCAGGGCCTTAGTGCTGTCTCTGAGCTTCTTTTGCCTAAGACTAGCCACAGCGTGACTTTTGGATTTTTCAATGTAGTTAATGGAGATGAGTGTCATGGGTGGCTTCAAACTGTGATCCTCAGATCTCAGGCTCCTGAGTAGCTAGGATTACAAGCATTAGCTACCAGCACCTGGCTATTTTGACATCTTTAATGACAACCATAAATCATGTCCACCAAAGTAATCAGTTACAAAGATGGCAAATAATATAAAGGTGGGTTGGAGGACATCAAGCACCATTTATGACTGTCTGTACTTCTAGAATCTGAAGAGCATTAAATCTTTGCATGTTCTAAAAGCCCTTCTAGGCACCAGATGTTCTGAGAAAATCACATGAATCGGTGGCTTTAGAGTTTTTAAAACCAGAATGTTAAAGTGCTTAGATGATTGGATAGCATTCCAAAAGAAGCAAAAAATGAAAGACATCAATATTTATTAGGGAGAGATTTCAGATAATGATCTTGTTATTCTTCACAATAATCTTTTAAGTACTATATATTTGTATTATAAAGGGGAATACTAAGACCTAGAGATATTCACCACCAATTGTTAGCCATACAACACCCTAGCAAACCTGCTATGGCCAGAGTTACGATGTCATTTTCCCATAAAGCTATTCCTGTTCCCCTTCAATCCACATGGCTTCCTAAAATGCAGAAGTAAAAAGAAAAGTCACCTATATAGAACTCATATATCTTAGTCACGTTTTCCAAGCATAGTGGGGACTTCAAAAAATTGTATGTTCGTTCTGTGAGACAGACTCTTACAAATGTGGAGGCATAAACTATAGATGCTTTCTGCATATATAATTGACTGAAGAGAATGACACAAATACTGAGGCATGTCACTTAAGGATCAAGAACTGTAGATACCTTTATATCCACAGACCATTAGGGACACAGAGTAGTGGGGAGCTTGAATGTCAGGCCTGTCTGTTCTTGTTACCAGCTGTGTAATTCTGACAAGTTACCTTTTCTTTCCTATGAAATGAGGCTGGTTTCAAAGTACACGCTACTTGTTTTGGTGAAAAAAAATTTAACTGAGCAATACATAAAGGTTATTTAAAGTATACTTCCTCTTGCTGTATTATTCTATTAAGCTCTGTCACGAACATTAGCCATCTGAACAAATGGTGTTTTCAATAGATTGTTTAAGTTGCTCTCACAATAGATCATTGAGTTTGAGGGAGCATTATCTACTTCATCAATATAGATAATTATCTATATAATGATAGCATTATCTAATCATAGATAGCAGGTTGAGCCCCAGTATAGGCTAGTGTTGTAGACCAGTGTTTGAATCCTGATTCTATCACCTATTAGAAATATAACCGGAGTCACCTGGCTATGCACTTTTCTATATCTGTAAAATGGGAGCTATAATGTAGTGATGTAAAATGAGCTAACTTCCAAGGTCATAGTGGGGATTAAAAAAGCATGCTTTAAAGAGAACCTAGAGATTCTCAGTAAATTATTCATATAAGAATCCAGTATACCAATTTAGAGTTTTAATCTCAGAATAGGAATTCATTTACATAATGTCTTTTAACTTTGCCTACCTCCATCTTAAATTTGTGTAGTGTTTCACACCTATCATTTTCTTTGCTCCATAGAACAACTTTGTGAGACAGGTATCTTTATCCTTAGGTTTCAAAGAAAGGTAGAAAGATCTATCCAAGATCATGAATTGATAAATAATAGATCTAAAACTTGAATGCAGGTCTGCTGAATAAAGGTTTCTGTAGTAGATTTTCATCTTCCTCTACTTTTTTTCTGAATGTTCTCAGGGTATTATCTCAGCCACGAAATATATCTCAGGACAAATTATTCCAGAATATAGAGGATAGGAGTAGTACATATCCCTACCATGTAAAGCATGTTTGATGTATGTCTCATGCATGCCTATTGTAGAACAGAGAAAGGGAAGGAGGCAGGTGGGAGAGAGGTAGAAAGATACAGAAACAGAGACACACAAGGGGAGAATGAGCCTTTTTTAAATAGAAGAACATAGCTTTAGAGTATAGAAAAGAAGGAATGGCCATGCTATCCTTCTACTTTTGCAAATATCTTCCATGAGATTTGCAAACCCAAAAAAGGTAAGAAAGAAAATAAACTAAGTAGGCAGACAACCAAACACTTTCTATTTGATGTTTTTATTTTTTTAATATTCTGTTTTCACATACACAAATAAAAGCATGAAGAAATCCTTTCAAACCCAGTAGAAATATTATGAAATTATGAAGAAAAAACAGTTGATAGGAATGTGTAGATAATTACTATGATTTTTTTTTGCTCTAATCCACTGTCAATAACTTATTCCCATGGTATAAGCTGACATTTACTTTCTTACCTTTTTTAAACTCCTAGGTTTCAACTGAAGTTCAGTTTCCAGGAAATCTCCCCCCATTTGGGGTCACTGTGTACCACAGCCTCAAATTCCTCCCGCATCCCTTGCCCATGTACACAGTCATACAACTCACTGTCTGTTTGGGCTGGTTTAGTGGACAGTGCCCATGTGACATAATTATATCCTTCTGAAAGGAACTGAAATGAGGGAAAACAGCCATTAACCCTTTCAAGGATGGGACCTAATGTGCGAAGCTATGGAGCTACTGCTATGACCAGAAACTTTGCCTGTAGGCTCTGATCTGTGTGCTTTGGTCTTTAGTATCTCTCCTGCTTCTTTTAAAAGAGTTCTGAGATACAGAAAATATAAACTCAAGTCCTGTCACACAACAAGTAGGGATTGGTCAATGGGGGTCGCCAAAATAAATCTCTTCATCAGTCTAAAAGAAATAAAGTTGTGAATCAAACTGTACTGAGACTCACTTTTTGTTATTGAAATTAACAGAATGTTTTTTTTCTCCCAGTGATTCCTGCAAATGCCCACATATTACTATTTTGCCCATTTCTTCTCCCCTATTGAAGTCAAATTCATAACTGAGAAAATCAGGACTTTCTTCCACTTGTTACAACAGTTGTTGTGAAGTTGTTTATCAGCTACATGGTCATGTAGTAGAGCCATCGGTAGGCTTGGGACCACAAGTAAGTTTGTGGGCCAAAGGCCTTACCATGCAATTTAAAACATTCCAAAAAAGGAACAAAAATTCCAAGAGAAGACATTCATGACAGGAGAAATTATGGTTGGTGAAACTTGGCTGAGGAATTTATCTGTCTGAAAAGATTTGCTTAATGTATTGGGGTTAATTTCAGTCATGAAAGGACCTATTTGAAATTATGTTGTTCTTACATCTGGCTGAGTACATAGGGCCCTAAATTAGCCACACACAAACACTACATTTGATTGATTCAAGGGTTCACATGTTCTGAAGCTAAAGCACAATTCTTTAGAGTATAGACAATAAGCATTGGCATGCTCGCTGTGTTCTGATTAGGTAAAATTGCTGGTTGAAATTATGTAAGGTGATATCAGTGTTCATTGAGAATCATATTACTATATTCTAGAATACTTTTCTGCTTTGGAAATCATAGCATGCTGAATAATGTTTAATTTTTTTCTTTTATGCTTGTTAATTAGAGATAAGAGTCTCATGGACTTTTCTGCCTGGACTGACTTCTAAACATGATCGTTGTATCTCAGGCTGCTGAGTAGCTAGGATTATAGTTTTGATCCCCCAGCAGCCAGATAATTATTTCTGAAGTAAGGTTAAGTAAATATATTTCTGGATTCTGGTGACTGTGACACTAGACCCCAAGAGAGAATATATAAGTAAAATACAGAAATATATGAAAAGGAAATCTTGACTCAAAACTGACAAGCTTGATGTCTTTAAATAACTTGATATGCTTTCAGATATTGATGGTGGTGGTGGTGATGATGATGGTGATGATGATGATAGTTGTCTTCCAATGATTTTGAACAAATCAACCAAGAATATATTCTGAAATCTGTTTGTAGAAAATTGCATGAATTATTTTCATGGAAACATATTCAAAATAGCTAAAAGATAGTAACTATCTTGATGAACCAATTGAAAAACAGAATGCATAGATATATAAGATGAAATGCTATAGTTTTTGATAGAAAGACAATTCTGACATGCACAGTAGACACAAGTCAGGAAGACAATATACAGTTATACAGAAATGGCTCAAGGAAATGCTCAAAGAAAGGAGAAACGGGGACACCAAGTCAGAGACAGAGTCCAGCTATGTGACAGAGAACTAACACAACCTAACATTGGGCCCGGTGTGGAGGCAGTGTAAGACAGTGAACATATATACCACCAACTTTTATGTCTGTTTTTCTGTTTATAGAGTAGTTCCTCAAAATAGTAAGATACCATTGCAAACAGTTATCTTTAGTTGCTGTAATCAATGGATTGATGTGACCAAAACATCTTACAATTTATCCACGATTGGTATTTCCTTGTTTGTTATATCCTTCTGATTACTTCCTTCATACTTGTATGGCTGTTATTCGTACTATTTTTCAGTCAAGATGCAGTGCATCCTATGAAACTTTTATGAGGGCAAACGTTCTATATTTGCATGGTACAGCATCAGTAGCCACTAGACACATCTGTCTAGACCAGAGTGGGTTTGATAACATCCATGTAGAATGTCCAAATCTGGGAAGGAGGCTGCTTCTTTCCTATGGGTGTGCAGCACTGCAGTGAACAGTCAGAGTTCTACCCAGTCCCTCCTATCTCTTTCGGTGCTTCTAACTGCCTCTCAGATTTCCTTCTAATAGCTCATACTTGCTACTCTTTTCCACAGACTATCCTGCAACTATTAGAGCCAGGATTCATGAAGGGCAGAGCTCAGAGGGTTGAAGGGTTTGTTGCCACCTTTTATCCCACCCAAATCCCAAGACACCCCTCAGTTCCTGGTACAAGATGGAGAAACCTGGCTCCCTCCCTTTCTTAGAACTGATTCAGACAGTACTCAAACATCAAGAGTTGCCTGCAATACCAGAGAGAAACAACCCTCTGCAAGGCTTTGCGTGAAATTTCACCCTGTGCTTGTGTGTGTGTGTGTGTGTGTGTGTGTGTGTGTGTGTGTGTGTGTGTGTGTGTGTGTGTGTGTGTGTGTGTGTGTGTTTCCTTTCCCTGGCCTGCTTCTCCTGTCTCCTTGCTATTTTCTCCTGGGAGAAAACAGCAAATCCCTCTTGCATGTGAATCCTTATATTATCAGAGTCTATGTCTGGGGAATTATAACCAAAACTAACTGAACTGTTGATTCCTCTGTGATGCTTTCCCCAGCCCCCAGTCAGAATTAATTTCTAAGTATTAAATCACCTATTTATTTATGTATGTAAATTTTTACAGCACCAATTAAATGTAAAGTCATTTTATATTCATAATTTGGTCCTTCCTGGTTGGGAAATGGGGATTGTGACCTTGTAAAGTTCCTAGGATGAAGTCTTAAGCAATGATATAAATATATTTGGAGACAGGGTCTCAGAAGAAAATTAGAATCTAAGGAGGTTATAAGAGCAGATCTCTTATAAATCTTTATACAATGAGGTATAAAGCAGCTAAGTCTTGTTATATTAGAGAGGTTCTAGAGAGCTTTCTTTTTCTCCTATGCATAGATAAAGTGAGTATGCAGCCATCTATAAGCAAGAAGAGAAGCTTTGCCTAAAATGAGTCTGCCAACACCTTGATCTGGAACTTACAACTTCTGGAATTGTGAGAAAATAACTTGTTTAAACTACTCAGACTGCTGCATGATTGCAACCGTCTAATCTGACTTACACAGTTGCTATATACAATGTGAGTGTTTCTCAGAAAGGATCTTTTCATATTCAACATTCTTTGATTAGTACATAATAATAATAATTATACAGAACAATGGATTAAAAATAAATCTAGGGGGTTGTTTTTATCTTTTGCTGTGTTGGGGATAAAACCCAGGAATGTGTCAGTGCTAGGCAAGCACTGTAACACAGCTACAGTCCCAACACTCATGCTCATCTTTGTATATTTTTTAATGAGTTTTTGATGTAAAAATGTTGTACAGAGGGGTTACAGTTACATGGGCAAAGTAATGAGTACATTTCTTATCAAACATTGTTGCCTCTGCCTTTATTTTTCCCCTACCATCCCTTCCCTCCCACCTCGACAACTACACTCCCAACCCCTGCCTAAATTGTAAAATGACTTGTACATCTCATTGTTACAATGGGTCAACATGTAAACCTATTAAACATTTCGTTTTTCCCCTTCCCCTCCCCAAATTAAACCAACATCAAATACAGTGAAAACAGGGGTTATACCATCTGGGAGGAATAGACAAAGCAACAAAAAAATCACATAGTGCCTAATAAATACGTTGGAAACAATAGCAAGAAAGGAAAAACCACTTGTGCCCCTATTTTGGGGTTCATTTCGCTTAACATCATCATATCTGGTCATATGTACATAGCTTTTGACCGTTTCTGCTTGTCCCAGACATATACTAGTTATTGCAAATAAGGGAAACCATGCGACCTATGTTTCTTTGGGCCTGGCTTACTTCACTTAATATAATTTTGTCCAAGTCTTTCCATGTCCTAACAAATGGGGTGGTGTCATTCTTTCTGATGGAGGCATAGAATTCAATTGTATATATATACCCCACATTTTCTTGATCCATCCATCTACCAAGGGGCATCTGGGTTGGTTCCAAATCTTAGCTATAGTAAATAATGCTGCAATAAACATAGTCATGCTGGTTGCTTTAGTATGGCCTTGTTTGTGATCATTTGGGTAAGTGCCCAAAACTGGGATTGCTGGGTCATAGGGGAGCTCTATGTGGAGTCTTTTGAGGAACCTCCATACTGCTTTCCAAAGTGGTTGAACAAGTTTACACTCCCACCAACAATGCAGTAGGGTTCCCTTCTGGCCACATCCCCTCTAGCATCTGTTGTTATTAGAGTTCTTGATTATAGCCATTCTAACTGGGGTGAGGTGGAATCTCAATGTTGTTTTGATTTGCATTTCTTTTATGGTTAGGGAGGTTGAGCATTTCTTCATGTGTCTATTGGCCATTTTTCTTTCCTCTTTAGAGAAGTTTCTCTTTAAGTCTTTAGCCCACTTTTTTATTGGGCAGTTGTTTCTTTGAAGATTTGTTGTTGGGTTATTTAATTTTTTTAGTTCCAAATATAGTTTAGATATGAGACCCTTATCCATTGTATGGTTAGTGAAAATCTTCTTCCAATCCGTGGGCTTTCTATTGATCTTGCTAGCTATATCCTTTGCCATGCAGAAGCTCTGCAATTTCATGCAATCCCATTTGTCTAACCTTTCTTTGATTTGTTGTGTTGCTGGATCTCTAGTAAGAAAATTTCGGCCTGAACCAAGGAGACCTAGGGTTTCTCCCATTCTGTCCTGTAATGTTTTCAGGATGTCTGCTTTGACTCTGAGGTCTTTGTACCATTTGAAGATTCTGGTGCAAGGTGATATATAAGGATCTAGCTCTAGTTTTCTACAAGTGATTAACCAATTTTGTCAGCACCATTTACTGAAGAGGCTGTCTTTCTTCCATTCTATTTTTTTAGCTCCCTTATCAAAGATTAGGTGGCTATAGGTCTGTGGGTTCATTTCTGTGTCTTCAATTCTATTCCATTGGTCCTGAGGTCTGTTCTTGTGCCAGTACCAAGCTGTTTTGATTACTACGGCTTTGTAGTAGAGTTTGAAATTTGGTATTGATATTCCTCTAGCACCGCTCTTTTTGTTAAGGATTGTTTCTACATCTTACCTGGTCTGCCTGACCCAAAACTCGACAATAGTAATCACACAAATACCTAGTTAGGCTTAAGCACAGGGATAATGAGAATAGCCATTTTACTTGTGGAGATATTCTGTATAATTCTATCAATTGTCATTCGCAATCATAGTTTTCCCTTTTCTTTCTTTCCTTCTTTCTTCCTTCCTTCCTTCCTTCCTTCCTTCCTTCCTTCCTTCCTTTCTTTCTCGCTCTCTTTCTCTCACTTTTTTCCTTTGTTCCTTTCCTTCCTAACTTCTGGAATCTTGATCAATGAGCAGGAAAAAAGTAAGCAATGAGTTGCTCCCAAGGAGCCAACATGATGGTAAGACTTGATTCTTTCTCACTACTCTTATAAAACTCACATTCTTACAACAAAGCACACTAATTTGAATACTTAACAATTCAAATGTGTCCTTGTTAGATTGATAGATTATGCAAGGAACGTGCAAGTTAATTTGTCCAAATATACTAACTACATTGTACTTGATTCCATCGGGTCAATATTTCTAATTGGATTAAAATTCACTTTGAACTTCCTTATATTTAAAAATTTTTATTTTAAAGGTGATGTACAGAGGGGTTCCAGTTGCATAAGTTAGTTAATGTGTACTTCCTCATTCTCTCCCGGTTTTACCCCTCCCATCTTCCTATAACAAAGTACCTATTGAATATTACTGTTGAATTGGTTCACCCTTTGTCCCACAATTTCTGTTTCCCTTTCCCATCCCCAAATCAGATAAACTTATATATAGTACAAAGGGTACAGAAATTAAATACAGCAACAAAAGGTAATAAACCAAGAAAAGGAAAGGAGGAGGAGGAGGAGGAGGAGGAGGAGGAGGAGGAGGAGGAGGAGGAGGAGGAGGAGGAGGAGGAGGAGGAGGAGGAGGAGGAGGAGGAGGAGGAGGAGGAGGAGGAGGAGGAGGAGGAGGAGGAGGAGGAGGAGGAGGAGAAGAAGAAAGAAGAAGAAGAAGAAGAAGAAGAAGAAGAAGAAGAAGAAGAAGAAGAAGAAGAAGAAGAAGAAGAAGAAGAAGAAGAAGAAGAAGAAGAAGAAGAAGAAGAAGAAGAAGAAGAAGAAGAAGAAGAAGAAGAAGAAGAAGAAGAAGAAGAAGAAGAAGAAGAAGAAGAAGAAGAAGAAGAAGAAGAAGAAGAAGAAGAAGAAGAAGAAGAAGAAGAAGAAAAGAACCACAAACACACACATGCATATAGCTATTGAGCTCTTGTGATCCTCTTCTAAGAATATCCTCCTTTGGTCTCTCTGTATGAATGTTTAGAGTGTGGTTTAATCATGACAAGTAATTGTCTTTTACTATCCCTTGGGTTTACTTGTAGATTTATAGGTGCATTGTAATTATTACAAATGAGGGAAGCTATACAGCTTATGTTTCTTTGGATCTTGCTTACTTCACTTGGTATAATTTTTTCCCAAATCTTTCAATTTCCTTACAAATAGGGTAATGTCATTCTTTCTGATGGAAGCATAGAATTCCATGTGTATAATCCCCACATAGTCTTGATCCATTCGTCTGTTGAGAGGCATCTGTGTTGATTCCATATCTTATCTCTGGTAAACAATGCTGCAATGAACATAGTTGTGCTGGTAGCTTTAGTGCAGCCCAATCTGTGGTCATTTGAATAAATGCCCAGGAGTAGGATTGCTGGATCATAGCTAAGCATTATGTTGAGTCTTTTGAGACACCTCCATACTGAATTCCAAAGTGGTTGACAAGTTTACATTCCCACTAACAATATAATAGCATTCCCTTTTTACCACAGCCCTGCCAGTATCAATTATTGTTAGTTTTCTTGATGATGGCCATTCTAACTGTGGTGAGGTAGAATCTCTATGTTATCTTGATTTGCATTTCTTTCATGTTGAACCTCTCTTCATGTGTCTATTGGCCATTCTTATTTATTCTTTGGAGAAGCCTCTATTTATTTTTCTGGGAAGCTTAATTTTTTTTTGAGCTATAAGTATATGTTACAAATGGGGCCCTTCTCTGATACTACTTGTAAAGATCTTCTTCCATTATGTGTGCTTTCTATTTATCTTGCTAGCTATATCCTTGCCATGCAGAAATGCTTCAGTTTGATGTGATCCCATTTATCCAGTGATTTTTTTTTTTTTTTGCGATTCTGGATCTTTACTTTGGAATGAATTTCCTTATTTTCTAAAATGCTTGGATATTTCAATGAGCTATCACAAAATGTCCCCTTTTAAATTCACCTTTGGCAATTTACAATAATAAAATAAAATTTAAAAAGACACCTAACTTTAACATCACTGAATAAAGAGGAAGAGGACCCAGTAAGGCAACAAAGTCTTTCCATAAACTTTGTGTTAAATCTTCATCTAAAAGAAAACACTTGAAGCTGGGAGCTAGTGGCTTAAGCCAGCAATCCTAGCTACTCAGGGAGCTGAGATTTGAGAATCACAGTGTGAAGCCAGCCTGGGTAGGAAAGTTTGTGAGACTCCTATCTCCAATTAATCATCAAAAAGCTGGAAATGAAGTTGTGACTCATTAGTAGAGCACAAACTAACCAGAAAATCTGAGGAGCAGCACAGCACCCAGGGCATGAATTCAAAGCCCCATGTCCACACCTTACCATGCCCCCCAACAAATGCTTAATAAGTACATAGTAGTATTTGTTTTCAAAGTGGGTTTACTTTGTTTTTCCATCTTATACATAAAACAATACTAAAAAAATGGTATTATCCTTAACTTATTCATGGGAACTTGAAGCCACAACTCAGCCTTCTGGAAACCAAGTATTAAATGGATCAGAGTTCCCCTCACCAAGTACATTTCAAAATTTATGGGCCTATGGGCCTGAGTGATGGTGCTATATTCAAGGAAACAATATTCCTCTACCACCTGGAGATATTGCTGAGTGCCATGGTCTCCTGAGAACTCTCCCAGGCTTTGACAGGCATGCCCCACCACTGGAAGAGGCACAGGAGAACCTCAGTGCTGCTCACTCTGCAGCCCTCCTCACACTTGCTCCATCCATCCTTCTGGGTGGCCCTCAGGGGAAACCCTCAGAGGAACACTGATTAGAAACCAAAATGGCCACGCCACCCACCCAAACCATTTCCAGTGTTAGAACCCAGCCAGCTAAATCATGTTGGCTATCCTAAAATAATAAAAACAAATTAATGGAATTGCCTCAAGGGAAATCAAATTCCACTTACAGGTCTAGTGGCAGGAACAGCTGTTCAAATTCAGTAAATTAGAATTCCATAGTAGCTGCTTAAGGAAACCTCTTGAAAGTCTTTGGGTCATCAACACACACACACACACACACACACACACACACACACACACACACACGTTAAATATTCATCAGAAGGCATTTCAAGGAGGGACATGGGGGTAATTTTGAAATCTGAATGGGTCATAAGATGGTAGCTAAACCATTTCCAAAGTTCATACTTCACTAGATTTTGACAAATAATACCAGTAAAGTATTGAATTTTAAGGAGGGGATGCGTTATTGCATTAAAAAAACACTTAAATCTTTTCAATTGAGGATTTAAACCCTCAAATGCTTCCTGTTGAGTATAATTTTCCTTATCAAAGAAACGTCTATAAGATTGCAGATTGTTGAGCCAGGTGTTTGTGGGTCATGCCTGTAATCCTAGCTACTCAGGAAACTAAGATTTAAAGATCAAAGTGTGAAGTACCAGCTTGGGCAGGAAAGTCTGTGAGGCTCTTTAATTAACTACTACCAGTCACTTAGCATTGGCTATATTGGCTCAAGACGTAGACTACCAGCACTGGCTCAAGAGATAGAGTACTAGCCTGAGCAAAAAAGCTAAGGGTCTACTCCCAGGCTCTAGTTCAAGTCCTCCCCCGCCACCTAAAGCTACAATTCCAATAGTAAATACTTACCCAATGACAGGAGCAACCAAAAGCCTATGCCATTTTCATACTTTAAAAAACAATTGTTTTTATGTTTCTTTTTATTAAGGATATTTCTATGCTGTTAAAGATTGTTCTTGATATACATATAAGCTATTTCAAGAAGAATTTCTATAAATATCAGCAATATAGTAATGTATCTAGTAAGAAAAGAAATAAGCTGAGAGCATACCTCAAATATTCATCTTAATAAAAGAAGGCTTTAGTTGACATCTGAGAACTCTATTGACTTTTGAACTTTAGAAACTAGAGTTAACAAGAGTTTCTCATGGCAGTAACTAGCAGCCATCTTGACATACAGACTTAATGCATTCATTCAGCAAGAATGTGACAAAACTGACATGGCAGAATAGTACTCCAACAGTATCTCTTGAGGGATCTCTGCCTAATTGTGAAGAAATGAGAAGTAACTTGAAGGTCATTCTCATGGTCCCAAAGGGAAGCCTACAGAAGCAGAAATCTTAAAGCACAGGAATCAGGATCTTTGGGATTTGAATGTCCAATCATCAGGACATTACACTGGGACCAATTGGTTCCAACCATTTTTCTTCTCCCCTTTAGCCACTAGGTTCACACTTAAAACTTAGGGGAGGGAGTCCTTTGCTGATATGGTAGCTTATATCTGATATTCATTCTGTTGCATTTCAGTGTTGTTTCACTCCACATATCCTTACTGGGGTTTGAACTCATGGCCTTAAATTTGCTAGGCAAGCACTGTACCACTTTTACCACACCCCTAGCTATTTGTGCTTCAGTGTATTTTTTAAATAGGAGCTTATACTTTTACTCAAGGCCCACTCAGACTGATTCCTCCTTCCTCCACCTCCTGCAAAGTTGGGATTGCAAATAACTTGATATTATTTGCAATCCCAACTTTGCAGGAGGTGGAGGAAGGAGGAATCAGTCTGAGTGGGCCTTGAGTAAAAGTATAAGCTCCTATTTAAAAAATACACTGAAGCACAAATAGCTAGGGGTGTGGTAAAAGTGGTACAGTGCTTTGCCTTCTCTGCAGCTATGTTCCAACCATTAGCTCACAGGTATTAAGATGCATACATGGCATCATAACACATCATAGGCATTCATTGTGGCTCCAGAACCAATGATTCTAACTATGGTTTCCATCTCTCAGTCACAGCTAAGGTGGCAGGTTCCTAGAACAATGGTTACAGGTGTAACCAAAGTTGATTCTTCATCCCACAGTTTCTATGATAATTGTCATTCCTGCAGACCAGATATGTTCTGCAAATAATTTCTGAGGCCCTGGTTATCTGTTATCCCTTCGCTTACATAGATAGAACATCATTTAAATTCAGTTGATCATTACATTGTATACAACCATTTTCTATCTAATGGAAGGTAGCATATGTTAATTGGCAGCCCAATTGAAATTGCAAGCACAATGAAAGAAAGACGATTTGTCTGAAGAAAACAAAGCTATCAAAACACATCGAAGGGAAAGGGATTACATGTGACAGAAAATAACCAATAACCATTTTGTAAATAACTACAATGATCAGCACTATAATTTCCAAACTGGTGTAAGCCCATTCTACAAACTATAGTTTTCTGGGCTCCTAAATGGTAAAGGAAGCTTAACTACACTGAGGGAAAGAAAGAAGGGAGGGTATCTTGAAATAACATCTTATCTAGGTCATGAGGCTCAAGTAAATATGAGACCTTTCTATGCACTGAAAAATTAATGACTCAACTTATATTCTGTGGGTGCACATGTATATGCAAACATGCCTGTGTGGTAAATGCTGAATCAATATTAAGACGCCAAATAGTGAAGAGGAAAATTTCATTTTGAACTATTCTCTTAGTAATAGTTGTAAATTTTATAACAGGATATAAACTCTACAGTACAAATAATCAAGGACCTACATAGATTCAGGTAAGCCAGTAGAGGATCCCAAGAGCCCAACTTTGGTATTTCCAAGCCATATCCAAAGGACATACAGAAGCAAGCTTTTTCTGTCTCTGCCCTCTAATTGCCCCATGCATCCTGTCCTTCTTAGATAGAAATTGAATGTAATTCTTGAATGTGTTCCAAATGCTAATGTTTACTATCCCCAGACTCCCGTATCACCTGCTTGTTTTTATGACCTCCCAACATTCTTCCCCAGGCTTGGCTTGCTTCTTATTGTCATGACCACTGGCTCCTGGATTGGTCCCTCTGGATACTAGCTTTGGGCTTACAGTTGATCGTTTCCCTAAGGGAAGCGAGGCTGCTATTTTTTTCCTTCTCAACTCCAGCTAAAGCTATAGTTTTATTTCTATCCTGATCTGTGACTGCTGTTTTTCTCACTCAGCGAGTTCACACATTGAGTTTAACTTTTACCTGCATTGTAATACTGCTGGGACAATATTGTCACATGGATGCTGTGACCCAAACTCACATAATGTGTTTTATGTGCCACCTGGCAGCACCATCAAGAGCAGGAAGGGGGGGGGGGGAGTGAACACTAATTGAATTTCCATTATGTGTTATGTAGGTGTCTCAGGTCTTTCCCACATGTTATTCATTTCACATCATTTATACAACCATGTGTATCTTAGAGCCAAGCATCCTTTGGTCTGTGTCAGCACTTCCGAGATACTAGCTTCACTAGAGTTCAGCTTAAGTACCTTCCTTCCAGCAGAACCCTTAGTCCCAGTCAGCCTGGTTTTTAATCCATCTACTCTGCCCTGTCTTCACCATTTCCATCCTCGAAACCCACTCCAATCCCATCACTCTGATTTCCAATTCTTCCCTATTTCCAAAACGTTCAATAGTGAAGCTCTGACCCAGGCTTAATGCCAGCCAGTTCTGAGTGAAATGTGTATCTTCCTCACAGAGAGGAATAAATTGTGATAGGAACCAAATATTTAACATTCCTACCATTTTTTAAAATAAATCTGGGCCCACCTGTTTTGAATCAGCAGCAGATGACAAATGAATGTAATTCTCCCAATAGGATAAGAATGGGTAGATGTTACTTAGCACACAATTCCTCAAAGCTTTTCATCTCTTCTTGACCTTCCACATGGTCTTTCCAAGAGATAATAGGAATATTAAAAAATGAGGTTTTAAAGTATGATAGAGTGTTCCTCAGAAGATTAGAAAGTAATAATAAGATGAATTGGCAGTTATAGAAGCAGCCTTGAGGAAACCCTTGTGAGCTGCAGAACAAGAAATTTCTAACTTCTCCATGCAATCTTTCACGTGCACATACTTGCACACAAATTCATCATGCATTCTTCTGCTGTGGCATTTAAAAGTCTAATAGAGTGCATTGCCTCCCTTCTTTCCCCAAAAAGCTGTTAAAGAAAAAAATCTATTTTTGCAGCAGGATTCCTCATATGAAGGACAGTATGAAGCACTATTTTTTTAAATAAGCATGGCCCTGGCTAAGAAAAAGAAAAAAGTGCTAATTTCCTAAAAGAACTGTGAAAATGTGGGTCCAGCTACCTCCTCAAGACTAGAGGTGTTAGTTGTTAGTACAAGGCATTTCTATTCCTCCTCCTGCCAGCCCTTTAAAATGAGAATTAGGAGCTAGGTAGAGTTCATCATTTAGGGCAATGCTACTGAACTAGGGCACCATCTTGGCCACATGATGTATGGTAGGGTCTGGCATCTTGTCTCCATGGTGATAGGCATGCCTGAATCCCTGGAGGCAGGGACCAGTACTTAGATGATAGGTTACTAACCTATCAGTCCAGTGCCTGAGACTCAAGTTTCCTTTGACTCTGCCCACCCCTGACCTGACCCTAGTTAGGCCCAGACCAGCTTAGATGCCATTAGGGCATGGCATGTGTCTCCATGTTCCCATTCTGTCTCCTGGCTCCTGGCTCCATGGATTCCCACTTAAGCTCTCCATTGGAGCTCCATGGAGTTCCACTTCAGCACTCCATTGGGGTTCTTCATTGGTTTGTTGGTGTTGTTTTTGTTCTTTCTTTCCTCTCTGGCCTCCATGCCTCATTTCCTAACAGTGTTCGGTATATTTTCTGACTGCTGGAGTCTACCACGCAGTCACTGGCCTTAATAAAGACTCCAGATTCAACCTCTCAAAATGTGGCTTCTCTGTTTTCTCACCATATTGCACTACATAGTGGTTTGTTTGTTTATATAAAAATTATTCTCTCCCTGTAGCTCCCCCTACTGGAACTAATTTCAGGAAAGAGTACCTTACAAGAATTCTGGTAAAGTTTAATGACTCCATGAAGCAGGGACTGATGTTTCATTCCTTGGTTAGATGTCTGCTTAGGAAGCTGTCTGGGTCATATGCACAATGCTCTTCAAGCAAGGATGAAGGCACTCTGGGAAAGCTAGTGTGGGGAGAGAGAGGGGCCCCCTGAGACAGCAGGGTCTAGACCTGTGCCTGTCTAGCAGAGCTTAGCTCCTGAAAGCTTGCCGAGGAGAGATTCCACAGGCAGGGGCTGCAGAGCCTCTCAGGGCCTGCTGTCTTGCAAGGAATCACAGAACTTAGTGGAAAATGCTAGAAGCTACCTATAAAAATGTGTTATCTGAAGATATTTTAGCTTTTATCTCTTGTCATATATTACACCATGAACCTCTCTGAAGTTGGTTTCCAGAAGGGGCTTCAAAGTGGACTTGAGCAATGATACATCATTGTTCTTTATCATTAATCCATTCATCCATCCAGAGCACTTGTCCAAAAAATAAACAAGTGCCTAATTTCCACCCTGGCTAATTTTAAAGAAAATGCATTTAGATATGCCTAGCTTATTGCATTTGTGCAAAGGAATCTGATTCTCAAAACCTTAGACTCAATTTATATGCCTCATAACATCAGTAAAGTAGCTATAATATGATTTTTATTGAGATTCCCTTGTTCATTTTTCACCTTCTTTTCTCCAGGTCTTGACCTTCACGCAGCTATATATTGAGACATGTAAAACAATAGGGGATCCTAGGGATTGAGGGCAGGAACTTACTTGATGAGTATAGCTTGCCAATTTTCATGGTATCAATACTTCACCCATGGATAATTTCAAATTTCCAATGTGACATCAGAAAATGTGGAATTATATATACGTATTTTTATTATCCAGTGTGTTTATGTGTAGATTTAGAGGCACATTCTAGTTACTACAAATGAGGGAAACCATGCAACCTGTGTTTTTGGGGGTCTAGTTTATTTTGCTTACTATAATTTTTCCATGTCTTTTCATTTCCTCACAAATAATAAATTTTACAGGTCTATAGATGTTCACACAGTGAGACCAAAGGAAGTTTGCAGCGGATCATAGGAGTGGATCACAAAGGCTCAATAGCTATGTGCATACGATCATATTAAATAATATTTTTTCAAAATGAACTCCAAGAAATAGAAACAAGAGATTTTGTTGTTGTTGTTGCTGCTGCTTTTTTTTGTTGTCTTTTCCTTCTGCCTTGTTTGTTAGTTTATTTGTCTTTGGGAGGGTAAGGGGGGGGACACAGAAAAGATGGAACAAAGAGTATACAAATACTGCAGTGTCACTAGGCACTACATGAAAATGATCTATACAGCTTGAGGGTAGGGGTGGGAGGGGAAATTGGGAGAGACTGAGGGAATTGATGACATGGTTCAAAAAGAAATGTACTCATTACTTGACTTATGTAACTGTAACCCCTCTGTACATCACTTCTATAATAACAATAACAAAATTTTAAAATAAATTTGCATATAAGAGCTCAGATACCTCAAATTATAAGATGATTCAAATTATACAGAACTGTAATGAATGTAAGATACTTCAAATTATGTAGAACTATAATTAAAAGTAATATTTCCTGTGAAAACAAAACTAAAAATGGGAAATTAAGAAGAGATAGGCCGAGTCAGCTCTCAGGAGCCAGAACACTTGTCTCCAGCATGCCACTACACTGAAATGTGATGGTGAGAATGTGGTCAGCTCTTACTTTAATTTTACATTAAAGTACATTTTACATTTTAAATGAAAAATGTTGATTGAATGATAAGTAAAGCTAATCGTGCATAACATAGTAGGTAACTACCATGTGCCTGAGAAGATAAGATAATAGTGTCAATAGTTTTAGATGGCTTCTAGGATTACTGATGGTGGCTTCCAAGTACATAAATAGTTTGGAGTATTCACATGGTTTTCTCTTCCTTGGGATATCAGCCACATAAGGAGTCACAATTACACTTCTGCAAAGAAAAGATGGCTAGAAAAAAATAGTTTATAGAGTTCTTTCATGAAAGGAAAAGGTACCTCATGCCCCAGACTGATGAAAGCATGGACTAGTGGCAAGCCACAGAAGCCCAGAGATTCTTGCAACTAGTAATTTCTGAAATAATATTTCTACTTAGGTGTTGAAGTTATAGCCTTCATGCATTAAGATCTTACCCCAAGAAAAGACAAAGTGATCATAGTCCAATTAAGGTGCTATCTCAAAAACTGAAAAAAAATTGTGACTACTAGTGCTTTTTCTTAAAAGAAAATACCAGAAATCTATACTTATTTAAGTAATAAAAAAAAGAATTAACAGTATGACCTCAATTTCACATCTACATTAAGAATTCAAGAAGAACAATTTTGTAATCATCTGCAGATGATTCTATCGCTGGCCCAATTCAATTACATTCAGAACTAAGGGCAAATCAATTTTTTTAAAGTTTTCACACCAAGTTTTTGTAGAAATCTACTTTGATTTTGGTTGGTTGCTATATTTACGCACTCTAATTATGTACTTATGAAGTTCAAGCCAATTCAAAGGTAGCATCAACACTTCACTCCCTGGGCCCATCCTTGCCAGCCTCTAATCTTCCTATCCTGTAATAACCAGAACCATATTATGGGCCCAATATTAAATGTCTCAGTCTTTCTCTGCTTTATTAAAAAGAGGAAGAGACTATTTTAATGATATTATTGTAAGTCCATTCTAGGTGTATGTAATAATAAATCCAATCCCCTATCACCAAAAGGAGAAGTCAGAGTTACAGTATCCAATTTTGTTATAGTTTTTCTCTTGTTATAATCCATAATCTCTTCTTGTAGCTGTATAGATAACAGATAGATATATAGATATGCACACAGAATCAAATACTTCCCCAGGTGATTCCACCCATAAAGAGTTTCCTCAAGCAATCCCTGCAATGATTTAGAAAGCTGTGAACCAATATTGAGTTTACCAACAAAGAAGAAAACATAACCAAGAAGGCAAACACTATGAGCTACCAGTAAGCAAATATGTGAGTTCATCAAAACCTTAAAACCCAACTATAAATATGTTGAGAGTTGTATCTACACAGAAGTTGCTTTTTGCTTCCTCATTTCTAAAAGCATTCCCTGTGATCCTGTTAAACGAGAAATGACCAACCAGGAGTTCCAACACTACATAGTATTCATCTTGGCTTGGTTTATGGAATTGGCCCCATTCGGAAAACAGATGACCATCACATACTCAAGGAACTTTCATAATTGTGAGCAAAAGTAGGGCAGCCACAAGCAGGATAGAAGACTATTTTAAGGGTTCCCTAGAGCACAGCTTGAAATGATGCGGACAAACTTTGTCACATTGTCCTGGTGGAGATGCACTTTTAAAGACTTTACATGACTCCAGAAATTCAGATGGAACAAGCAAAAGACTCTGATTCTAAATAGATGCAACCATATCCTTTCACTATTCAGACTATCAGGATCTGCCACTGTCATCTTGAAAATAGAAATCTATACTGCAAGTAATCTGACCTGGATAGAGAAATTCATTTGGAATAATTTGTACCAACAACCTATATAGTGACAATAAGTCAATACATAAAGAACTATTGGAGATTTTTTTAAGCTGAACTATAGAAGACAGTAAACACATGGAAAAAAAGTACAATCTAAATATTAATCAGACATAAGTTATGAATTAACAAGGTATCAATTTTCATCCAGTTGAGTTTTTTAATGATTATATACAGTGTTAGAAAGATATCAGGAAAACTCATATAATTTATATATTTGTTACATATTTATCCAGCACATACCACATATCAAGTTCTATTCCTGATGCCAGGAATGTAAAAACAATAAAGTCAAGAAAGATCTTTGTATTCATAGCACTTATATTCCATGAGAAATGTAGCAATTAATCATTTAAATAAATTTTATTAAAATAAAATACATTATTAAGTCAATTTCAGGCAATGATACTTATATAGAAAAGCAAATAAGGTAATTGTGACAGGAGAAAATTCTATTTTAGACTAATAGAACAAGGTCTCTCAGAGGAGATGATATTTGATGGCAGTGTGGGAACAATTGTAGCTTAAAATCATGTAAATAGATATATCTAAAACTATTCCATTATGATCTTAAATTCTATTTTATAATTGCAGAAAATTAAAAGCAACACAAAAGATATTTCTGTCTCTTTTAGATCACCTGCTCTAGAGAAAACCAGCTGCCATGTTATTTGAAGTCCTATGGAAAAGCCCATGGTAAAGACCCAAGTTCCCCAGCCAATGGCCATTTGAGTGAGCTCAAAAGAAATCCTTGAGCCACATGCAAGCTTGCAGATGACTGTAGCCTGACTGAAATATGACAGTAATCTTATGAGAAACTCTAAGCCAGAACCACCTAGATACAATTTTCCAAAGTTCCTGAGCCATAGAAAACCATAAGCTTATAAATGTTTAAAGATGCACAGCTATTTATTTGTCATGCAACAATAGCCAATTAATACATTTGATCAGAGGAATGCTTTTAGAAATTTGAATTTAAATACTTTAGGTTTAGAAAATATTTAGAAAATTCCTAGTTCACTGTAAACTCTAATACTAGGTCTTTTGTCCTCATCTCAGACTCTTCCTAGAGTCATAAAGACATTTGGACAGCTTATACCTTCAAGACTTATCACCAACAATGCCATTACACTGCACAGTATTTTAAAAAGTTGACCCAAGTCAAGTATTTTCATAACCACATAGCCCTACCCTAAAAGAAGATATTTTGATATTAAAATGTTTAGGAAAAAAGCATACTTAAAGGAACATTATTTGGGAAATAAATTTAACTCCCTGTCAAAGACTCATATTGCAGATTGACATTGTTAAGGCCTTAAGACATCCTTTGGAAATGATTTCTACTTAACTTTCTTTAATATTTCCACAAATTTAGTCAATCATCTTTCTGTGCTTTTATTTTATTCTTTATTGCATAATAGCTGTTTTCATACTATGCAACAGTTCAAGAAATGTTGTTCTCTTTGTTAAAACCATGAGATCTGCAACATATCCATGATGGACTAATAGAAATAAGACTTGGAATCTTAGTACTTCTGTGTTTTTAGATAAATAGCTAGAGCCTGCCTTGTTTCCTAGAAGCTTGACTTGCCTTCTTCTTTATGATAATCCTTCTTCTTTATGATAATCTTCTTTATGATAAACATGGAAATAAATGAGACAAATTCCTTAAGTGTTAAATTGTTACTATGGTTTTAAGTCTAACTTTCCATCATGAAGATGACACCTAATTTAAGACTGCATGACTAGGGGCTGGGAAGGTGGCTCAGTGGTAGAGCACTTGTCTTGCATGCCTGAGGCCCTGGGTTCGATTCCTCAGCACCACATAAGCAGAAAAAAAAGCCGGAAGTGGCATTGTGGCTCAAGTGGTAGAGCGCTAGCCTTGAGCTGAAAAGCTGAGGGACAGCACCCAGGCCCAGAGTTCAGGCCCACAACCGGACCCAAAAAAAAAAAAAAAAAAAAGACTGCATGACTATTTACATATTAACTTTGATTTAAAAAAAACACTTCAAGAAAAAGGTCTAAATCAAAACAAAAAAATGACTATTAACCTAATGTGATTATTGACTACTTGAGTATTGACAACAAAATTCTTCCCTCAATAATAAAGATTATGGCACACTTAATTATTGTTCCCTAAAATCTTTGATCTGGTGGAGACCTCTAAAAATTACCAAAAGACCTCTAGTAAACAAAATCATTCATTTTACTTTAAATGAATCCAAATTATAAGGAAAAAATATATTCATATATGTATAAATCTATGTGTATGTGTACATATGTGTGTGTATATATATATGTTGGCAACAATTCAGAACCATGTCCCACTACAAAGCAAATTCTTATCATTTAGACTGGGCTGGGAGGTTTAAAGCAGCAGGACATGTAGATATTGAAGGAGCAGTTAGAGTGGGTTCTGATCTAATTGTAAAACTTATAATGTAGTCTGCTCTATCATGTCTTATAATTTACTCATGGAAATCCAACCAAGAAGCTAGTAATTGAAGCAACATACATTAGTGTCTTGCTATTTGAACTATGGTCACTGGCTTAGCAGTATCAGCATTTCTTGGGAAATGCAGAATTCTGGCTCATTTGTAGATGCTGCCTACAAATTTGTTAGCTGACCTCCAAAAGATGCACTAGACTGGGAAATGTTTAAACACACACACACACACACACACACACACACACACACAAATAGGGCTTCCTAATAGTAATTGCAGACGTGTTTTATCTTCTAAGTAATGTTAGGTACTATTTGAGTTATTCATTTCTGTATAACAAAATTAAAGTAAAATCTAATGGATTAAAAATCATCTTTTCACATGACTCATGCTTCTCTGCAGGTTATTCTGTCCTTGTGATTCACCTGGCTGCAGTCAGATAGGATCTCAGATTGGGATTGCCTCCAGACCCGCTCATTACATCTAGAGCAGGGAGACAAACAAGCTCTTAAACCCCTCTGCGGTCTCTCTAGATAAGCTTTCTAGCATGGACTCTTGGGACTAACCAAACAGCTGCCATTTATGTGGCAGAAAAGATGGTCTCCCTATCAGAAATAAAAGTGATACTTTGGTCTTTTTCATTAGTCTTTTATTTTTCAATCTGTTTAGGTTCCAGGCAGGAAATAGAGGTGTTAATTACTAAGATGCCTTAGGGTGCAACACTTGGGGTTTTCCTCTCACTTTTGGGGACACTTCCTGTTCAGGACATCACTATGCTGTACCCACATTCAGTCTCCCCAGATCTGTAAGATTTCAGTTGGCCACTTTACTCCTTACCTGATAAAACCCCAAAGCAACTCGCTCTCTTATTAATCTCCTTTTAACCCTCCAAATCCTGAGCATTATACGGGACTAAGCAATCTGCTCCTTGCCTAGTGTAGGTGAAATACCCTGGACATTGTCCCTAGGGAAATGCTGTGGGGTCAAAGGACAGAAGTAGCTAAGGCATAAGAACCATGAAGAAGCCTGCCTTTCTTCTTTCCTATCTGCACAGTCCTCAGAAAAGAATTGTTTTCCTTTATCTGACTAAATAATAAAGTTGTAAAATTACATAAAATCAAGAATATGCTAAAAGAACATGTGACAATTCTATTGTTGCTTAAATATCAGTTTGTTTACAGCAGAATTAAAATAAAAAATATTTAGGAATAGATTTATCCGAGGGAATGAAGGCTTTACGTGGTGTGGCATGAAGCCATCTGTGCCTTCTAATCAATGATGTCATACTATACTTATGGGCAAAAAGCAGGTAGCCCAGAAATAGTTTCAAAGAGAGAACTTCAGACAAGTCTGTATTGAAGCTGCAGCAAAGCTCAGCCTCAAAAACAATTGAGGACACCCTCCCTGACAGATGCCAAGCTTATTGAGCTATAACAGAAGGAGAAGACTCTGAGAGCCTGGACTGTTTGATTCAGGAGTAGTAGAATGGAACGAAGGCAGTTCTAACTTTCATGATAGCAAGGTATAATTTTCTGAGTCTATCGTGTACATGGGAGAATGTCGACGTGTTCATGCTTTAAGATCTAATAATCTAAGTAAAGTAAAGAAATAAGGGACAACCTACACTCACAGCCATAAAAACCTCTGTGGGTCATGCCCATGCCCAGCTGTCATTCAGAGCAGCAAAGAAGAGAAACAGAGACCACAAGGTGTGGAATTCCTGATGGCAGGGCAGGAAGCCTCAAGCACACCTCAGCCATCTAGACACAGAAAGAGGAAGAAATCAATGTCTGTGTTTCACAGGGAAAGGCTTAGAAATGTTAAATCTCAAAAAAATATATGCACAATAACATTAAGAAGAATATAATACTTAGGAATGTATTTAACCAAAGGAGTGAAAGATCTCTATGCCAAAAAATACAAAATACTGAAGAAAGAAACTGTAGAAACACAAAGAAATAGGAACCACTCACTTCATCACAGCCTGGAAATAGAAGGATTGGCAGAAATGTTATTGTTAACATGGCCAGGCTACCAAAGTGATTTACATATTCTGTCAGTCTTCTAATGGCATTTTTCACAGAAGCTGAAAAAAATTCCTAAAATTTATTTGAATTACAAAAGACCAGCCTAGCTATATTAAGAATATTAAGAAAGAAGAACAGAGAGGCTGGGAAGGTGGCTCAGTGGTAGAGCACTTGCCTTGCATGCATGAGGCCCTGGGGTCGATTCCTCAGCACCACATAAGCAAAAAGAAAAAAGCCGGAAGTGGCACTGTGGCTCAAGTTGTAGAGCACTAGCCTTGAGCTGAAGAGCTGAGGGACAGCACCCAGGCCCAGAGTTCAGGCCCCAGGACCAGACCCCCCCCCCCCCCCCCGCAAAAAGAAAGAAGAACAGATTTGGAGGCATCACATTTCCTGATTTTAAATTATAAAGCTATAGTAATCCCAAATTTACATAGTCCTGGTATATAAGCTGGCACAAAGACAAATGTTCAGAACAGATATCCCAGAACTAAAATCACATTTGGCCAATCACATTTATACAGTCAACAAAATTTCACCCAAATTGTCAAGTATACCTTAATGAAGACAGATTTTTAAATTTTAATTTTTAAAATTAGATATCTACAAGTGGAAAAAGGAAGGGAAAAAAGAGAAGAAAGTATGCTTGTATTTTATATCATATATAAAAATCAAGTTGAAAGAGAGCTCAAAGCCGAGCTTAAGACCTGACACCTTAAAAGTCTTAGAAGAATACTTTGGGAAAAATTCCTGACAATGGCCTTGACATTTTTTTGGATATGATACCAAAAGCACAGGAACAATAGTAAAAAATGTACAAGTGAGATAACCTCAGACCCCAAAGCTTCCGTATTACAAAAGAAATAATCAACATTATGAAGAGGCCATGTGACAGTCAAATTTCTATCACTATGAAATACCTGAGATCAACTTAAAGAAGGAAAAGTAGATTTTGACTCAGTTTCCCAGGTTTCAGTCTTTGGTCACTTAGCACCATTTTGAGGCCCATGCCAAGGAAAATATCTTGAAGGGAGTATGAAGCAGAGGAAAGTGCTCACTTAATGGCAGCTTGAAAGTAAAAGACAGGAATAATCCCCTTCAAGTGTGCATCTCCAGTACCCTAACTCTCTTACTTCAGTAAGCATCACTGCCTGAAGGTTCCATCAAGGCTGACCTTTAGCTCTTTGAAACACTTAGATCCAAACCATAACAGGCAACCTTGGGAATAAGAGAGGATCTTTATACATCACCTATCTAATAAATGGTGAATATCCAAAATGTATAAAGAACTTGTACCACTCTAGATCCAAAAACACTCTTTAATGGGCAAAGAGCTTAAATTGGCATTTTTTTCCCAAGACCTTATACAGACAATCAACAGGTATATGAAAAGCTCTTCAACGTCACCGCTAATCATCAGGTAGATGCACATAAACATCGCATTAAGATGGAAATTCATGCCTGTTAAGTTGGCTATAATCAAAATATTAAAAGACAGCAAGTGCTGGTAAGGGTATGAAGAAAAAGGAATGCTGGTATAATGTACATAGGAGCATTAATTGACACAGATATTGCAGAAGACAGTATGGACGCTCTTCAAAAACAAAACTAAAACTACTATATCTCCACCAATTCCACTTTTTAGTATATATACAAAGAAAATTAAATTGGTTTGCAAACAATTATTTTCTCCCATGTTTCATTACATTAGTCTAATCACAACTAAGATATAGAATCAACTGAGCTGTTCATAAATAAATGGATGAAGAAAATATTCCATGTGTAGACTGTTGTATACTGTACATTTGTATTGCACGTATAAACGCATAATTTTTAAACCAGGACATCAGCGTTAAAAATATCTACATGTGGTTGCCATTTTTAACCACATGGATGACCATGGAGGACATGAAGCTAAGTTAAATAAGCAAGACACAGAAAGGCATTGCTGTGATCTCATTTCTATGTGAAATCATAAAATCAAGACAGAATAATGAATAGTAGAAGTTATAGAATGCGCAAAATAGGAGGTTGTTGACCAAAGCATACAAACTTTTAGCTTTATGATGAGTAGATACAGAAACTCTAATGAATAACATAGTGACTATGGATGAGAGCAACTTAAAATGTATTTGAAATTTACTACTATCAAATGTTTTTACTACAGAAAAGGGGAGGAAGGCTAAATGTATGAAGTAATGTGAATGTTAATTGGCTTGGTCATTTACAATGTATTTTTGCATCAGAATGTCATTTTCGGAGGCTAACTCAAGTGATAAAGCACGTGCCTAAGAATCAAAATTCCCTGAGTTTAAACCCAATTATTTCCAAGAAAAGAAAAAAATTACATTATGATTATTAGAACAAAATTAAGTATATAATATATATAAATGGGACCACACTAAATATGTACTGTATTTGCTTGTCAATCATACCTCATTAAAGCTAGAAAATCATAAGCAAAAACAAAATGCTTATGCCTCTGATTTGTTTACATCTCCACCTGTTAGTGAATTTGATAGTTTACTAATTTTCAGAGCATATTGTTGCTTATCCCTAACATAAAATACCTTTTTCTCCAAGTGCTATATTTTTCTAGTTCCATTGCCTTCATTTGAGTTCCTCTAAGGGCCCAAACTTGAGATAAAATTCAAGTGCAAATAGCTTTGTTGGGGATCATTATCAGCTACTATGGAGGACACAGCAAAGGAAGAGAAGGAAGAGAAAAGGGCATGCCCCACTACCAGTTGTGTTTCCGTAGACGACTGCAGAGCACTAGTGATTGGTTCAAGACACTCACCATGGTGGGTTCTGGGGCAGTAATTGCTCTTTACAGCCTACCTAGGCAGTTGAAGAACGCTAGGCCAAGAATCAAAGCAGTTTATAGTTGGCATTCTGACTTGATTGTATAGAAATCTACATTCATTTATGACAAAAAATTAGCTTCTGTCTTTCCATGGGGCTCAATCTGTTCATCCCTACAGTCCTGAGCCACTGAGTGTCTAATCTACTATAATCTGAAGTCTTTGGGCACAGCCTGATCATTGAAGCTTACCTGGACACCCTACTAGTAAAATCCTTTCTTAGCCTACACTTCTAGAGAAATATCGATCAATGAAGACAAAACATTTACCGGAAGAATCACTCTATGCCTAAGTCAATATATTAAAGGCTTAACACTATTTATTGCTTCATTCTGATGCATTGAGGAAAGAAGGAAAAAACAAACCACTCCGGCATCTTTAAAAGATCAACGATTTCTCACGTTAGTGACACAGCCTCAAAGAACCAAACACAAATGTTACTACAAGTACCAACCTGGAAATCAATGAGCAGGGCTTGTGATTGGCTTTTTTTTTGTCTTTCTAGGGTTTTTCTTCTGAGAATAGAAGAAAAATACTCTGGGATGTCTTAGTTACATCGTTAAAGAATGTTTTATGAGTTTTGTGACAATTGTATATAAAGTACATATAAGCAAGCCCCACTGCATTTTGACATAACGTTGTAAAGGCTAATTCTAGAATATCCGTCAATCCAGAAAGCCCAGGGACATTGCTTGCCTCAGATCAGGGCCGAGCTAGAGGATGGATTGACATAAGATGTGCTGGTTTCCCTTCTCTGACCCATACATCAGGAAGTGAAAAGTCTACAAAACAATGTTTCCTTGTTTGTTCCTCTGTAATTTGATTTGGAAAATGATTGAATGATCCATCTCCCTAAAGCAGACCTGTGGCCTGTCGGAAATAACTGTTAACAATGAAGCCTGCTGAGCTAATTCACATTTCCAAGAAAGTCTTGATCTGGAAATTGTTAGCTTGTATTTAATTGTATTTAAGCAGTGAATTTTCTCTCACTCCTTTTTATACACTGTAAAGCCAGAAAGATACACCATGCTTGGAAATAGCAACAACAACAAAACTGTTCTTTCTTTCACTCTTTCTCCTCCCCTCGCCTGTATTGAGGTCCAGACTCACCTGAGCCACACCACCTATATGGAGAGTTTTTCATGCCTCAGAGCCACCCCATTTTCATCCTCTGCATTTTACAGGTGAAGGAACAAAGGCACAGAAAAGATAAATCATTTTTCAAGGTCCTGCAGTCAGAAAGCAATGGAACCAGGAGTGTTTTTTTTTTCCTTGACAAATACTCAATTGTACAGAATAAGGGGTTTCATCGTGATATTTCTATATATGATTATAATGTACTTTGGTCTTCATCATCCCCTCTATAATTTGATTCGTGACACCTTGGTTCTGGAGGTTATGTCCAGGAATCCTAAGAGTTCTACTTATCTGGACTGGTCAACAACACTAGAAAACTGTTGAAAGAGAAAACTGTTGTGTTTTGCTTTGTTATGTTTGGAGGGTTTGCTTGTTCTTTGAAAACATTGATCTCAGTCTCTGCTTACCCTTTCCAGAACTTTCTTTTTTTTTTTTTTTTTTTTTTTTAAATTTTATTTTATTTTATTTGAGAACATACTGTACAGAGGGGTTACAATTACGTGGGCAGGATAATGCATACATTTCTTGCCAAGCATTACAGCCTCCTCCTTTGTTTACCCTTCACCTCCCTTCCCAGCCTCCCCCCTCCCTCCCACCCAATCATACCCCCCCCCCCCACCGACATTGTAAAGCTGGTTTTGACATGACATTTTGTACTTCTCATTGTTGCAACAGGTCCACCTGAATCCTTAAAGGACTTGTTTGTCCCCATCTCCTCCACATGTTATACTGACATCAAATATAGTGAAAGCGGGGATTACACTGTGGGGGAGGGACATACAAAGCAACAAAGAAATAATCTTATAAATGCGTTAGAAATACATGCATGAAAGAAACAAAAACATTAAAATACATATTTGAGGTTTCGTTTTCCTAGCATCACATTATCTGACTTTTTCCGCTTGACTCATACCTATACTAGATATTGCAAATAAGGGAAACCATGGGACCTATGTTTCTTTGGGCCTGGCTTACTTCACTTAATATAATTTTTTCCAAGCCTTTCCATTTCCTAACAAATGGGGAAATGTCATTCTTTCTGATGGAGGCATAGAATTCCATTGTGTATATATACCACATCTTCTTGATCCATTCATCTACTGAGGGGCATCTGGGTTGGTTCCATGTCTTAGCTATGGTAAATAATGCTGCAATAAACATAGTTGTGCTGGTAGCTTTAGTGTGGCCTTGTTTGTGATCATTTGGGTAAATGCCCAAAAGTGGGATTGCTGGGTCATTGGGGAGCTCTATGTGGAGTCTTTTGAGGAACCTCCATACTGCTTTCCAAAGTGGTTGAACAAGTTTACATTCCCACCAACAATGAAGTAAGGTTCCTTTCTGTCCACATCCCCTCCAGCATCTGTTGTTAGAGTTCTTGATTTTTGCTGTTCTAACTGGAGTGAGGTGATATCTCAATGTTGTTTTGATTTGCATTTCTTTTATGGCTAGGGATGTTGAACATTTCTTCATGTGTCTATTGGCCATCCTTCTTTCTTCTTCAGAGAAGCTTCTCTTTAAGTCTTTCGCCCACTTACTTATTGGGCAGTTGTTTCTTTGAGGATTTGTTGTTGGGTGGTTTAATTTTTTGAGTTCCAAGTATATTTTAGATATGAGACCCTTGTCCGTTGTATGGCTAGTAAAGATCTTCTCCCAGTCCGTGGGCTTTCTATTGATCTTGCTAGCTATGTCATTTGCCCTGCAGAAGCTCTGCAACCTTATACAATCCCATTTGTCCAGCCTTTCTTTGATTTGTTGTGTTTCCGGGTCTCTATTCAGAAAATTTCGGCCTGAGCCAAGGAGACCCAGGGTTTCTCCTATTCCATCCTGTAATGTTTTCAGAGTGTCTGCTTTGAGTTCAAGGTCTTTGATCCATTTGGAGTTGATTCTGGTGCAGGGTGATATATAAGGATCTAGCTTTAGTTTTCTACATGTAGTTAACCAGTTTTGCCAGCACCATTTACTGAAGAGGCTGTCTGTCTTCCATTCTATTGTTTTAGCTCCCTTATCGAAGATTAGATGGCTATAGGTCTGTAGGTTCATTTCTGGGTTTTCAATTCTATTCCATTGGTCCTGAGGTCTGTTCTTATGCCAATACCAAGCTGTTTTGATTACTATGGCTTTATAGTAGAGTTTGAAATTTGGTATTGATATTCCTCCAGCCGTGTTCTTTCCGTTGAGGAGCGTTTTTGCTATTCGGGGTCTTTTATTGTTCCATATGAATTTTTGGATTGCCTCTTCTATTTCCTTGAAGAATGAGGGTGGAATTTTGATAGGTATTGCGTTGAATTTGTAGATAGCCTTGGGAAGTATTGCCATTTTCACGATGTTAATCTTTCCAATCCAGGAGCATGGGAGGTTTTGCCATTTTTTAAGTTCTGTGTTGATTTCCTTTTTCAAGATTTTAAAGTTTTCATCATAGAGGTCCTTCACTTCTTTAGTTAAGTTAATTCCTAGGTATTTTATTTTTTGTGGGGCTATTACAAATGGAGTTGCTTTCCTAACTTCAGCCACACTTTTCTCATTGTTGGCATACAGAAAAGCCATTGATTTTTGGGGGTTAATTTTATAACCTGCTACTTTGCCAAAGTTTTGAATCAGCTTGAGTAATTTGGGAGTGGAGTCTATGGGATTCTTTAAATACAAGATCATGTCATCTGCAAAGAGGGAGAGTTTTATTTCTTCTTTCCCTATTTGGATCCCCTTTATGTCTGCATCTTGTCTTATTGCTGTAGCTAGGCATTCTAATACTAGATTGAAGAGAAGTGGAGAGAGTGGGCATCCTTGTCTTGTCCCTGAGTTAAGAGGAAATGGCTTTAGTTTTTCACCATTGAGTATAATGCTGGCTGTAGGTTTGTCATATACAGCCTTTATTGTATTGAGGAATGTTCCATGGATTCCTAATTTTTCCAAAACCTTCATCATAAAGGGGTGTTGGATCTTGTCGAATGCTTTTTCTGCGTCTATTGAGATAACCATGTGGTTCTTATTCTTGCTCCTGTTGATGTGATGAATAATATTAATTGATTTGCGTATATTGAACCAGCTTTGCATCCCTGAAATGAATCCTGTTTGATCGTGGTGTATGATTTTTTGGATGAATTGTTGAAGTCGGTTGGCCAAAATTTTGTTGAGAAGTTTTGCATCAATGTTCATCAAAGAAATGGGTCTATAGTTCGCTTTCTTTGATGAGTCCCTGCCTGGTTTTGGGATGAGGGTGATGATGGCTTCATAGAATGTGTTCGGTAGTGAGCTTTCTCTTTCAATTTCATTGAAGAGTTGGAGGAGAATTGGTGTGAGCTCTGCTTTGAAGGCCTTGTAAAATTCCGCTGTGAAACCATCTGGTCCTGGACTTTTCTTAGCTGGGAGGTCTCTTATTGCTGTTTCTATTTCAATGCTTGATATGGGCCTGTTAAGATAGTTTGCCTCATCTTGGTTTAGTTTTGGCATGTCAATATTTGCTAGGAAGGGGTCCATTTCTGTCAAGTTCTCAAACTTATTAGCATAAAGTTTTGAGAAGTATTCCCTTATAATGTTCTGAATCTTGCTTGTTTCCGTGGTGATGTTTCCATTCTCACCTCTGAGTTTATTAATTTGGGTGTGTTCTCTTCTTTTTCTGATAAGATTTGCTAAGGGTCTGTCAATTTTGTTAAGTTTTTCGAAGAACCAACTCTTTGTTTTGTTGATTCTTTCTATAGTTTTTTTGGATTCTAATTCATTTAATTCTGATTTAATTTTGATTATTTCTTTCCGTCTACTGGATTGGGGTTTATCTTGCTGCTCTTTTTCAAGGAGGTTTAGATGTGTCATTAAATTGTTGGTTTCAGATCTCTCCAATTTGTTGATGTAGGAGCTCAGAGCTATAAACTTGCCTCTGAGTACTGCCTTTGCTGTGTCCCAGAGGAGCTGGTATTTTGTGTGTTCATTTTTGTTGAATAGCATGAACATTTGAATTTCCTTTCTAATCTCTTCGATGACCCACTCATGATTCAGCAGTGTGTTGTTCAGCCTCCATGTGATACCGGACTTTCTTTGGTGGCTTTTGGTGTTGAGTTCTAACTTTATTCCCTTGTGGTCAGAGAGAATGCAAGGTATAACTTCAATGTTTCTGAATTTAGACAAGTTTGCTTTGTGGCCTAAAATGTGGTCTATTTTAGAAAACGTTCCATGTGCTGCTGAGAAAAACGTGTATTCTGATGCTGCTGGGTGAAATGTTCGGTAAATGTCTGTTAAGTCTAGTTGATCTATGCAGCTGTTTAGATCTGCGGTTTCTCTGTTGAGTTTTTGCCGAGTTGATCTATCTAGTGGGGAGAGTGGTGTGTTAAAATCCCCAACAATTAATGTCTTTGGATCTATATGGGATTTGAGGGAGAGTAGTGTTTCTTTGATAAATTTGGGTACTCCATTGTTTGGCGAATAGATATTTAGAATTGTAATATCCTCCTGAAGGAGAGATCCTTTAATTAGTATGTAGCGACCTTCTTTATCTCTTTTCACAAATTTTAATTTGAAGTCTATTTTATCTGATATTAGGATTGCAACTCCCGCCTGTTTATGCGGTCCGTTTGCTTGGTAGATTTTGTTCCAGCCTTTAACATTGAAAATGTGTTTGTTTTTACGGGCAAGATGTGACTCCTGTAGGCAGCAGACAGAAGGGTCTTGTTTTTTAATCCAACTAGACAGTCTATGTCGCTTAATTGGAGAGTTCAGTCCGTTAACATTAAGAGATAGGACTGAGAGGTATTTGGGAGTTCCTGCCATGTTATCTACCTTCTTGGGGGCTGCGAAAACTGGGTTCTTCCTATGGTTCTTGGATTCTCAGTTTGGGTGCAGTTTCTTGGCCTTTATTGCGGTCTTGTTGGTTTTCTATGTGTAGGACATCTTTAAGGATCTTTTGTAGGGCTGGTTTGGTGGAGATGTATTGTTTCAATTTTTCTTTGCTATGGAAGGTTTTTATTTGGCCTTCAGTTATGAAGGAGAGTTTAGCTGGGTACAGTATTCTTGGTTGATAGTTGTTTGTTTTTAGGGCATGGCATACATCATTCCAGGCTCTTCTTGCTTTGATTGTCTCTGCTGAGAAATCTGAGGTGATTCTAATTGGTTTCCCTTTATAAGTGATTACCCTTTTCTCTCTGACAGCTTTAAGGATCTTTTCCTTGTTCTGAGTTGATCCTGTGTGGATTATAATGTGACGGTGGGATGTCCTATTCTGGTCTGGTCTATTTGGGGTTCTAAAGGCTTCTTGTATCTGGACAGGCCTATCTTTTTGCATGTTTGGGAAGTTCTCTGCTAGGATCCTGTTAAACAGATTTCCTAGACCATTAACTTCTGTTTCTAGGTGCTCCTCTACACCCATTATCCTTAGATTAGGCCTTCTGATGGTGTCTTCCAGGTGTTGGATAGATCTATCATATTTCTTGGACTTGTCTTGGATGGTTGTATGTTCTTTCTCTATAATATCTAGGCTGTCTTCAATCCCTGAGATTCGATCTTCTGCATGGTCTAACCTGCTGTCAAGACTCTCTACTTTGTTTTTTATCTCTTTTCCTTCTAGTTGGTCAGCTTTGATGGCTTCAAGTTCTTTGTTGAAGCTCTGTTTTAGGTCTTGTATGAATTTCTTTACTTCCTTAATTTGGTGTTCAGTGTTTGTCCTCAAATCACTTAGTTGATTGGTTATGGTTTCTTTGGGCTCCCATTCCTTCTGTTGGGTTCCATTCAGCATTCCCTTTGTGGTCTCCCTGACTTCCTTCAGCTCTTTGTTAATGGATTCCATGAATGCCTTTAGTGATCTTTGTGTGTTCTCTACCTGGTCTCTCAATTCCTGTATTACTCTTTGATTAGCTTCCTCCCGTTCATGGGATTCCTGCAGATCTCTTTGAGTGTTCTCAGCCTGCTCACGCCATTCCTCTCTTTCTCTTTGAGTATTCTCAAGTTGTTCACGCAAATCCTGTATCAGTTTTTGAGTAGCTTCCTCACGCTTATGATATTCCTGTATAAACTTCTGGGATGCCTCCTCTCTCTCCCTATCACGCTCATACAGAGTCCTTTGTACGTTGTCAAACTTTTCATTTATCATGTTTGCCAGCAGTGTTTGTAGAGCTGTTTGGGAACTCTCCTCTGGATTATTCATTATCTGTTCTAACCCCTGATTATCAGGATTGGGAATTGAGATACCCGAATTTGCCATTTTTCTTGTGTTTTTCCGGCTTACTCTGCCCATTTGAGATGAAGATAGCACCAGTTTTGTGCTAGAACACTATCTTAAGGCAACCATCAACCAAAGTTTGCATTTGTACAGTCAATAGTCTACAGATACAATCTAGTTCAACAGATACATCTATTCGACATCAAACAACTATATGTTAAAGGACTTCGAACCGCAGAGAAGAATTTGGAAAACCAAAAATTATTAGGGTTAGGGAGAGATGTGGGTAAAAAATAGGAATAGATTGGTGTGGGGAGGCACAGGGAGAGTTAACTATGTCCTAATCACAATGCAGGAAATAGGTTGGGTAGGATGTAAGTAGAGAGAGAGAGAAAAAGAAGAAAGGGAAAGGGGAATGAAAAGAGACCAGAAAATAAAATAGAAACGTAAAAATTAATGTTATTTTAGAGATTAAAAGACCATCTATTTATAGAGGAATATGAATATGTTGAGAGAAAGGGAGGGACATAGAGGAGATGAGAAAAACTTTAAAAAAATGCTTAAAATATTATATAGGTATAAAGAGGTAGTACTGCTATTAATGAGTTTAAGTCTCAGAGGTTTTGAATTGAGTAATAAGTTTGTGGATTAAGTGTGTACACAATGGGGGATAGGGTCTACTGGTTAACTACGGGTTTATCTGAGGATGTGCAGGACAAGAGTTAAGTCACATACAGATGAACAAAGAGGAAAAGATGGAAAGGATAGGAAAGTGAGAAGAAAAGATCAGAAGTTCAGTAGAGCTAGAAAAAAAAACAAAAAGATAATTAAGAATGAAAGAAAAAGAGAAAGAAGACAAGAAAAGAAAAGAAAACACACATTCACGTATTCCTAAAATAAAAATTATAAGAGGAGAAAAAAAAAAAAAAAGTTAATGGAAAACAATTATTTTTTCAGAAGAGGCAAAAATTAAAGATTAATAAAAGTTTTAGAAAAGCAAAAAAAAATTTATATATATATAAGGTAACAAAAAATGAAAAAAAAAACAAAACAAGGAAAAGAAAAAAAAAAAGAAAAGAAGAAGAAGAAAAAAAAAAGTTCTTTGATTTTTTTTTTTTTTTTTTTTTTTTTTGGGAGGGGTGGGAAGAGTCCTGTATCTCCCTTTTGTCTGTAACCAGAGTCTGGTTGGAGTCTCTGGTCAGCTTGAGGTCCTGTGGCTTGATTGGTTTCTTAAGTCAGTTTGTTGGAACAAGCAGAAAAATGCTCTGCTTTACCCAAGTTTTTGAGATCCCCCTCCCAGGTTAGTTTACTGGGAGGGTGATCTGCTTTGAGAATCACAAAAGAGGGGGATGCAGTGATGAGGCTAGGTTCTGGGTAGAGTTGAGGCCTTTCAAAGAACAGTAGCTTTTCCCTGGGGCTATTTTGTGAAAAAAAAACTCACAGCACCCAGCCTGGAGCCATTCTCAGGATTTCTGTTTTTCAATTGATTGTGGTGGCTGCTAGAGGGCGGGGCAGCCTCTGGCTCTGGTTACCCGGTGAGGAGAGCCACTCCAATGGCTGGCGCCTGAGCTGGGTGACTTTTCCCTGGATGGAACTGAGTCTGTGAGGTCACTTCGCCGTTAAGTTCTTGTGACCTGCTAAATGACTCGTTTTATTCCAAGGCCTGAGCTGGAGCTAGCCGCTCCTCCGAGCTTTGTCGGTATCCAAGATGGAGATCACCGGTGCTGGGGGGGGAGGGGTGGCCTTCCCTCCTCTGCTCCCAGAGGAGTGAGGAAGTGGGGCTTCTACTCACGCGGAGTCTTGGATCCCGGGTCGTCTCTGGTCTGCAAAGTGCAGGATGAAGTTGTCCGCTCCTTGTCGGTTCTTGCTGGTGTTGAGTAGAATCCGCTCGTCCGCTGCGTCTGGCTCCTTCGTCCCGGACTGCGTCTCAGGTATGCCTCCGCGGCGGTGGTCGCCGCTGCGACCCTGCCGCTGCAGCGGCAGCCGCTCAGATGTGTCTGCTTGGCTTCCCCTCTCTTGGCTAACTCTCTGTCCTGTGATGGCACAATTGGTGTGATTCTCTGGCTTGGGACTGTTCACTGGAACTCTGAAACTGTTTTCTATGCAAGAGCTTGTTCAGATTCCAGCTTCTCCTCCGCCATCTTCCCGGAACTCCCTCCAGAACTTTCTTATCAACATATGAAGTTCCCTAAGTTTTGTCAAAGCACTGAACATTCTGTGACCACTGTTGTTTGTGTTTTCACTCTTTTCTTCCTAATCACTGTCTTCACTTTTGAAGCCCTCACAGAATTTAGTATCCTAAGTCTACACAGTAGTTCACAGGGGTAGATACCTCAGGAGTAGTGAGAGAGAAAGGGAAGTTACACAAGCTGAAGAAGGGAATGTAAGACAAAATAATTGCTATGAAGAAATTCACACACACAAATATACACACATGTGTAGCCTACTATGGAGACTACTCTGTAATCTATAGTATACTTATGCATATAGTTATGTGTATATGTACCACACGTTTACATGTGTGTACATTTATGTATACTTAGTATATATTTGCTGTATACATCTTTATATATTTGTAGCTTAATAATTCACTAACACAATGATTTGACTTGACTCTTCTCATGCTTGATTTGACATAAATATACAGCATTCTCAACATATCATACACTGGACAATACTCAGACTCTCCCAAGTTCTCATGCTATTTATCAAACCGAACACAAAGTGTGTTTCATACACATGTGTTTTCTAATAGTTTTTTGTTCTTTTGGGGGGACATTTCAGCTGTTTGACATCACATGCCCTTTGGCCATAAGATATGATTACAATGCCTTCTTCAAAATATACTATGCAACTATGCCCTTGTAGTTCTATAATCTTCTGAAAACAAAGGGTAACAATTCAGCAGTTCAATGCTGAAGCACATGTGGGTTTTTCACCTTGCTGATCTCGGTGCCTGGCTAACATAGGGTCGAGTCCTTGGGATGGCGAGAGAAGAAAGAAGTGGGATCCAAACCATGAAGGAGTGTAAAGCAAACTATTTCTGATGGAGGAACTGAACTAGCAAACAAAATTTAAGATACACAGGAAAAAAAATCTTCAAACTTAAAATATTGTAACTTTTAAAACTACAAGCTTCTAAGAAAAATAAATTACTATAGCATGGTATAGGCATCACGCTCACTCAGGATTTCATGATTCAGATTTCAAGGAAAAGCTACTTTTCACACTTCTGGGGGAGGAGAAGAAGAAATGGTACTGGAGACTGCAAACACTTTTCCACTTGAGCAATGTCTCTAGTCTTTTTGCTTCCAGTTTGTTATTCAGATAGGATTTTATACTTTTGTATAAACTTACTAAGTTTTCTCCAGAGTAGCAGAAATTAGAAGTGTGTATCACCATGTCTATTAAGCAATAGAGGAAAGAAACATACTGGTACACTTCAATAATAATCCAAACCAAGAATGAGATGATGATGGTGAGCATCCTGATATAACTTGACAAGGTCTAGACCCATGTTCCAGTCCTTGTTCTGATGCTCACATCTCTTACCTTCCTACTTTCTCTCTGGAGTAATGGCTGGAACCATTCTAAAGTGTTTGACCTTGATGCTCTCCTTCTAGGAATTCAGTCAAAAGGTACATCCTAAATATGTCTTTAAAAATCACAATTGATGTTTACAAACAGAATAATAAAGAATACAGATGATAATCTGTATATAATTTTAATTAGTTTAACTATGTGTATTTTCCTTCTTGTTATTTTGTCCAGCTATTTGCCTCTATTGTCTTTAGGCAATCTGTTATTCAGAAAGTCATATGTGTGTGTGTGTGTGTGTGTGTGTGTGTGTGTGTGTGTGTGTGTGTATATATAATTTAGGTGAGGTAAAGAGGATGTCAGCATATTAGGATCTAGTACCTAGGTATCAATGCATTTTCCTCCTAACATTGCTCACATAATAACATAATTTTATTTTGACTGTCTGATTTAAAAAAAAAGAATATGACTGGGAACCAGTAGCTCACACCTGTAATCTTTGCTACTCAGAAGGCTGAGATCTAAGGATCACCATTCAAAGCCAGTAAGGGTAGGAAAGCCCATGAGATTTTATTTCATCAAAAAGCCATAAGTGAGAGCTGTGGCTCAAGTGGTAAATGGCAAACCTTAAGCAAAAGGCTCAGTTTCACCACCCAGGCCCTGAGTCCATCCCCAGGACCAGCATATATATATATATATATATATATATATATGCATATCTATACCTAGATACCAGCATATACACATATAGATGGTAGTCTTATGATGGATACTATAAGTTAGCTTGGAAAATTATAATATAATGTGTATTTAATAAAGGAATCAAGCTACCTTAAAATGATTGTATCCTATGACTAGCTTTAATAAAAGAATAGATTCTTCTCATCATTTCAGAATCCTTCTAAATTGTTAATAAGGTTTCCCTGATGACATAATAACCAGCAGTACTGTCTCTCCAGCCTAGCTTTAAATATCTGCTTTCACCATTAAAGTTATTGTTCACTCCATCTTCAAATAGGAAATAATATAGCACAAAGCCATTCCAAAATTAGATCTATCACTCCTAAATAATCGCTATTGAGAGCCTTATTCTACAGACAAAACGATTTCTATTCAGAAAGCTAATAGATCTTAGTCTTCAGATAAATCACAAAAGAGATTTTGCAAATAGGGCCCCATTCTTTTACCATCTTCCACACAAAATCATAAGTTGATGTAATAATGAGACTATTTTTGGAACTAGAAGATTCACTAAAATAATTAAGATTAAATTAAGTCATAAATAGGTCCAGATAAGATCAGATTAGTTTTCTTGTAAAAAGTCAAAGACCAGAACTGGCTTTCTCTACTTCTCCCTTTAGATGTGAACACATCCAAAAGAGGCTGGATAAGGACACAAACAAAAGGCAACAATCTGCAATCCTGGAAGAGAGCCCTTACCTGTAACTGAGCTGGCAGGCATCTTGATTTTGGACGTCTCAGCTTCTAATACTATGTTTTTTAAAAAGGCATTTATGGGGCTGGGAAGGTGGCTCAGTGGTAGAGCGCTTGCCTTGCATGCCTGAGGCCCTGGGTTCGATTCCTCAGCACCACATAAGCAAAAAGAAAAAAAGCCGGAAGTGGCGCTGTGGCTCAAGTGGTAGAGCGCTAGCCTTGAGCTGAAGAGCTGAGGGACAGCACCCAGGCCCAAAGTTCAGGCCCACGACCGGACTGCCCCCCCAAAAAAAGTCATTTGTGCTACCAAACTAGACAGCCTATGGTATTTTTTGTTATGGAGTGAGTTCTGAGTGGGCTGATACTCATCATGTGATATGAGTGAATGTACATTTTATTGTCTTGAATTTGATGTTCGCTTGTTTATTTCTTAGATTTGGAAATCCCCAATGTGGTCTATAAATAAATAAAATACTTGAGCAAGGGCAAGCAGCTGCAACATTTGTAATGTACAATCATTGACAATTTTTTTCAAGGACATCACCATAAACATCGAAACCTCACATTAGCAGACAGGCCTGTGCTTCTTTCCATCAGCCATGATACTTGTCCATGCTTCCTTGACCTGGATAGAATTATTGCTTGCCTCTTTCTAACTCTCCTGCAGGACTCTTTTGAAGAAGTTTAAAATGCTATAAATTTACAGATCTCATGAGATTTGCAAAGATAACAAGAGTATATTCAGGTGAACACTGCTATTGTTTAAGGCCTGTTGTCAGATTCATTTTTATATGCTCTAGTGAGAATACAATAAAAAATGTTCTGTAAATAATTTTTTTCTCCAAAAAGTTATAGCAGACAAAATAGCTGGGTGAGAGCTGAAAGCGTCATTGCAAATTCACAAAGACAGAAATAGATTTAGTAACAAGTATATGCTGTCAATAACATTTCTGATTCACACACTATGCAGTACATACCATACCCCAGGGAACTCCAGGAAGTAGAATCTGACTCTGCACATGGTGTAAAATGATTTCAAGAAGCAAGGGAGCACAAAATCAATGAACTTGTATTTACTCCATCCTAAACATGCTTAAAGTGTCATATATGGTGCTAGTGTGTACACAGGCAAACCTGGTTTTATTACCTTACTTTATTGTGTTTCACAGATATTTTATTTTTTTAATTGAAGGCTTATGGCAAACCTATACCAAGGGAGTCTATCAATGTCATTTTTCCTACCGCATATGTTCCCTCGTATCTCTGTCAGATTTAGATAATCCATCCAATATTTCAAATGTTGGCATTATGATATTACTTTTTGGTCTTAGGGCAATCTGTGGACATTAGTCTTTGATATTGCTCGTGTTATTTTTTTTTGTTTTATTTTATTTTGTCTTGTTTTGTTTTGCCAGTCCGGGTGCTTCAACTCAGGTCCTTGGCACTGTCTCTGAGGTTTTTGCTCAAGGCTAGCACTCTACCACTTGAGCTACACCACTTCTGGCTTTTTCTGTTTATGTGGTACTGAGGAACTGAACCCAGGGCTTCATGCATAGTAGGCAAGCAATCTTCCACTAAGCCACATTCTTAGCCCTGGTCATTGTGTTGAGGGCATTACTAACTATGCTTATTTAAGATGTAATATATATCGATAAATGTTATGGATATTCTACTGCTCACAAATTGGTTAGTTTGCTGTCTCTCTCCCTCTCCTCAAACCTCTGTGTTTCTTGAGACAACACAATATTAAAAATAGGTCAAATAATAGGCCTCCAATAGTCTCTAAGTAATAGTGTAAATTCAGGAGTTGGCTTCTTTAGCATTAAATCAAAAGATAGAAATAATTAAGCTTAGGGATAAAAGCATTCCAAAAAAAAAAAAAAACCACAGGCTGAAAGTTAGGTGCCTTCTACCAAATAGTCAAGTTATGAATGCAAAGATAATTTCTTGAAAGAAATTTAAAATGCTACCCAAGAATATTTGAATAATAAGGGGGGTGATAAGGGTGGGGGGGGCGGGATATGGGAAGGGATGGGAAGGGGAAACAAAGGAAGAGGCAACAATGCTTGATAAGAAATGTACTCATTATCTTGCCCATGTAATTGTAACTCCTCTGTACGGTCTTTTCATAATAAAAATTTTTTTTAAAAGGGCTGGGAAGTGGCTTAGTGGTAGAGTGCTTGCCTTGCATGGATGAGACCCTGGGTTCGATTCCTAAGCACCACATAAGCAGAAAAAAGAAGTGGCGCTGTGCTCAAGTGGTAGAGCGCTCACCTTGAGCTGAAGAGCTGAGGGACAGCGCCCAGGCCCAGAGTTCAAGCCCCACAACCGGACCAAAAAAAAGAATATTTGAATAATAAGAAAGCAGAACAGCTATGCTGCTGATCAATAAGAAAGTTTCAGTAGTTCAAACCAACCTTAACATTGACTTAAGTCAAAACCAAATCTACTCTCTGGTCTTTTGTGAAGACTGAGAGAGATGAAGAAGCTGTAGAAAAAAAAGTTTCAGGCTACCTGAGACTTAAGGAAACATACCCAACAAGTCCTGATGTAGAGATGCAGAAAGTTTTCCAGGAGATCCAGCTAGATATCATTCAGAAGGGCTATGCTAAACAGCAGATTTTCAGTATCAAAGAAATGGCCCAATATTGGAAGATGACATTTTCTAGGATGTTAATGACTAGAGAGGAGACATCAATGAATGCCTGGCTCTCTTATTTGAGACTAGTGGAGCTCTTGAGTTCAATTTCAAGCCAATACTACCATGCTTATGTTCTTTAAATGAAACAATACAGTCTAAACATCAGCACAGAATGATGTTTTTCTGAATATTTTAAGCCCTCTGTTGAAACCTACTGTTCACACTTACAAAAAAAATATTCTCTTAAAATATTAACATAGTGTTGGGCATGGAAGCTCATGCCTGTAATCCTAGCTATTCAAGAAGCTAAGATCTGGGGCTGGGAAGGTGGCTCAGTGGTAGAGCGCTTGCCTTGCATGCCTGAGGCCCTGAGTTCGATTCCTCAGCACCACATAAGCAAAAAGAAAAAAGCTGGAAGTGGCGCTGTGGCTCAAGTGGTAGAGAGCTAGCCTTGAGCTGAAGAGCTGAGGGACAGCGTCCAGGCCCAGAGTTCAGGCCCACTACTGGACCAAAAAAAAAAAAAGAAGCTAAGATCTGAGGATCACAGTACAAAGCCAGCCCAGTCAGGAAAGTCTGTGAGACTCTTATCTCTAATTAGCTACTCAAAAACTGTAAGTGGTGCTGTGGCTCAAAGTGATAGAGTGCTAGTCTTGAGCAAAAAGAGCTCAGGGACAGTGTCCAGGCCCTGGGTTCAAGCACCATGACCAACAGTTAAAAAAAATTAAGCTAATGGACAAGATCTAGTCACTCAATAAGACTAATGTTTCCATGACTTTTAACCCAACCATTATGTATTCCATGCATGAAGGAGAAATTTTAGCTTTCAAGTTTTATTGTTTAAGAAGTATATTTTGGCCAGGCACTGGTGGCTCATGCCTATAAACCTAGCTACTCAGGAGGCTGAGATCTGAGGATCTTGGTTCAAAGCCAGCCCTAGCAGGAAAGTCTTTGAGAATCTTATCTCCAATTAACCACTAGAAAAATGGAAGTGGCACTGTGGCTCAAGTAGTAGAGTGCTCACCTTGAGCTGAAGAGCTCAGGGATAGCAACCAGGTCCAGAGTTCAGGCCCCACGACCAACTATATATATTTTTGGAAAGGGTTTAGCATCTAGAAACCATTCAGAACATTTGTGACCCATGACAGGTCAAAAAGTCAACACAAATAAGAGTTTGCAAAAAGCTGAATCCAATTCTCATGATTTGAGGAATTCAATACTCCTGCAGAGGAAATTATCTGTGTGGAGTTGAAATAGCAAGATGAGTCAAATTGAAAATAGGACTTGAAGATGTGAGCAAATTGTTTCCATCTCATGATACAACTTGAGTAACTAAAACATTGCTTTGTAAGAATAATAAGAAAAATGGTTTCTTGAGATGGTGTCTATTCCCAGTGATGATGCTAGGAACTTTGTTGAAATGTCAACCAAGAAATTAGGACAATATTACATAAATTTAGTTGATACAACAGTGTTAGGGTTTAAGAGAATCGATTGTTTCCAGTTTTTAGCAGTGAAGTGTCTTTAAATTGAAGTAAACATATTTGGTAAATCTAATGATATTACTCACCAACACAATTGTGTGATTCAGGAAGTGGAGCTGTGGCTCCAAGTGGCAGAGCACTAGCCTTGAGCAAAGAGAGCAAAAGGAACTCAGGTCCTGGTTTCAAGCCAATGACCATTTTTTTAAAAAAAGTGTGTGATTCATTACAATTTTTGCTTTTTATTTATTTTGTTGGTCATGGGAATTGAACTCTGGGCCTGAATTCTGTCCCTCAGCTCTTCAGTTCAAGGATAACATTCTACCACATGAGCCATTGCACCACTTCCGGTTTTCTGAGTGGTTTATTGGTGATAAGAGTCTCACAGACTTTCCTGCCTGGGCTGGCTTTGAACTGCAATCCTCAGATCTCACCCTCCTGAATAGCTAAGATTATAGGTGTTAGCCACCAGTGCCCAGCTGTTTTTTATTTTTTATTTTTTTGTCGGTCATGGGGCCTGAACTCTGGGCCTGGGCACTGTCTGTCCCTCAGCTCTTCAGCTAAAGGTGCACTCGACCACTTGAGCCACAGCGCCACTTCCAGTTTTTTCTGCTTATGTGATGCTGAGGAATTGAACCCAGGGCCTCATGCATGCAAGGCAAGCACTCTACCACTGAGCCACCTTCCCAGTCCTGCTTTTTATTTTTATCTGCAGCCCAAAAATGTCCCTGTAATGTCTACAAGTGAGCCTTTCCCAGGTTTTCTATATTCAAAGAACTAATAATCCAACTAGAGAGAGTCTATGCATAAATTCAAATATATAACTAACAATGGAAAATAATAATAATGGGCTGGAAATTTGTTTACCTTACATAAAGAAATTTATTATTGCTTCACAGTGTTTTGAGCAATCAGGAATTGGTATAAAATAGAAAGCAAATTACTTTTGCGCACCAGACAAACTTAAGCTTGATTCTCTGCTGTACTTTATGGTTAATCTTAGACAGCTAATTTACATCTTATAAGACAGAGTATCTTCACCTGTCAAAGAGTTAAGTGTAGGCATGGTATATGCAGGGGAGAGATATTATGGTAAAACCCTTCCAAACAATTAATATACAATTTTAAAAAATAAATAGGAAGTTGAAAACATGTCTTACTTGAGATGTGAGCTCTAATGGAAGACAGCAAACAAATAGAGATGGGCAAGAGGGCTACTATAGTCATAATAACTTATGTATATGTATAAAAATGGGACTCATGAGACTGTTGGAGATGACTTGGATCAAGATGCATTGCCACAATGGGTGTGCTGAAATGAAACACCCTTGTACAACTAATGGATACTAATAAAATACCATACACACCAATGTATAATTAAAAATACATGAGCAAGAGGAGGACAAAGGTCTGGAGTTATAATCTTACCTAACTTGAGTTGCCAACAGTTATCCTTAAAGCCTCTGTAAAGAGCTCGCAAGGTCTGGTACAATCCCATTCACTAGGAAATCCTCCCAGCAGCAGCTTCAGAGAGCTTGTTACAAACTCACTGCTTCACACAGGTCCAGATCACACTATCTGTACCTGAGTAGATTCAGCTGCCTGCTACCTGGGCCCCCCAGCCTCCTCGTCCCCACCAGGCTCCATTCCCACTGAGCCAGAACGATTCTTTTCAAATGTATGCCATGTTATCTTAGTCTGTGTAGTCTATTAAAACAAACATACCTTAGACTGGGTCATTTATAAACAATCAAAATTCATTTCTCACAGTTCTGGATGTGGCAAAGTCTAAGATGTCAGAGTGTTTAGTGTTTGGTGAACAGCTTTCTCCAAAATGGCACCTGCTTTGTGTCCACCTATGACAGATGGCAAAAGATCTCCCTTCACTCTCCTCTATATAAGTGCCATTTATAAGGATAGAACACTTTCAACAGTGGTCCCCCACCTCCCCAATGCTGGTACTAGGGTTTGAACACAGAGTCTGGGTGCTGTCCCTGAGCTTTTGTGTTCAAAACTAGCACTCTAATACTTGAGCCATAGCCCCAATTTCAGCTTTTTTTTGCATGGTTAATTGGAAATAGGTCTCATGGGCTTTTTCTGCCAGGTCTGGCTTTGAACTGCAATCCTCAAATCTCAGCCTCTTGAATAGGTAGGGTTATAGGCATGAACTATCTGTGCCTGGTAAAGCTGCAAGATAGGTATAATAAAGTATAATAAGCATAATATGCTAATTATTATGTGATTATAATGTACTATAGTATAGGATTACTAACATTACTAAGAATTTTTATATACTAGCAAATCTAACACATTGTTAATCCACTTGATTACCCAGGGTTTGAAGTGTCACAGTTTTCACAAGAGTTTGTTGATTGAGGACCACTGCCAGAGGGAAGCAGGGCTTGGTAGGTCTGGTTGCAAGGCAAAGCTGTCAGCAAACACCAAAGTAAAGAAAGGGAAAGGATCTTGGTGACCTCTACCACATTGCCAGCCTTGAAGCCATTTTGGGATGCTAAGACTCCATCCCCATGGTCAAATTGAAGCTCGAAATTCGATTTTTAGGTATTATGATAGTTATGGATTTATGATAACTTAGTAATTCTCTAACAAACCTATTGATCTGAAGCCAATTGATGAATCATCAGTCTCTGTAGGTAAGTCCTCTAGAAATTTACACACACACACACACACACACACACACACACATACACACACATACAGAAATACTGCACTTTGTCAAAGCTTCTCAATGATCAGAGTTGAAGTCATCACTTCTACCACTATTATCTGTGTCAGTAAAATCCTTAGAGAAAAACCAGGAAAAGGCTCCAATCATGGGTGTGTGTCTTGCCCCTGAGGCTGAAAGGAATTTCTCTCCTTTTGAACCTCCCTGCACCAGGCATCTATATGTCATGAATGCACAGTCTGTTCATATTGAAGCCACAAAGCCTCTTTTACTTCTTCCCCAGACACATTCTTTATCATTTTCAACTTCTATCTGAAGTGTGCAATATATTTTTTCCTCCTACAAGAACCAGATTCTATTCTCAATGATTGCTTTCATTTCTCCCACAGGGGAGCATAGGTGATTTTTCACATAACCAAATGTGAAATACAGATTTTTCTTTCAGTAATTTACTGATATGTATTTTTTTTCTCTCTAGTGTTTTCTTCTTCTTCTTCTTCTTTCAAATTTTCTATAACACAAAGTTTGTGAACGTGACTAGAACCAGGTGGTGGAATGTACTTGAAGGCAAAGACTTTTCTAAACTCTAATACATATTTTTATTTCAATCAAATGGAACAGAGTTCTCTTCATTTAGAGAAAAATCTCACACTCAGAAAAAAATCTTTTAATCACAAAAATGTTCTCTAGTATGGATTTTACTAGTTACCATGTATTATATACTTCATGAAATTGTGATCTCAGTATAGGATCATGATTCAAAGCTATCCCAGGCAAGAAAGTCCATGACACTCTTGTCTTCAATTAACCAACAAAAAGCTAGAAGTAGAGTTGTGGCTCAAGTGGTAGGATGCCAGCCTTGAGTGAAAAAGTTCCCAATCTGTGAGTTCAAGCCCCAATACGGGCAAATATAAAAGCAAAAGAAGCCAGGTGCCGGTGGCTCATGCCTGTAATCCTAACTACTAAGGAGGTTGAGATCTGAGGATCACAGTTCAAAGCCAGCACAGGCAGGAAAGTCTGTGAGACTCATCTCCAATAAACCACCAGAAAACCCAAAGTGGAGCTGTGGTTCAAGTGGTAGAGCACTAACCTTGAGCTAAAGAGCTGAGGGACAGCACCAGGCCCAGAATTCAAGCCCCACAACCAACCAAAAAAGAAGAGGAGGAGGAGGAGGAGGAGGAGGAGGAGGAGGAGGAGGAGGAGGAGGAGGAGGAGGAGGAGGAGGAGGAGGAGGAGGAGGAGGAGGAGGAGGAGGAGGAGGAGGAGGAGGAGGAGGAGGAGGAGGAGGAGGAGGAGGAGGAGGAGGAGGAGGAGGAGGAGGAGGAGGAGGAGGAGGAGGAGGAGGAGGAGGAGGAGGAGGAGGAGGAGGAGGAGGAGGAGGAGGAGGAGGAGGAGGAGGAGGAGGAGGAGGAGGAGGAGGAGGAGGAGGAGGAGGAGGAGGAGGAGGAGGAGGAGGAGGAGGAGGAGGAGGAGGAGGAGGAGGAGGAGGAGGAGGAGGAGGAGGAGGAGGAGGAGGAGGAGGAGGAGGAAGAAGAAGAAGAAGAAGAAAGAAGAAAGAAGAAAGAAGAGGAAGAAGTTGTTCTTGGATGCTGATGGCTCATACTGGTAATTGTAGCTACTCAGGAGGCTGAGATCTGAAGGTTCATAACTAGGAGGGGCAGCAAAGTTCATGAGACTTTATCTCCAATTAATCACCAGAAAACTAGAAGTGTTGTTACAGTTCAAAGTGGTAGAGTGCTAGCTTTGAGCAAAAGAGCTCAGGGACAGTGCCTATGTCCTGAGTTCAAGCTCCATGACTGACAAAGAAAAAAATGACTTAAAAAAATAAAAACCATGTCTAAAAGAAGGCAATCTTTAAAGATTTAGTAACAACAAAGTTTTGTGGGAAAGTGTTCTCTCTATTAAGTTTTGTGATATGTTAAAAGAGATTGTCTATTGGTTTCAGTGGCTATTTAATAAGCATTGCCACTTGGTTGTGCTATTCCAAAATGATGTTACAACATTTTCCTTTCTATTAAATAAATTCTGTGATGTTCATCCTGAATCAAGGTTGAGGGAAGGAATACCAAGATGGAAGCCACTCCTTTCAGCAGAAACATCTAGATATTTTAAGTAACAGTATATGGCTGATGAATAAATTGCCTATTAGAAGCATCGGGAAGATGGCCTGAATGTCTAATGGATCTTAAAATAATACCCTGAGAACTAGGGGAAAGGGCACCAGAACAAGACAGGTTGAAACTCTCTGCAAGAGTCACAGGATTGAGCAGCACAGTAGCTTGATTTTGTTCAGTTCATATGTGTGTGTGTGTGTGTGTGTGTGTGTGTGTGTGTATACATATAAATACACATATTTAAACGTCTAACAACTTCTGAGATGCAGGTATCCTTTAACATATGACAAAGCTAAAAGAACAAAATATCTTTCCAGATTTTGTCTGAGGAAACTTCTATTAATAAGACAGGATGTAGAAGTTTCAGTGTAACTTTGTGAGTAATTTGGATTCTTTGGGTGGGGGGCAACATTAGGATTTGAACTCAAGGCCTCATGCATGCTAGATAAGTGCTGTATCACTTGAGCCACACCTTCTACCCCTTTTAGCTTTAGTTTGACTTTCATCTACGGTCTCAGAATAATTTTGCCTACACTGATCTCTAGCCATGATCTTGCTTTATCTACCTCCCAAGTAATTGAGTCTTGAGCCACTATGTCTGCATCAATTTGTTTCTTTTTAAATAGAGTCCTTAGGATTTGACTTATCTCATGTATTTTTATTGTCACATGAGTTTCTAGACCTAAGGTAGAAAGAAATGAGAATTAGTCCTGCTTTCTGATCTCTCCTTCAATATTTAAACCTCAAGTGAGCCCCATCACCCTATTAGTAGCTGAGAAGAGAAACAAAGCCACTGTAGTATTCAGTTCATCATTGATAAAAATGACTTTAGTTCAAAGAAAAAGATCTATCCTTCCGAATAGGAACAGAGGGACTGCTTCAGGCTCCTAGGAGACTCAGAAGTGTTAAGCACAGCTTAAGGAGAACTTGCACCACTCCTGTCTGGATCCACAAGCCCTCAAGCTGTGACTATGCCAAGTTCAAGTCTATAAAACTAACACTACTTTCCACCTATTTCGGTTCCTTCTCCTCTACTTGTAAGTAATGCCCAAGGGCCTCAGGAGATATATTTTAACTGACTTCCATTCCTGGAACTCTACCTCCCTGTGAGATTTCTCTGGCACAGACTCCTTGAGTGCTGCACTGTTTTATGGTTTAATTGTGTCCTATTTTCCTCCTCAATGAGTCTGGGACCTGTCCCATGTGAGGCCAGACAGACCTTGACTTATTCTAGTGGTTTTCCACCTCCTTTTTACTCCTCCCTCAATCTGTCTACCAGCCTGTGTGCAATTTGAGTAAATGGCTTGGAAATTGTTTTATTGAATAGGGTTCTCTTTCTTTACAGGTGAACATGCCTTAACATAAACTGGTTTTGTTACTCTATAACCTATTATTCTAACTTCATGGACAATATTCTTTTTTTTTTTTTGGTCATGGGGGCTGAACTCTGGGCCTGGGTGCTGTCCCTCAGCTTGCCAGCTCAAGGCTAGTGCTCTACCACTTGAGCCACAATGCCACTTCCGTCTTTTTTCTGCTTATGTGATGCTGAGGAATCGAACCCAGGGTCTCAGGCATGTGAGGCAAGCACTCTACCACTGAGCCAACTTCCCAGCCCCGATAATATGCTTTTAAAAGAGCATATTATACCAAACCTTCTCCCTAGAAGCAACTAAAAACCAAATGTGAATGGGAAGTACTATTTTACTTATGGATTCTAGAAAATGGTACAATTACAGTGATGAAATGATTTTATTGGGAATAAAATGCTCTTGGAAACTATACTAATTCACGTTCCACTTCTCATCACTTAAAAGTTATTATCTTTCAAGTAATTTAGTAATGATTGATTTTTTAAAAGGAGTTGTATTGGATTGGTTCTTTGTAAAATTAGTTCTATGAATTGTTCTCTTTTAAAAAGCACCTGGCGCCATCCCTGTACAAGTTAACAATCTGTAATATGACCTCACACTGCAAACTCTTTATCTCCTTAGTCTGAAGTACAGATGTGGAGTATAGTGATGTCTATGTAATGTGGAAGCTGCTGGTCTGAATTTACACCTGCTATCATTTGGGCTGATGGCAAGTGTTTCCTTTTCCTGTCCCTCCAGCATGTGTTCCCAAGAGGCAGTGTTCTGCCCCAGGAACAAGCTTGTTTCCTGAATTACAAGAAACAAAGAGAACAGAAGCTTCCTATGTTCTCTACAACTCCTTTAGAGGGCCTGATGGCTCATCTTTATCTAGAAGGATGGAAATAAATTTCAGAGTCAGATGATAAAAAGTATCCAGTGATAGCAAACCTGCTCAGGGCAGGGCTCCTCTTACTAGCAGCCTTTCAGGCTCATAACAATTGTGTTTCTAGTCAGAGACAAGGTCTTAATCTAGTTCTGTACATGTTTATAAGCCTTTAAATCTGGAATCCTGAGAAATGCTCTAACCTTTTCCCCACTTTTACACACACACACACACACACACACACACACACACACACACACACACACACACACACTACACATCAGTCTGGTCTACTATCCACATTGCTCATCAGTATTTTCCTCTACGCTAGGAATTAAAATAATCAAGGATATAGTTTATAGTTTTAGGGCTCTCTTGAAGTACATTTTCAGCTTATAAAGAACAGTATTAAATATCTTTATGCTGTTTGGTACAACACAACAGAAGTCTTAGCATTTTGTTGATGTAATTATGCACAGCAAATGAAATACCCAAAAAAGTATAAAATTTCAACTAAATCACTGAAAATAATTTTTTTTCATCTGACAGTCCCTCCTACAGGCTGACTGAAAAATATTCATTGATCCTTCAATGAAGTGTCATACAATTTCATTTTAAACATATGAACTAGCATCAATTGAGCATGTTCTACAGAGTAGATACAATTCCAACCGACTTTGCAAGTCTTCCAGCTGACTTTGCAAGATATTTTATTTAAGTTTTCCCACTGTCCTGGGATGTATGCATTACTGCCACTTTTGCCAAGGAAAACCAGAGGTTCAGAAAGTATGTAGAAGCAGTTACTACTGATGTGGATCTAAACTCAAGGCATCTGAATCCAACTCCAGCATATCTCTCTTTATCAAGATGCAATTCACTTTTTCATTTAGTTGTCAAGTTTGTTAACAAAATGCCAGACATTTCAAAGTTAAGAACCATTCGATAAGGACCAGACTCTCTAGAGAGGGAAGAATATGATTGCTTCTGTGGCTTAAATCAGAGTGCATCCTCTGTATGTAGAGACAAATCTAAGCTGACATGTATGCTTAAAACAAAGACAAGGTTGGCCTATGATAATTTTTTAATCTTTTTTTTTTTTTTTTTTTGGCGGTCGTGGGGCCTGAACTCCGGGCCTGGGTGCTGTCCCTCGGCTCTTCAGCTCAAGGTGAGTGCTCTACCACTTGAGCTACAGTGCCACTTCCGGTTTTCTGGTGGTTTATTGGAGATAGGAGTCTCACGGTCTCCCCTGCCCGGGCTGGCTTTGAACCTCGATCCTCAGATCTCAGCCTCCTGAGTAGCTAGGATTACAGGCGTGAGCCACCAGCACCCAGCAATTTTTTAATCTTTATTGAAAAGGTAATGAGCAAGAGATTACAGTTACATAAGTAAGGGAATGAGTACATTTTTTTAAAACAGTTACCCCATCCCTCATTTGACCCGTTTATCACCTTTCTACTTCCTTCTCCCCCCAAGTTGTAGAGTTCATTTTCAATGCAATGTCAAGTGAGTATCAATGTTGCATTAAATCATCCTTTGTCCTGCTGTTTCTGTGATCCCCTTTCCCTTCTACTACTTTTCTTTGGGCCTGGCTTACTTCACTTAAGATAATTTTTTCCAAGTCTTTCCATTTCCTTACAAATGGGGCAATGTCATTCTTTCTGAAGGAAGCATAGAACTCCATTGTGTATATATACCACATCTTCTTGATCCATTTATCTACTGAGGGGCATCTGGGTTGGTTCCATATCTTAGCTATGGTAAATAGTGTTGCAATGAACATGGTTGTGCTGATAGGTTTAGTATAGCCTTGTTTGTGGTCATTTGAATAAATGCCCAGGAGTGGGATTGCTGGGTTGTAGGGGAGCTCTATATTTAGTCTTTTGAGGAACATCCATACTGCTTTCCAGAGTGGCTGAACAAGTTTACACTCCCACCAACAGGTGTAGTGGCATTCCCCTTTGGCCTATGATAACTTTTAAGAAATAAATTAATAATCTAATATTACTATAATGATAATGGGAAATACCCTGTTCCCTCCATCCCCTCATTTCTACATAATCCCATGGATCAGATAAAGATTAAGAAAGAATTTCTTGTGTCCTGCACAAACATTCAGTTCATGTGAGGACTCAAGTACCCACAAAGTAAAAATCTGAGCTTGTTAAGAGTTGGAAAGGAAAGAATTGTGGTTCCATTATATTTCCCAAAGCTTTAAGCCTTTGCCTCTGAAGACCAGGGGTTACTTATTAAATCACTTACTTTATTCTCAGGTTTTAATCTTTCACTAATGAGAACACTGGACAAAGTTCATCCAGATTTATTGCCTAATCTAAATGCTCAGTCAACAGGTCATATGATGTTAGAGCTGTCCAGAGTAGTCTGTTTCCATAGATAAAGATAATAAAAACTTATGACTCTGCTTGTTTTTAGCAAAAGGAAATTGAATTGCATCTTCATGTCCAAACAAAAGCACTGCTATGTAATTGAATAAACTAATACAGCAGTTAATTATTTTGTTATGATGTTTTATTGATGCTTAAATATCATCTTCTCTGGGTTTTTTATTGACATCAATCCAATGTATCTTGAAGACTAGCTTTCTGGTATTCTCAATTTCACTATATTCTCTGAAACACACCTTCAATTACCAGCATGGGAACCAAGAGAGATTAAGAGTTTGCGAAGAAGTGCTTGATATATGTTCAAAGAACAGAAAGTAGAGACAAACCACGTTCAAGAACAGCAAAACCATTGGAATAATGGTCCTTCCCTACTCATTAAACACAAGAATTGTATTTAGATCTGTAACTCACGAACTTTTAAAATCCCTTGGGGATCTTGTTGATAATTCGTATGCTATCATATTCTGCCTTGGTAGGAGTCTCCATTCTCACTTTCTGTTTTCAGCATTCTGTATGCCTGGCCTTTCCTGTTTTACTTTTCTCTGTTAACACATAATACTTTCCACGTTTCAAAATTTCTAATTTTCTAAATTCCTTTAGAAAGAGAGTGTCCAAATAAACTTCCTGGTGTATATATTCTCTTTATCAATATCTTCCATCTATTTTGTTCACCAGAATGGCAAATGTGGGAGTATTAAAATAAAAGGAAGAGGACAGGGCATGGTGCCAGGAGGCATAGCTAAGAAGACCATGGCTGGAGGCAGGCCTTAGCCAAAAAGTGAAAGACTGTATCTGAAAAAAGACCAAAGCCTAAAAGCACTGGAACTATGGCTTAGATTGTAGAATGCTTGCCAAGCAGGGATAAGGACCTGAGTTCAAACTCTAATACCATAGAAAGAAGGGAAGAAAGAAAGAAACTTTTTAAAGGCAGGGAAGCAGAGTATTAAATAAACCATTTTCTTAAAGTTCCTTTGTTCTAGTGTCAGAATCAGATAGAAATCTCAAGGCTGCAGCATCCACTTAAATTGATAATAAATTTTATGCCAGACTTGGCTCAGGTTATTGATTCTCTTGAGGATTGGCATACATGCAACTCATTCACCTTCCCTTTGCCTCCTTGCCAATCTCCTGTCTCCTCTCCTTGCCTAATCAGAGAACCAGGGTCACCAGGAAAAGCAATGGAAGCATTGTCTTATCCTGAAACAGGGGTTTGTCCCTTCTCATTCAAGTGCAAAGAAAGACTATCGGAAAGCAAATGGGAGCCAGATAAGTGGGAGGATTCTCTAGATCAATTCTGGAGATAATTGAGTGGAACTGCCTAGTCACAAGTGCTAATCAACTTCCGTGCAAAAAGCCTTCAGAAACCCTAAAAAGCATTTCATTTTGGATCCACTAAAAGCCAAATCTGAATTATCTTAGATCATTCCCTTTGAAACAGCTTGATATATAAACCTGATTACATTTAAAGGAGAATTAGATGAGAATTTTGGAAGTACTGTGACATCAATAAGCTAGGAACTTGGCTAAAGCTTACAAAAGACCTATGATTTCCAGCTTACTTTATTAGGCTAACTAAGGAGAACCTCCAACTCACAAAATGCAATTAAGTCAGTAAATTTTTAGGCAATATATAAACTGTGACAGTTAAGCATCTGTCATTTAAAAGATAGCTAATAGTAGAAATAAGTACAAAATCATGGAGTGGATATTTGTATTGTTATCATTTAGAAAAACATAATCAAAGAACTATTCTTAGCTACCTGTTACCTGCCCTGTAGATTATGTGGCAGAGAGATGAATTCTCTAATACATGTATGCCATACATAGAACAAATAAAAATTAACTTAGAGCAACAAGTTATTTTTAAATTATATTATAAGCAAGTTCATCCTACCATTTATTCATTCTATAATGCCTAACAATACTAGGAACTGGAGGAAATCAAATAAATTAAATTCTTAACAATCACTAAACATCAAACATACTAGAGTATAAGATAAACAATATCTATAAAATATCCTGTAGGCTTAACACCACTATAAGACTGTGGGGTTATTGGAAAATGTATGGAAATGTAAATTTTGATCGATATTAACAAACTCATGCTGGCTTTTTCCATAAGACACTGATTTACAGCTTGGAAGATCTCATCAAATGTTCAATAAAAGTGAATTAAAACTAAAAGTATAACATAATATAAATGGGGAAGCTTTATTCTGGATATACACTTGGTACCAATGCACAAAACTTGTATAAATAAATAATCTATTATGGCAAAAAGTCTCAGTGATATAGAATAAAGTCTAATTAAATGTAGCAGACAAGACAAGGCATTTCAAACAAAAATGACTAGAAAGACTTATAGTAAATTTGAAGATGTGGTTCCTGGAATCAAAAGAAATAATAAAAACATATAGCATGACTAAATGATAAGGAACACTCCATAATAAAACCAAAGGAAAATGAATGGGCTGAAGAAATTACCAACCGGTTGAACACACAAAAATTATTATAAAATTTAGATTATCAGCAAGGAAGACATGAACCAGAAAACTTCCAGACAGGAAAAGAAGACAAATACCTAGGAATTAACTAACGAAGTGAAGGAACTCTACAAAGAAAAATTTAAAAACCTAAAAAAGGAAATCAAAGTAGAACTTAGGAAGTGGAAAACCTCCCATGCTCCTGGAGTGGAAGGATCAACATCGTGAAAATGTCAATACTTTCCAAGGCTATCTACAAATTCAATGCCATACCTATCAATATTTCAACCTCATTCTTCAATGAAAATAAAAGGACCAATCCAAAAATTCATCTGGAACAATAAAAGACCCTGAAGAGCAAAATCTATCCTTAACAGAAAGAACAGTGCTGGAGGAATATCAACATCAAATTTCAAACTGTACTACAAAGCCACAGTAATCAAAACAGCTTCCTACTGGCACAAGAACAGACCTCAGGACCAGTGGAATAGAATTGAAAACCCAGAAATGAACCTACAGACCTATAGCCATATAATCTTTGATAAGGGAGCTAAAAAAAAATAGAATGGAAGAAAGACAGCCTTTTCAGTAAATGGTGCTGGCAAAATTGGTTAATCACCTGTAGAAAACTAAAGCTAGATCCTTAGATATCACCCTGCACCAGAATCAACTCCAAATGGATCAAAGACCTCAGAGTCAAAGCAGACACCCTGAAAACATTACAGGACAGAATAGGAGAAACTCTTGATCTCCTTGGCACAGGCTGAAATTTGCTTAGTAGAGACTCAGAAACACAACAAATCAAAGAAAGGTTGGACAAATGGGATTGCATGAAATTGCAGAGCTTCTGTATGGCAAAGGACATAGCTAGCAAGATCAGTAGAAAGCCTACAGATTGGGAGAAGATCTTCACTAGCCATACAATGGACAAGGGTCTCATATCTAAAATATACTTGGAACTCAAAAAATTAAATCCCCCAACAACAAATCTTCAAAGAAACAACTGCCCAATAAATAAGTGGGCTAAAGACTTAAAGAGAAACTTCTTTGAAGAGGAAAGAAGGATGGCCAATAGACACATGAAGAAATGCTCAACTTCTCTAGCCATAAAAGAATTGCAAATCAAAACAATATTGAGATACAACCTCACCTTGGTTAGAATGGCTAGAATCAAGAAATCTAATAACAACAGATGCTGGAGGGGATGTGGACAGAAGGGAACCTTAATGCATTGTTGGTGGAAGTGTAAATTTGTTCAACCACTTTGGAAAGCAGTATGGAGGTTCCTCAAAAACTCCACCATGACCCAGCAATCCCAGTTTTGAGCATTTACCCAAATGATCACAAACAAGACCATACTAAAGCTAACAGCACAACCATATTTATTGCAGCATAATTTACCATAGCTAAGATCTGGAACCAACCCAGATGCCCCTCAGTAGATGAATGGATCAAGAAAATGTGGTATATATATATATATATATATATATATATATATATATATATATATATATATGTGTGTGTGTGTGTGTGTGTGTGTGTGTATACATATATATATATATATATATATATATATATATATGAATTCTATGCCTCCATCAGAAAGAATGACATCACTCCATTTGTTAGGAAATGGAAAGACTTGGAAAAAATTATATAAAGTGAAGTAAGCCAGGCCCAACATAGGTCCCATGGTTTCCCTTATTTGCAATAACTAGTATATGTCTGGGACAAGCAGAAAAGGTCCAAAGCTATGTACATATCACCAGATAAGATGATGTTAAGCGAAATGAACCCTAAGATAGGGACACAACTTATTTTTTCTTTCTTGCTATTGTTTCTAACATATTTATAATGTACCATGTGATTTTTTTTTTGTTGCTTTGTATGTTCCTCCCCCATAGTAAAACTCCTGTTTTCACTGTATTTGATGTCAGTCTAATTTGGGGAGGGGAATGGAAAAACAAAATGTTTAAATAAAGATACAGGTTGACCCATTGTAACAATGAGATGTACAAGACACTACGTTGAAAAGTGAACTTTACAATTTAGGCATGGGTGGGGAGTGTAGTTGTGGTGGTGGGAGGGAAGGGATGTTAGAGGAAAAACAAAGGAGGAGGCAACAATGCTTGAAGGAAATGTATTCATTACCTTGCTCATATAACAGTAACCCATCTCTATAGTATTTTTACAATAGAAAACTTATTAAAATAAAAAAGAAATATAAAGGAGGGGTGAAAATGTCCAGGTTACACTGTATGCATATAAAGGAACACTGAAATGAAATCCTCTCATATTTTAAATGTAAGTTAATTCAAAATAAGTCTAAAACCCTACTAAAAACTACTTTGCCATAAAAATATGAAAGCAAACATTTTAAAAGAGATATTCAGTATAAAATAATGAAGACCAAATGTAACATTCACATACCACTACTTAAAACATAGCCCTCAGCCTTGCTATTCCTGAGACATGTATGGCAGTGTGCTTGCTAACTCCCCAGGCATAAAAGACTCCCACTGCAGTTGATGCCAAGTCATCATCATGACATCTCTGAATGTGGAGTTGAGAACAAATGAGAAGTAACTCATCCACATATAGTACTTCCATTATTCAGATATAGTAAATGTAAATAACCTTAAAAGCAAGGGTAATAGAAAAAATGCTAGTAAATGAATTGAAGTAATGTATTTTGAATGTTTACTTGAGTTAAGTAAAGAAAATTTAATTGTAAGTTTCTGTAACTGAATTTCTACATGTTCATGTTCAAGCTATGCAAAATTTCTGGGAGGTAAGCCTATATGAGCCAGCTTCTATACAGAACCCACAGCTGACCTTCACATCAATGCCCTGTGGAGAGGGATGTATATTAGAGGGACAAAAAATACATGAGGGATATAGAGCAAATGTTACTAACCAGAATGATTAACATGCCAAGAAACAATTCTCTGGAATGAGTGTCCTATTAGATTAACAATCTTTAACATTTGAAAACAATGTACCCAAAATGTACCCATAACAATAATTGTATGGTAGCTTTAGTCAAGCATTGTTGTATGAGCCTTTATTTAAAAACAAAAACAACAACAACAAACCAGTTTTTCTGGTTCGATATTCTAGCAGATTTTATCCCCCATACTACCCCCTTCTTGCCCCCCCCCACACAAACAAGCTATTTCATTAATAGCACAGTCTTCAATTTAAAGAAGGTATAAAGTAACTATTTATCCAAATTTTCTGTTAAAACTCTTTTCACACAATTAAGTCCGTCAAGCAAATTACTAATATTTGAAAGCAGGTATTGTGTCTGTCTTGTTTTTTTTATAACCTGTATAGCAACAACCCTGCATTTAAAACTGGGTTGGGGGCTGGGAATGTGGCTTAGTGGTAGAGTGCTTGCCTAGCATACATGAAGCCCTGGGTTCAATTCCTCAGTACCACATAAACAGAAAAAGCCAGAAGTGGAGCTGTGGCTCAAGTGGTAAAGTGCTAGCTTAAAGCAAAAGAAGCTCAGGGCTAATTGCCCAGGTCCTGGGCTCAAGCACATGACTGGTTAAAAAAAAAACTGGATTGGAATTTACCACTCAATATTTTAATTATCTGTATGTTTTTCTCTTTTAATGTATTGTGCTCTCCTTGAAGGTGAAGTTTTCATCTTCAACTTTATATGCCAATGCCTGCTTCCTATAAACCTCTCACTAAATATTAGTCAGATTAGATTGCAGAGTGATCTGATGTATACTTATTGAATTAAATTAATTAAATTAAATCAGAATTTGATTTGATGTCGTGTAGGCATACTCCTAAAAGAGTTATCAAATAGAAGATCTGCATCATTAAACAAAGGCTTATCTCATGTACCCTAGCTGTATGTCCCTTATGAGTTTCCAGAACTTCCCTAATTTCTATATACCTGATTCTCTATCCTAATGAGCAGATAATAGAGCTGTTTGAGTTAAATCCACATAAAGTTTTTAATAACTGGCACAGAATAAGCTTCTAAATAAATGCTTACTATTATATTATTATCCCAGTGTTATAGAGAAATCAGAAATGTGGTCAGAATACAAAATTGACCTCAAGAGTAACTCAAGTATCTAAAACAACAAAAGAATCTCCCAATTTCCAGTCTCAAGTCTTCTCAAAAAGTTGAAGTTTCCAATGTCATTAGATTGTCAGTTTCCCTTGTAGATGAAATCTGTGATTCATTAAGTTAAAGCAAGACTGAAGATTATGTGACAGTTCAATGTTGATCTTTTTCTTACTTTAGCTTTGCCTTGATGATCTGGTATGTTAATAAAAACAATACATTATCTTCATACTATCTCATTGGATCTTTATGTCAGCCATGAAGATGGACAAAATCGATTAGCATCACAGAAAAACTGAGGTCAGAAGCTAAAGCATCACCCTGCACCACAATCAACTCCAAATGGATCAAAGACCTCGGAGTCAAAGCAGACACTCTGAAAACATTACAGGATGGAATAGGAGAAACCCTAGATCTCCTTGGCACAGGCCAAAATTTTCCTTATTTTTATTTTTTTTATTGTGAACATACTGTACAGAGGGGTTACAATTACATGGGCAAGATAATGAGTACATTTCTTATCAAGCATTGCAGCCTCCTCCTTTGTTTACCCTTCACATCCCTTCCCAGCCTCCCCCCGCCCCCCCCCCCCATCAAAGTTGTAAAGTTCATTTTCGACATGACAACTTGTACTTCTCATTGTTGCAACGGGTCCACCTGTATCCTTATTTAAACGACTTGTTTTTCCCCTTCTCCTCCACAAATTATACCGACATCAAATATAGTGAATGCAGGGGTTATACTGTGGGGGAGGGACATATAAAGCAACAAAGAGATAATCTTATAAATGCGTTAGAAACAAATTCATGAAAGAAAAAAAAAACATTTAAATACATATCTAAGGGTTCATTTTCCTAACATCACATTATCTGACCTTTTCTGCTTGACTCATACATATACTAGATATTGCAAATAAGGGAAAACATGGGCCGAAATTTTCTTAATAGAGACCCAGAAACACAACAAATCAAAGAAAGGTTGGACAAATGGGATTGCATGAAATTGCAGAGCTTCTGCACGGCAAAGGACATAGCTAGCAAGATCAGTAGAAAGCCCATGGATTAGGAGAAGATCTTCACTAGCCATACAACGGACAAGGGTTTCATATCCAAAATATACCTGGAATTCAAAAAGTTAAATCCCTCAACAACAAATCCTCAAAGAAACAACTGCCCAATAAATAAGTGGGTTAAAAACTTAAAGAGAAACTTCTCTGAAGAGAAAAGAAGGATGGCCAATAGACACATGAAGAAATGCTCAATCTCCCTAGCCATAAAAGAAATGCAAATCAAAACAACATTGAGATACCACCTCACCCCAGTTAGAATGGCAAAAATCAAGAACTCTAATAACAACAGATGTTGGAGGGGATGTGGACAGAAGGGAACCTTACTTCATTGTTGGTGGGAGTGTAAACTTGTTCAACCACTTTGGAAAGTAGTATGGCGGTTCCTCAAAAGACTCCACATGAGCTCCCCTATGACCCAGCAGTCCCACTTTTGGGCATTTACCCAAATGTTTACAAACAAGACCACACTAAAGCTACCAGCACAACTATGTTTATTGCAGCATTATTTACCATAGCTAAGATATGGAACCAACCCAGATGCCCCTCAGTAGATGAATGGATCAAGAAAATGTGGTATATATACACAATGGAATTCTATGCCTCCATCAGAAAGAATGACATTGCCCCATTTGTTAGGAAATGGAAAGACTTGGAAAAATTATATTAAGTGAAGTAAGCCAAGCCCAAAGAAACATAGGTCCCATGGTTTCCCTTATTTGCAATATCTAGTATATGTATGAGTCAAGCAGAAAAGGTCAGATAAGGTGATGTTAGGAAAATGAACCCTAACATATGTATTTTAAATGTTTTTTTCTTTCATGCATTTGTTTCTAACTCAATTATAAGATTATTTCTTTGTTGCTTTGTATGCCCCTCCCCCACAATATAACCCCTGCTTTCACTGTATTTGATGTCGGTATAATTTGTGGAGGGGAAGGGGAAAAACAAGTCGTTTAAATAAGGATACAGGTGGACCTGTTGCAACAGTGAGAAGTACAAGTTGTCATGTCGAAAATGAACTTTACAACTTGGGGGCGGGGAGGATTGGGTGGTGGGGGAGGGAGGATGGAAAGGGATGGGAAGGGTAAACAAAGGAGGAAGCTACAATGCTTGATAAGAAATGTACTCAATATCTTGCCCATGTAATTGTAACCCCTCTGTACAGTATTTTCACAATAAAAAAAATTAAAATTAAAAAAAAAGAAACATAGGTCCCATGGTTTCCCTTATTTGCAATAACTAGTATATGTCTGAGTCAAGCAGAAAAGGTCAGATAAAGCGATATTAGGGAAATGAACCCTAAGATATGTATTTAAATGTTTTTTTTTCTTTCATGCGATTGTTTCTAACACATTTATAAGATTATTTCTTTGTTGCTTTGTATGTCCCTCCCCCACAGTATAACCCCTGCTTTCACTGTATTTGATGTTGGTATAATTTGTGGAGGGGAAGGGAAAAAACAAATCATTTAAATAGGGATACAGGTGGACCCATTGCAACAATGAGATGTAGAAGTCATTATGTGGAATCCAACTTTACAACTTTGGTTGGGGGGGAATGGGGAGGATAATTAGGTGGGGGGTGCAGGGGGGAGGATGGGAAGGGATGGGAAGGGGAAACAAAGGAGTAGGCTACAACGCTAAATAAGAAATGTACTAATTATCTTGCCCATGTAATTGTAACCCCTCTGTACAGTATTTTTACAATAAAAATAAAGAAAATTTTAAAAAAGCTAAAGCATAGGAAATAGCGTATCAACATATTAGTCTCCATCGCACAACGCCCTTTCAAGTTCAGAAAACAATCTCTCAAAGATTTCAAGATATCTTAACTTTGTTTTTTTCTCCCTGTTTATTATTTTAAAACAGTGTACAAGGTGGTTTCAGTTCTATATATTACTTTATAAAGATTTATCTTTTAAGATGTTCATTCTCAGGAAAGGAATTTTGTTCAACTCTTGATTTTCCATTTTCAAGGTAAACTTCTACACACATACACTTTTGATACATGGCCAGAAGTTACGTTCAATTGAGAAGGGAATCCATGTCCCCTTTCTTAAAGTCTAGGGGAGATTGTGACTACTTGATCAATGGAACTTGACATTGTTGTTTCTGCAGGTACATCATGAAAGACACCTTCTGTTTACATTCCTTTGTGTTGGATCTAAATAGTCACAGGCTTTCTAACCATGTAGCCACAAGTAAACTTTCCCATCCACAGTTCCAGTTAAAGCCAACTTGAGTCATGCCAGTGTAGAAGGACACATGTTAATGGACAAGCTCCACCATTCAAGTCAGCACTGTTAGCTGTGTCACTGTTTCAATGGAAGTCTAAGATATCATGAAGTAGAGATAAAAAGAGGCTTCACTGTGTACTGTCAAAAACCATGGCCCCTGGAGTCATCAGCATAATAAAATGATGGATGTTCCATACTAGCAAATTAATGGATATGGAATCAGGCTCCAATTGTCACTGAGAACATTGAATATAACACAGAAGGAAAGCCACTATGTTGAAAACTCAGAGGAAAAAAAGAACCCACTCTTTGGGAATGTGCATGAAAAGACCTGGTTGCCAGGAAACTAGATTTGAAAGCTTATTGAACGCATATATAGCATCTTCTATGTTTCTTTTTAGTACTATCAAATTGGTCATGTTCTTCCTAATCTTCTGCCTTTGTATTATTGTCTGATCACTGAAACTATGCAAAGCACTGCTAAAATATAGATTCAGAAGCAATTTTCCTGATTAACTCTATGTAAGATACAGCTATGTGAAGGAAAAAAATTCAAATATAAGAGGAAAAGATCTCTCCTTTTTGGGTAAGAAAGAGAAAGACTAAGTTCGGTGTCTGGTTATGACTTAAGCCTGCTCTTTGTAACTAAATTATGAAGTTATGAAATTATAAGGAAACCATAAGCTTTTAAAAATTATAACAGAAAAAAGTGTATTAATTCCTGTTGCCCAAATCCTATTTATACCTCATTGACCTGACATGACTTCACAACCTAAGTGGCAAGAAAAAATATTTGAGACTTTCCTTTATGTTGGATTTCTTACTCACAGAGAAAGAGAGGGCAATAGAGGCGGTCCATCTGACTAAAGTATAATATATGCATATGTAAATTACCATGGTGAAATTCTTCTGTGCAATTAATATATGTTGTAAGACTTGAATTGTAGAAAGGAAACCAGGCTATGTTCATTGATGGTAACAACAGAAAAGGCAAAGGCCAATGGAGAGGTTGAGTAAAGGTTAATATGGTTGAAGTATTTTATGGGGGCCATGTATGAAAATAGACCAACAAAAGCTATTGAAATTGTTTTAAGAATTGTTTGGGGATGAGAGAAAGAGATGGAAGGTATGAATTTGATCAGCATACACTTTATGTATGGATGGAAATATCACAATGAACCTACTCCATCATATAATTACCATAGTCTAATAAACAAGTTCCAAAAATCAAAATACCACCCCTTATAAAACTAAAAATCTGTATAATATTCATGGCTGTGAAATAAGTGAATCTCATGTAAATGAATGCACAAAAGTCACATTATACTAACAGGTAAAATGTTCATATCAGGTTTGTGTGACTTCCTATAACCTTCAGGGTCATTATATAACATGAATGACAAGTAATATTTATAATTCAATAATAAGAGAAATCACTTGTCAAAGGGTTATAGAAATTCTAAGAAGTGGATATATTTCCCCCCACTTCACAGGTTAAGAAATGAGCAGGCACAGGAGCATGTTATTAGTAAAGACCAGAAGAAGGAAGCCTATGGGGCAGGCTGATTGTTGAACTAGAATTGTTCATTTAAAATGCACTTCCATGGGTGCTGTTTGACCTTGCTGAATCCTGAAAGCTCATCTTTCTATTGTGTAGATAAAGAATCATCAGTCTAAGGAAAGTTGTAGCTCTGAAATACATTGCAAATTGCAGCTTCACAATAAATAAGACCTGAAATGTGTTCATCTTTCTGAAAAATAAAGATTATATCCCTTGGAAATAAGATAAAAAGACATATTTTGGTTAGGGCTGGGTACTGAAAAAAAAAGAAGGTAACACTGCAAATATAAAATTAGATGTCAAAGAGAATGTTTTGAATCTCTATAAATGACAAATCTTTAAAAGCTGGAAAATGTTTCTAACATCATTTAAACAGCTAGCTAGGAAATATAAGAACTTTATAGAATAACTGCTAATATATCTCTGTAATTTTTTCTTATATTTTCAGTTGTGTCATATATTACTTGTTCATATGACCATGATTTTTTAATACTCTATAGAAATATATAAAATTCTAATTCAGGCTTTCTTCTAATATTTCTAACTCTACTGCTGTCTGATTGATAGTTATGAGGACTGAAATACATGACCTCAAAAACAGACCTTCTCACTGTAAAACTGCAACAAAATTTACTGCAAACACAATCTTCACAATAAATTTTATTTGGGCAATTTCTATCAACTATAGGGTAAATTGGTAATTACATATGCTAAATTATTCAGTATTTGTCACTTGAAAGTGTATCCATTGTGTCTAAGGAGCCCCAAAGTTCTCTACTTATAATTGTGCATTGCCAATGACTGAAATCAATTCAAAGTTTGAGTGTTAGAGTTGAAATTGTGAAACTACTAGAAAAATACATAGAAGAAACACTTCAGGACATTTATCTAGAAAAGACTTTTATAATATGATCCCAAAGGCACAGACAACAACAGCAAACTCTTCAAAATACAGGTAACAATCAACAAAATGAAAAGATGATAACCCACAGAATAAGAGAGAATACTTCCAAGCTATTCACATGTCAAGAAGATAATATCCAGAATTAGGAACTCCAGCGATATAACAGCAAAAAACAAAACCTGATTATAACAACGGGCAAATGATCTTAATTACCATTTCTCAAATGGCCAATATGTACATGAAAAAAATATCCAGTGTCACCAATCATCAAAGAAATAAAAATCAAAACCATGATGAGATGTCATCTTACCTCTGTTAAATGGGCAATCACCAAAAAATGACAATAAATAAATAAATTTTGGTGGGACTGAAGCGAAAGGAAACTCTCAAACATTGTTATACACTACGAAGTATAGTTATGAAGTGTAGTGTGGTAGTCAAAATAAAGGAAGAAAGGAAGAGAGAGAAAAGAAAGAGAAAGATGGAAAGAGAGAGAGAAAGAAAGAGAGTTACCAATGTCTGGGAAAATTATAAAGGGTGGAGAAAGGATGGTTAATAGGGACAGAAGTACAATTAGAAGAAATAACTTTTAATATTCTAAAATAGAGTAGATGAAATAACTTTTAATGTTCTAAAGTACAGTAGGATAACTATAGCTGCCAGAAATTAATTATATATTTCAAAATAGCTAATAGAAAGGATCTTGACTATTTCTAACCTACAGAAATGATAAATTACTGAGGATTTGCTAATTGCTCTGATCTGATCACTGCATGTTTATATGTGTATTGAAATGTCATATTCTATTCCATAAACATGTATAAACTATTAATATGTTTTAAAAATTAAGATTTTAAACATTTCCATTTTCTCTGACATAGATTTTAGCAATCAGGAGAGTATAAAAAATTCTAACTATCTAAGGATCTTTCCATAGTGCTACTTCTTTGCTAATGAACTGTATCTGTGCTGGGATACAAAGTGGTAAAATGAAGTCCTTAGAGTTTGCAAATAAATTAAGATGCAAAAACCACTTCAACTACATCAATTAAAAAGATATTCTTGGCTATTTTCATTTGCATATTTATATTAACACTCCACTTGACTAGGATTGTATGATCTAAAGGCTACATTTAATTATAGCACAAACCCTCATTTATCAACCGCAATTGACGCCAAGAGTAAGTAAGCATTATCTATGCATTCAGTATGAAGTGCTAAACCACAAAGAGAAGCAATCTTCAAGTTTGAAAGGCTAAATAAGCCATGTGGCATGGGACTGGAGATTGAGAATGAGGAAAAAGCAGGAATAAAAATGCTAAGCGTCTCTAAATCAACATAAATCTCCAGAGGTAAATTTCTCCTCAAAGTGAGAACTCACAACTACAAACATTGCTTGCCTTTATAATTTTTACATAATTATGTAAACCAGAAGAAATGTTGAGAATCTGGCATTGCAAATAAGAGGAGAGAAATATATTTGAGTAAAATGAAAAACCCAGGACTTGGATGTCAATTAACTAAAAATAATATTAAAATGGACTATTATTTTACCAAGTAGGAATTACACAGATAGCAACTCTATTGAGTCAAGTTTTATTTTTTGATTACTTAATCCATACTCCAAATTTCAAAATGTCTCAAAATCTCATACTTTCGGAGCACTGACATACCAGAGATGGGAAATTCTACACAATAACCCTTGGTTTCATGTACATGTTAAAGTAAAATTACTTTGGGCTATATATTAAAAACATAAATCAATTTGGTCTTTAGGCTTATGTCTCATTCCCAAGATATCCCATTATGTAAATAAAAATGTTCAAAAAAATCTTAAATCCAAAAGCCTTCTGGGGCCAAGCATCTCAGCTAAGGGAAATCCAACCTTTTTAACTGTTGTGAACACCCACTGTTCTCAGGTATATAGGCATGCTCCATGATGATACCTCTGGGGAAAAATGGAAGCCTGAAGATGAAATCAATGTAAAAGAAAATAAACCCTGCATTTCTCACAGCTGTCTAACTATGTAACACCCAAGCTCAATCTTCCACTATAAATCTAATCTCTCCAATATATACAATGTTTTACAATTATTCTTTATCTACAACCATATTTGGAAAGAAAGTGACGTTTGTATGGCAAAAACTGGGTTATTCATACTTGAAAGAATAAACTCAGACTTTAATTTTACACTATCCAGAAGAAATCTACTCAAAAATTCATTATAGACTTAAACATAAGGCCTGAAACTGTAACCGTGATAGAAGAAAACATAAGGGAATGTTCTGTAACTCTGATCCTTGCAACTATTTTTTTTTTTTAGCTAACACATTAAATTTCAGGCATAAAAGTGAAACTAGCCTGGCACCAGTGGCTCACACCTGTAATCCAAGCTACTCAGGAGGCTGAGTTCTGTGGATTGCAGTTTGAAGCCAGCTAACGTATAAAATTCCATGAGACTCTTCTCTCCAGTTAGGGCCAGAACTGGAGTTGTGGCTCAAGTGGTAGAGTGCTAGCCTTGAGCACAAAAGCTCAGGGACAGTCCTTAAGCCCTGGGTTCAAGCCACAGGACCAGAACACACACAAAAAGCAAAAAAAAAGCCTGGTGTTGTGGCTCATACCTGTAATCCCACCGACTTGTTAAGTAGAAATGACTTCCTATTGACTGGCTGGTGATGTATACAATGGACAAAGGGATGTTTCATATCACAAGTGTGATGATGTATGAGATGTTTAGTATGCTTCTCAGGATGCTGTATAGCTTAAAATTTATAAAATATTTATTTTTGAAATTCTCTACTGCAGTTTTTGTACTGTGATGCAACTTGAACTCAGCCACATGATCTTACTTGGCTTTTTAACGCAAGGCTGGCTCTCTATGACTTGAGCCATAACTCTACTTCTGGCTTTGTTGGTGGCTAATTGGTGATAAATGTCTCTCCAATTTTCTGCCCAGGCTAGCGATCCTCAAATCTCAGCCTCTTGAGTAACTAAATAGTTTTGCACCGGGGTTGACCACAGTGTGATGGTTAATCTTTATTGTCAACTTGATTGAACTGGGAGATGCTGAAGAAGTTATTAAAGCACAGCTTTAGAGATGATGGGATCATGGAATTATGATTTCAATGTTAATTTAATTCAGTTGAGAAAATATAAGAAGGAAAACCATATTCAGTCCCCAGGTTTTTGAAGCCCTATATAGCTGTAATCAATAAGGAAAATGGATCATCACACTGAGCCTTAAACTTACCCACTGGCTTCTGCTAATCTAGTAGAAATAAAAGCAGATGATCAAGAAAGCATGCTAATCTAGCATCTATGTCAGGGGGAAAGGAAACACCTAAAGAATCTTCAGTGTGTGGGAGACTGGTAAAAAGGGTGCTATCGATCAATATATGGGATTGGAGGTATGGCTCAGTTGGTAGAACACTAGCCAATAAGCAAAAGTAGTAAGTATCAAATTTGAGTCCTAATCTCAGACCTAAAAAGAAAACAAAAGATGCATTATACTTATAAGCTGACATGTTAAATAATATCCTTGTTGTACAACTAAAAATAACAAAAATATAAATTTTATTGATGTATTTATTTATTTAGTCAGTGGTGGGGCTTGAACTCAGAGCCTGGGCACTGTAGCTGTGTTCTTTTTGCTCCTACCTAGTGCTCTCCCACTTTAAGCCACAGCTCCACTTCCATATTTTCTGGTACTTCATTGAAGACCTCCTGGGCCTTTTTGCCCAAGCTGGCTTTGAGCCTAGATCCTCAGATCTCAGCCTCCTGAGTAGCTAAGATTATAGGTGTGAGCCACCAGCACTTAGCTAACATATAATTTTAAATAACCAAAATAATAAAACAAAATCTCAGTATGAAGTTTGGCATCCTGTTTTAACACCCAAAGTAGCTTTCCATAATTGAACATCTGAAGAAGGATCTGTGAGAAGTTTCTGTTTTCTTTAATTAGGACTTGATGGCTTAGGCCCACTCAAAGCATTATTGTGTGAAATTTCCCTCCCATACGTTTCTTAAAACTGCCACAAAAGACAATGCCCAACAATTCCAAATGGAAAGCTTTCTGTTATTTAGTGCTAACAGAGAAATAATTGAAAAAAAGGGTATATACTTCCCTTGATTTTTCTGGTACTATTTCTTCCTTCCTTCTTCCCTTCCTTCCTCCCTCTCTCTCTCTCTCTCTCTCTCTCTCTCTCTCTCTCTCTCTCTCTCTCTCTCTCTCTCTTTCTTTCTTTCATTTATATTATTCATTTAAAGTACTATCTACCATCCACTGTGTACATATGTATATATGTATTCATGCACATACACACATACATAATTTGGGGTTGTAAATGTTAAATGGTAACTGAATCAATCATTCTATTGGTAACCTCTCCACAGATCTTCTGAAGTTGGTCTAGACCTGCACTGAGCTTGTTTAGCTTCTTGGTCTTGGTCTTGGTGGTGTATGACGCATTTCTTTCTGTAAACTCTATCCTATCTTCAAGCTCTATTTGCTGGTTTTCTGGTGCCTCGCCTTCTTTCTGTCCGTATTCCCAGCATGCTTTATAGCCCATTTTGGAAAGTGTGCATTTTTCAGCCTTGGGAAAAGGAAAGAAGGTAAATAGAATGTACGTTATCTCTGCTGTTCAAATATATGTCACCTGCTGGGCTCGTACCTTCCTGGTAGATTGGGTGTTTACAACCAGGAACTTCGTCCTAACTTTATTCTTCAGTCTTCTCTCATCCCAGGGAAGTGCTGTCATCAAGCCTGGGAATGGAGCTGGGGCATGCAGACATGTCCTTCCTTCTCCTGAATTGCTTAAGTTTGCTGCAGAGTGACAGCTGGATCGCAGGCAGCTGTGGGATGCAAGCTGAAGAGGGATCACCATGAGCTGAGAGGAAAGAGGAAGCGCTTTGAGGATTCATTGAAACACAACTTCAAGCAACAGAAAAAATTGGTGGCAATTAGGAAACTCAGGCTGACAAGAAGCTATCAGGAACACAAGCATTTCATTTTTAAAGAAAGGCATCCGCTAACTAGGAAGCAGTCACAAATAGCAAAATACTTTTCAGATAGCTGTGACCAGTGGTAATTAAAGCACATTTCCTGTGTGCCCAGTTTAGCAGCTATTGAAGCATTGAAGGTATTTTTAGCTACATGTTCATCCCGATTTCAATGCCTCCTCTTTGAGGAGGGTTGACCATATACCTCCCCTAATCCCTCCAGCTATTTTGTAGGGCATGCTGATACAAGGCCTCCAGTCATCCTTCATGCAGATAAAAGTACCTTATGATCACAAGAGAAAGAAACACAGCACATGACATTAATCAGTTGGGCTATTAGGTCACATGGTAGATACCCTGTAGGTTAGCACTTAAGGATACATGGAATGTACCAAACCTCAACTCTGCAGCAGTGTGAGAATTTGCTTCCTGCTCAGTAAAATGGAGAAAGTTGTGTTTTCTAAAAATTTCAATCTAATGTGGACTATTCTGATAATGCATGCTTTGGTAAGGGGCTTTAGCTTCTTGCGCTTCCTGTGATGTTCTGAGGAAAGCAGGCAGGTACAGACAGGAGACACTAGCTGTGCCTTTCACCAAGATGACTCCTATTTTCACAACACTCAGATTTGGTTTTCTAGTTAAAGACAGAAACATGATGCTGTCCTAATCCAATCTTGTCACCCAATGTATGAGTTTACTGGTAAACAACAAAATTCCTTTATTACATATCTCCCTCTGAGAGGAGGCAAGCTTAGGAAAACTCACATTTATAGTCTTTTGTTTTGTTTTGCCAGTCCTGGGTTGTGAATTCTGGGCCTGAGCACTGTCTCTAAACTACTTTTTCTTAAGGCTAGCTCTCTACCACTTGAACCACATCTCTACTTCGCTCATTTTTTTATATGATCCATTGGCGATAAGAGTCTCTTGGACTTTACTGCCCAGGCTGGCTTCAAACGTTTTTTTAAATAAGTTTTTTATTGTAAAAATACTGTACAGAGGGGTTGCAGTCACATGAGCAAGGCAATGAGTACATTTCCTATCAAACATTGTTGCCTCCTCCTTTGTTTTTCCCCTACCATCCCTTCCCTCCCTCCTCCACAACTACACTCCACCGCCCCCAACCTAAATTGTAAAGTTCGTTTTTCAACATAGTGTCTTGAACATCTCATTTTTACAATGGGTCAACCTGTAAACCTATTAAACATTTTGTTTTTCCCCTTCCCCTTCCCACATTAGACCCACATCAAATACAATGAAAACAGGGGTTTTACCATCCGGGAGGAACAGACAAAGCAACAAAAAAATCACATGGTACCTAATAAATACGTTGGAAACAACAGCAAGAAAGAAAAAAACCACTTGTGTCCCTATTTTGGGGTTCATTTTGCTTAACATCATCATATCTGGCCATATGTACATAGCTTTTGACCTTTTCTGCTTGTCCCAGACATACACTAGTTATTACAAATAAAGTAAACCATGGGACCTATGTTTCTTTGGGCCTGGCTTACTTCACCTAATATAATTTTTTCCAAGTCTTTCCATTTCCTAACAAATGGGGCGATGTCATTCTTTCTGATGGAGGCATAGAATTCCATTGTGTATATATACCACATTTTCTTGATCTATTCATCTACTGAGGGGCATCTGGGTTGGTTCCATATCTTAGCTATGGTAAATAATGCTGCAATAAGCATAGTTTTGCTGGTAGCTTTAGTATGGTCTTGCTTCAAACTTTGATCCTCAGATCTCAGCCTCCTGCGTAGCTAGGATTACAGGCATAAGCCACCAATACTCAGCCGGTCTACATCTCTTTTTAAAGTAAACTCCAAGACTTATTTCCTTCCCACTGTGTCAGAAATGGAGAGGCTCTGAGGGCTTCTTCAACCACAGCTGCCTTACTCTGAAAATGAAATTGAAGAGCCAGTGCTCTATAGTATTCATATCAGCAAAAATAACTTGGATAACAAGAAATCTTTATATTCTGTGTCCAGGAACATGGCCATTCCATTTGCTTAGTCAGTGTAGATTTGGACATACTGTAGGAACAAATTCCTCACCCATGCAGAATGTCACTGTAGTAATCCAGCCCCAGAAATGACACAGAGTAAGAAATATCTCAAGGATACTGAGTTGGGTACTCCCAAGACAACCCTGAGTTTCCATGGACCCATAAGGGAATTGGCACAACTTGGCATAGAATGATACTCATAGCTTTGATTTGTTATTGCCTAAAGATACAGAGCAAAATCAGTGAAAGAGAAAGGTGCTTGGGGCAAAGTCTGGAAGAAAGCTGGAGCAACCTTTCAAGAGTCCTACAGGACTCGCTTAACACTGCAGTCATTTTCCAGTAATGAGCCATGGCCGCACACACAGAATGCCATCTGCCAGGAAGGCTCTTTTCAGTCTCACTCTCCAGGATGATCTCTGGGAGACAATCCCATCCATTGGCATCTTCTACAGAGTACCTACCAAAATTCTGGACTTCCAGAAGTAAAGCAGATGTTCAGCAAAAACCAAATGACTTGTATACAGAGTTTAGACAGTGAGCTACGCTTACCAGTTAGTATGGCATGAATATTCCCCAAATCCAAGTTCCTCGATGCCAGCCCAGAGCCAACTATAAACCCAAGGCGCCCGTATGGCATCTGTAAAGCCTGTTATGGTACATGTTTTCTGCACAGATACCCAAAACATGGCTTTGAAACTCAATGACATAAGCATGACACAAATGGTAAGGAATGAATGATTTTCTGTTGTTTGTTTTGTGCTGGTACTGTGGCATGAGCCACTAGGGCCTAGAACTCATGGCCTGTGCTTTTGGTTGGCTTTTGCACTCAAAGCTAGCACTCTACCACTTGAGCCACACCCCTATTTCCAGGTTTCTGCTGATTCATTGGAGATAAGAGCATCACAGATTTTTCTGATAGGTTAGCTTCAAACTGCCACCTTCAGATCTCAGCCTCTTGAGTAGCTGGGATTACAGGCATGAACCATCCGTTTGTGGCCTTCATGTATAACTTTCAACCACTTGTTTTACAAACTCATCTACAATAAAGAAAATATGGAGAGACCCTATTTCAAGAGAAAAGGTATATGGGAAAGTTTGGAATCCACTGGGAAGGTTTAATTATAACCAATTCTGAATTCAGCCACCGCCAATGCCATAACCATTTATGAAACATAAACTTTACGATTAAAATATCAAGTTACGTGTTTGAAAAAGAATAAAAGTACAAAGTTATGTTGGGAATTGATTCAGATTTAAAAAGAAGAAGACAAAAGCTTAGATCACACTTAATGTCCTATATTACAAAAAAGGAAATGAAAGTCTAGACAGGTCACTGACTGACTCAAGATCACACAGCTAAATGAGGACCTGGGGGAGAACATGCTGCAGCTTGAGAATGGATTGTTACTACTAATCTCATGTCAGGGCCTGGTGGTGTTTAGAGGTGTGGTCTTTACGATGTGTCTATATCATTAAGAGATAGTAACGTGTTCCTTCCAAGAGTAAGTTTTCATTCAGAAAGGATGGGGCTGGTTACCCAAAAGTGGATTACCACAAAGCAAATTTGGCTTCCATAACCCAAATTCTGCCTTCCTACCTGGCTGGGTGTTCTCTTTTGCACATCTACTGGCCAACCTCACACACAAGCCTTCTAAATGATGACATCACCATGTTGTATTGTGAAAGACCCTCACTACATGAGGCTGCTTGATCTTGGACTTTTAGCTTCCCACACTGAGGTAAGTTTCTTGGGTTTTGTTGTTGTTGTTATTGGGGGAGTTGTTTTGTTTTGTTTTGTTTTCCTGGTCTTAGGGCTTGAACTCAGGACCTGGGAGCTGAGCTTCTTTTTGCTCAAGGCTAGCACTTCACCACTTGAGCCACACTGCAACTTCTGGCTTTTGCTGAGTAGTTTGTTGGAGATATGAGTCTTACGGACTTTTCTTGCTAGGGCTGGCTTCAAACCAAGATCTTCAGATCTCACCCTCCTGAGTAGGTAGGGTTATAGGCGTGAGCCACTAGGGCCCAGCAACTTATTCTTTATAAAGTGCCCAGCCTCAGCAACACAAAAGTAAATAAGTGTAGAACAAGTTATACAATTCATAGTAGCCCACTTTCCTCCTTTGCTTTATTACATCATTCATATTTCCAAGTTCTGGGATAAGCTCTCCTTATATTTATATTATGTAGAGGGGACATAGGAGACACAAAATGCTGTAGGTGCATTATTTTATAGCCATAAACTTAATAAATCCATAACCAAAACAATACTTAAAAGTTTAACTAATGATATTAAAAATGAGCTCCAAAGCCTTTCTCTAGCATGCAAATCATATTATCATGATGAGGCTAATGAAATGAGGACAAGGCTGGACTTAGGGCAAGCACCAATGGCAACTGTGTGTTAAATGTATTCGTATGATCATAGGTTATGTTTTCAGGGAATTTTCTTTAGAATCAATCTTAACTTTCACGCATTTGATGTTCATAAAACTTGAACTTTCCTACATGACACTGATTTTCACAGATTTCCTGTCCTTAGCAGATTTCAGTGTTTCATCCATTATCTGATGTTTCTCAGAGGCAGCTGGTTGAGAGAGCTCCGTCTATTTAGCAGCAGAGTGGGAACTAAGGGAAAGACCAAGTCTGAATGAAGGAGACTTCCTCACCTTCTTTTGCTGTTTTTGCCTATTTATTTAGAAACAGGGCCATTCTTCAAGGGACTAAAAGACATTGCTCGAATTCCCACAACTCAGGACTTACCTTTCGAAAAGTCCTCACTCTCCCAGGGTGGTGATGTCATAGATGGCTTTCTACAAGATGATAAGAGCTATGAAAATGCCACTTAAACTCTGGAGGAAAAGAATTAGGAAAACATGGACTCACGTTTTGGAGATGAATAATATATTCCACTCAAGTTTCTGTGTCAATAAAAGTGGTGATTATTGGAGCTAGTCTAAGTCTGAGAGTGAGAAACTGAAGTCCAAAATAGAGGAGGAAGTGGTAAATTGCAATTTCCTTGTCTGCCCTCATTACATTTTATTCTCCTGCTTGAAACAAATATGGGGTGCCAAGCGGGGAAAGCAGGTGTTCCTTTGGGAAGCGACAAGGAAAACAGATAGAAGTCTGGAGATGGGCAAACATTTTCCTCAGTTGATTTTATTTTAAACAGAAGGTAACGATGACAGCTAAAAGATCAGTTGTCTTGAGACTCATCCTGAACCAGAACCAAGATAATAAATAATAAATAAATTTTAAAGAGTAGACTGCATGCTTGCATGTGTGCGGTTGTGTGTGTGTTTGTGTAATGCCTAAAGATAGCACAATGAAACCCACCAAACTGTTTGAAAAAGTGGAGGGAGGGGTATGGAAATGCAATGTTGAAAGTATGCTGTATTCATCTTTGGAACTGACAGCCTATATTATAAATTTATAATAGTTGAAAAGTAAAATTTTAAAAAAATGGGAAAAAAAAGAGAAATCAGGAATAAGAGACTGTGATGTTATCCATACGGCACACCAGGCATGGATCTCAGAGCTTCAGGAACTTTCACATTCTAAGCCCACAGTGGTCCACTGAGGCAGGTGAGGCTAGGATTCCCACTGTGCCACTCCTTTCCCAACTTACCTTCTCCTTTTTCTCAAGATCACATTCTCCTGCTAGATCCATACAATTATTTTCTGCTGGGCGTTATAAAGGATAGAGTGGAGGTGAAAGGAAACAAATTTCTTTAACTATTGAAAATGTTCTTCAAGTCCTCTTCTGTGCTCTGACCTAGACAACATACAGACTATGGGAGAATTAGCACAGGACCAGACCCGGGGCCTCAGTGGGGCAGAGGCAGACGTTAGACCCCCCCCCCCCCCCGCCTCGACTTGTCATTCATGAGACCATTACCAAGGAGATGAGCCTGACCTCAACCATACTCATTCTGCAGCCTTTATCCCAGGGATGTGTCTCCATCTTTAAATGACAATGTTGGATTTGTCAGCTGGAAATAGGAGAGAAGGATGCATAGATGTTTAGTCTAAAAATCAATCTATTCCACAGTGCTTTTCTGGGTGCAGGTGACTCCTGGATTAAGCATTCCTTCTTTCACACCTTTGGCCTGATCTTGCATAAGCCAAGGTTGATGGAGCACTGGGTAGCAACGTTTGTCCCTCAGATATAGTCTTATTATTTCATGGTCATTTGGAGCTAGGAGATCCTAATTCCAATTCCATTCTTGAGGCTGTATGCTGTTGTTCTGAATTCTGAGAACACTGCTGACCATAACCAGCCTTCTCTGACCTCTCCACACCAATTTACTAATACGATTTTGGTGTAGAATAGTAATTTTCCTAAATGTGTCCTTCCCCACCTAAAACTTGAAATAGAAAATAAACTCTCTTCAATTTTTTTTCTTTTTTCTTTTGTTCCTCTCTTATCTTTCTTAGATGACTAGAACTGTCAAAACTATACAGATGGTCAAATTTTAATTTTAGTGTAATTAATCACTTTGCGTGGGGGGATTTGCTTGTTTTACGTTTTTAAAAATCTATAAATATGAAAGAGCAAGGAAGTAGGTCTTTATGCACAAATGGATTTTTTGTGTAAATAAAAAAGAGCATTTTGTTAGTTGAGTGGAAATTTTAAAGGTTATCATATATGAACATCACAAAGCCTATCCTGAAAGACAACATACAATCCTATGAATAGATCAGTATTTGCTATGTGGTTCCTTTAAGAATAGAATATTTTTTTTATGGTTCCTTTAAGAACAGAAGAAGATAACAGTTCAGAGTATGTCTGGACAGAGCTGACTTTCAATATTGGCTTTCCTACTGTTTGCCAGAGGATTTAGTGAATATTTAATTTTAGTTAGACTTAATATTTTTTCTAATATAACTTTTATCTAGAGAATATTAAAATTCTTAGGATGATGTAGAAATTCTAGAATACATAAAGATCAAAACAAATGCTTACCAAATGTAATTTTTGTACTAGTAGGGCCTAGATAGCCCTCCACCACATGGCTTCAAGACTAGACTAGACTAGTGTTCCAATTAAACTATATCATCATAATAACACGAACAGTGTTCTGAGTTAGGTGGGAGGAGAGACCCTAGTCACTTAATTATAGAAATATCTGAAATTCTTGGAAACTGGCTCAAATTCTAGGAAGACTTAGGTTTCATATTAGACAAGCAGGAGAACCTCTAATAAAACTGTGTGGTTAAAAATAAGATAGAGTTGAAAGAGAGAAACTGAGAATGAACAGGAAAGTTATGAGATCATGAGTTGTATTTAGTTTATTTCAAAGATATCCTTTGAACTCCATTCTTAAATATAGCATTTGCTTGCTTAAGTTTAAATCATTTAATCAAGAGATCTTTCTCCTTAAAGTAACAGTTTGCTTAAGCCTTTGGTTAAGAACTTAACACTATTTAAATTCTGTAACCATCCTGTAGTCCTAGTATGTAGCCCAACAAACTTCAAATTGCTGAGTAAATAAAATTAAACTCAGATATAGACCTAGGAACACAGCAACCACAGCATCATAATTATATAAATATGTATGCATGCAAAAGCATAGATAAAGTAAAGTTTCTCCACTCAACTGACCTTACAACATTGAACTGAATAGACTTTGTTTTCTTTTGCTGGACCTAGTATTTTCCTTGATGATATATTATTAGGTTATATTATTAAAGGGTATTTGGAGTATATGAATAAGTACTTTGAAAGTCAAATTATTTTCTAATGAATCAGCACTATTTCTTGCAGCAGATGACTAGATATTGCAGGTGTTACTCATAAAATACCTGTCAACAGATGAAGAAGGAAATCTAATTGTTTACTAGGTAGAAGATACATATATCTTGTATTGTATAAAAGCCACCTATATTATGTTCATCAGACCTTAAAGACATTTACATAAACAAGGGTGCTGTTTTAGCAATGATATATACCAAGTAGTTTCAGGCAAATCAATAAATCTTATATGTAAACATGTAGACAACTCATTTGACCTATGCTAATTTTGAATGAAAAGGCAAGATTACCATAGTTGTTCTCATTTCTAGAAAATTATGAAAATAATGAAATGCAAAACATTACTTGATAGTTATAATCTGCTGATATATATGCAAAAATTAATATCAGGCTATTGTTGACATTTGTTTCAATATCTATCTCTTGATCAACACTTTTTCTATCCTTCTTTTATTGTTTCTACCTTTCTTTACTCTTTCTTCATCACAATGCAGACTCCACAAGCAGACACTAATCCTCTGACCTGGTTATTCCTTCTATCTTTTATCCCCTCAGTAGTAATTAATGTCTCATCAGATTTCTTCTTATTCACAGATCAATCATCACACCAAAAGCATAGTTCACCAAAAACGTAGATAAATTGAATATCAACAAATTTTAAAAGTATTGTACTATAAATATTACAGCAAGGCAATGAAAAGGTGGTCCCAAAAATTGTGTATTTGACAAGGAAATCATAGCTAGAATATATAAAGAATTACTATAACTTATTAGCAAAAAGAAAAAATAGACAAAGATTTTAATAAGTATCTCTCTAAAGAAGATAGGCACATCAAACATGCATGATAACTTATGCAGAGGTGCATATATATATATATATATACAGGATATATATATACATATATATATATATATATATATATACAGGAAAAAGACTAAACAAAGGATAACATACTTAATGGACAAGTCCAAAGATATAACTTTACTGAAAAATGAATGATCAAAATGGTTTTTTTGAGGGGGGTCAGAGGTGAAACATACAAATGGAGGGAGGGAGGATGAGCAAATGCAGTTATTTTGTTCAATGTACATTATATAAAAATTGAACTGTGCAACTTGCGGGAAGGGATGAGAATGGGGAATAAGGGAGGGGAATGATGAAAAGGTTGACATACATTAATCAACATGCTTCATACTCAGAATCTGACAAATGGATTTGTGACCACTACTTAACAAATTTTGTTCTCAAAAACAAGATAGGCAAGAAATCTATAAGAATATAAAAAAAGACATCCAATGCCATTAGCCATCAGAGAAATAGGATTAAATCATAACATGACTTAAACTCACTACAGTGGGTGATAAGTAGTAATGAGCATGTAGAAAAGTCGGGATTCCTACGTTGCTGGTGGAAATATAAACTGGCAAAGCTGCTTTGAAGGAGTCTGATAGTTCCTCAAATAGTTAACCAAAAGATATGATTCAGTAATTCCAGCCCTAGTTATATGTCCATGAAAATAATGCATGTTTCCACAATATTTATATATTCATGTTCAAAGAAGCACTACTCATAATAGTAAAAAAAAAAAAAAAAAAAAAAAAAAAAAACCTGGAAGTAGTCCAGATATTCACCAAATGAAGTATAAGCAGAATGTGGTATATCTATATAATCAAATTATTTGGTAATATAAAAGACAGAAGTACTGATATAGGCTACAACATAGATAAGAAGAATAAAGAATTTTATATTGCATGATTTTAATTAAATAGAGCCTTAAGAATTAGCAAAGATAGAGAGTCAGAAAGTCAGTTAGTGAATTTTTAGGGCTATGGAAAAATGGATACTGGGAGTATACCAAAACAAGCTTTTAAAAAATTCCTTCTACTCCTTAAAGAAGAATTTATAGAGCAAGATATAGGTAAGGCTGCAAGTTGCTGTGAACTCAGTATCACAAAAATCTATACATTTACCTATATTGGGTAGTAGAGAAGTTCTGAATTTAGTTTCACTAGCCCTGAGTTTTATATTCATTTTTCCCTCTTTTAATGTGATCTTGGGAAATCTACTTAAACTTTCTGATTCTCTATAAGATAGAGGTCACTATAACTAACCCCACAGACTTCACAAGAGCCAGAAAAGATGACATGTGTTAAAGTTTTTCATCGTTTATAAACAACTATACAAATGTGCTTTCTATTATCACTTCTGAAGAAACCAGTCAGAGGAAACGTGACTTGTACCACCAAACCATATCAAATAGCAGAAGCTGGGTCTGAATTTCCAAGAAGAAATCACAGTGGTGAGCCGATTGGATAGTCATGTCACCATATCTACTTATTTCCCATCCAGGAGAAAATTTTACTTGGTAAATGCAATTGCCATTGGAACATGACTTAGAGAATACAGAATTGGGACCAGGGAGAGCTGGATAGTAGAAGGATTATCATAAAGACATGGTAACCGAATGTGCCCACTTCCTTCTCCATGGGGACAGATTTTCATGTTCAACAGACTGTGTCATTCCTTCTTTAGTACAGAAGAATGCTAATAAATATCACACCTCAATTTTTTCTGGGTCATCTGGTATGTAAAACTAGGTATTTATAACTACTTCAATTTTATCATTCCTCTGTGCCTCACACATTCTTACAACTACTCAATTCCTAATTTTGAATTTCCTTTGTGTCTATTGTATTTTGCAGGTAAACTACTTTTCTGGTGACAGTTTGTGACTTACAATTTCCCATTCTGTCTGAAAATATTGATCCAATGAAGATTTTCTGCAGAAAGTGAAGCTAGTCTCCATATTATGCCTTCTTTTCTGATGTACTTGCCTGCTACCAAGCGATTTATCTCTGACCTAAAAAAGACTCTAGAAATGTGAATTGTTATGATCACTGTAAATTTGGCAGGTCAATACCTCAATGGTTGGCTATGTGGCACAAATAGAACCTGCTGATAAAAAGCCCTGTTGTATTTTTAAATACCCTTGCTCTGAAAGAATTTTAATAGTAGAAACATGAGAAATATTCATCTCGGCACCAGTAATGCTCATTATTACTATCATTGGAAGGTTTCTATTGCAGAATAAAAAATTAATGATTCACAAATTTATGGATCCTTTTCTAGAAAAGTAGATATAATACATACTATATGGCATAAGAGGAGAACATACGGATTTTGCAATCAAGAAATTGGCTTTGCATTCTGATCCAGCCTCTTTTTAAATTTTTTATTATCTTTAAGTAGTTAGATAAGGTGTTTCAATCCAACATGCCAATGTAGGTGTACAGTGTATCTTGATCAATGTCACTCCCTTCATTACTCTCCCTCATCCTGACCCAGCCTCTTATATAGCAGTAGTCTGTGGTCCAGGTACTTAATTACTCTAAGCCTCACTATCTTTTTTCCACGACAATTATCTTCATTGAAATTACCCTGAAATCATGAAAAGTAATGCAAGGTTGCAAGTCCAGTGGCTGGTGGGTTTTAGGTTCAATACAAAAGGTAACTCTTATTGGGGGAGGGCAGTTGTGTTGTATTGTTTGTTCTATGCCAATTCCAGGGGCTTGTACTCAGGGCCTGGGTGCTGTTGCTAAGCTTTTTGTTGTTGTTGTTCAAGTCTAGTGCTATATCACTTCAACTACAGCTTCATGTCCAACCCTTTGCTGGTTAATTAGAAATAGGACTCTCACGGATTTTCTACCCAGGTTAGCTTCAAACCATGATCCTCAGATCTCAGTCTTCTGAGAAGCCAGGATTATGGGCATAAGCCACTGGCAGCTGGCCCAAAAGAAAGTGGCCATTGTTATCTTTGTATTCTTTAAAGATGCCTGCATCATCATGACTTTCAAATCAGTATTGATCCTGGCTTGCTATGTGACTTTGTGAAAGTCTTCTATTCAGTATTTTTAAAGGGAAGGGCAAATGACATTTTAAAAAGCAATAACAGTGTGGTTAAATAAGTCTTCCTCAGCTCACTGAAGTTTTCTCTTAGGCATTTCATAAACTAGCTTGGTGCAATACAGAAGATAAGTATGGGTTATGCTCTCAAGAAATGACCTTCTCCATAAAGAATATCTGCACAGATTTTCTCATCTTATCTCATCTACTATTTCAAGAGAGAGAAGTCCTTCCCAGCACTGCAGGCCCAAAACTTCAAAGCCTCTTCAATGTTAAACTGCTGTTTGACTTGGAAAAAACATGGTCAGATGCTCAGGCTTTAAAAAAAAAATCAAACCACCTAGATTGTCCTGCTAACTGAAATTCCCTGTTGTTGTTTTTTAACCTGATTCTTTGCCAGAAAGGAAAGAATGATGAGTACAAGGAATACTCTGTCATAATACATTTTTAGCAGGTCAAGTTCTTCACCTTCTCCCAGTGTTTTCAGTGTTAGTGGCACTGGGTACCACCCTTTTATTGGAGTAAATAGATGCACAAAACTGAAAGCCAAAGGGGCTGCTACAGAATCGAAGCCCAGGAATAATGTTAAAGCAGTCAGGGCAATTGTTTGGTGTCTACTCTATGGTGGCACTCCTTGGGTGCTTCTTGTTCTTGGGTTAAGTTCCAGGTTTCTGGACCCTGTCCTGGCTCTGTGATGGCTTCTTTCAGTCATTAAAAGGAGTTTGGTCTTCTTATTTCTCTTGGCCTCTTTATCCGTGGGTTTTGACTGCGATGGCTTTGTCAATGACTTTTTCCTTGCTTTCACCTGTATGTCTACCACCAAAATAGCTCTCTCTCACTGCATGATTCTGCTTTTGAGCTCTATGCACATGTGGTGACACATTATTTTGTATCTGACTTCTTGGTCATAATATCATGTTCTTACCTTCTCTCCATGATGTCACATACAGTTGGCATTCATCCAGCTTCATTGTGACATAATATCACATTCTTGTACTTATGAATATGACATCATTTATTGTTCTATTCTACTTCTGGTAGAAAACAGATTATTTCTAGTTTTGTTTATTTTAAATAATAATTCTTTGCCTTTAGGAGAGCCTATAAACAATAATCAGTAGACATTTTCAAATATAAAAATCTAACATAGAAAAGTAAGAACTTAATAGAGTGCCATAAAATATAATTAAACTATAATTAACTGAAAAATCAGATCAATGTCATGGACCCAGATGGAAGCACCAAGAGCTAAAGATGATGGGGTAAACAAAAAGCACATACGTAGAAAAGTTCCGATGCTGGATTGTGCCACTCACCTCATCCTAGCCAGGAGAGGGCTAATTCCCTGGCCAAGGGATTGGATCAAGAGCTGGCCTGTGATTCATTGATGTAATCAGAGCAAATCTTTGGCCTGAGCCAACAGAACAAAGTGCTCCCTTTCCCTTGGACTTTAACTTGGGTCTTGAATGTTATGCTAGAGCTCTGGACTTGCATCAAGTAGAGCCCAGACAAGAGAGTAATAGAATCCTGAGATCCTGGAGAGAATTATCTGGGATTGATCAATTCGTTGAGTAAGTATTCCCCCTCTAGCTTTAAACCAGTTAAATGTGATCTTGGTTTGGTTCCAGGTTTTCACCTTCAATCAGAGCCCTAGCTATAAATAGGCATTCACTCTTTTTTTTCTGGTTTGTTTTACCTTATTTATGGTAAAGGTGCTGAACAGAGAGGTTACAGTTACATAAGTCAGGTATCGAGTACATTTCTTTTTGTACAATGTCATCCCTTCTCTCATTTTCTCCTAATTCTTTTTTCCTCTTGGCTCCCTCCCCCACAAGTTGTACAATGCATTTTCAATACAATGTCTGGTGAGTACCACTGCTGAATTAGTGCACCCTTTGTCCCACCATTTCTATGCTTCCCTTTCCCCTCTCCAAATCAGAAAAACTTACCTCCAAGACAAAAAGGTACAGATATCAAAAACAACAACAAAAGGGAAAAATAGAAAAAAGAAACACAACACTGGGATGTAGCTCAGTGGCAAAGGACTTGCCTAGCAAGTGCAACGGCCTGGGTCTGATCCCCAGTACCAAAAAAGAAAAGACAAAAAAAAAGAAAAGAAAAGAAAAAAGAAACACAAAAAGTAGTTAAAAAAACAAACCTTAGGGCTGGGAAGGTGGCTCAGTGGTAGAGCACTTGCCTTGCATGCCTGAGGCCCTGAGTTCGATTCCTCAGCACCACATAGCAAAAAGAAAAAAGCCGGAAGTGGCGCTGTGGCACAAGTGGTAGAGCACTAGCCTTGAGCTGAAGAGCAAGAGTTCAGGCCCCACGACCGGACCCAAAAAAAAAACCCTTATTTCCATTTCTTGGAGTTCATTTCAATAGTCATCTTTTTATCTGCTCATGTGCACATAGTTATTGAGCCCTTGTGATCCTCTCCTAAGAATATGCTCCTTTGGTCTTATTATGTGAATGTTTAGAGTCCTGTTTAAATTTTCATGTTCAAGCATAATTTTTTGTCTTTTACTATCCATTGGGTTTACTTGTAGATTTATAGGCATATCCTAATTATTACAAATGAAGGAAACATGCAGTCTATGTTTCTTTGGTTCCAGCTAACTTCTCAATATATTTTTTTCCAAGTCCTTCCATTTCCTTACGAATGGGACAATGCCATTCTTTCTGATGGGAGCATAGAATTCCATTGTGTATATATGCCATATTTTCTTAATCCATTCACCCACTGAAGGCCATCTGGGTTGATTACTCTTATGTATCAGTCAATTTCCTCTTTGATGGCTTCCAAAAGAAATGGTAGAGATCCAATTTATTCCCTACACTAACTCCCATCTTGTGGCTAATCTTCATCCTGGATTTCTGAGTAAACTTGCAACATGGACCTAGGAGACTGACTCATAGCTCCTAGGGCATCAGCATTCAAATCCTCTTCTCTGTTGCATCCCAGGTGACCTATCTTCATTTCACAATCTTTTGCATTCTTCTGTCCCTGGCTCATTCTGTGGACCCTTAAATTTAATATATTGTTTTAATTAACCTTAGCAGCTAAACTCAGAGAGCAATGATTGCATCTGAGTGGGAGATTCTGTGATTAAATTTGGAAAGGTACCATATTTAAAGTGAAGAAATGCTAGCGAATTTCAATTATTTCTACTTTTGAGTCTGAGGAGGTGTCTAACACTGAAAATTGCCACCAGGAAGAAAGGAGATCCCACTTGCTTACATCTCTGTAAATTGTCTTGCTGGAATTTCTCAGCCCTCTCCCACTGAGGTCTTTCCACTGACTTCTTTTTTAGATATAATATACTAGGCCCTACATGCTGGGTAGAGCACTATCTATGGCATTGTTAGATATTTTACATAAAGAGAAGCTAGCTTCATTTGAAACTAGATTGAAAATCTCTTCCTTCAAGTTTACTATTGTTCCTAGTCCCATTATCTGGGATCTGGAATCAGATTTTTGAAAAAAAAAAACACCCTCATGGTTTAGGTTCTAATGCTTCTTTCCAGTCTTTGCCATGCTTTGCTCTTGGTGATTCCTCCCAGATGCCCCACACGTGCATAAAATTTAATAAGATCTTACAAATTGGCAGTCTATAGGGCCACAGACTTGCATCATTTCATCTTTGCAATAGATATTTTTACTTTAGTCTTTTTAATATATTTTTATTGTGGAGATACTTACAAAAGGGTTACAGTTGTATAAGAAAGGTAATGAGTACATTTCCTATTGAATAGTGTTACCCCCTCTGTTTTTCCCCTACCATTTCTTTCCTCTCCACCTCCCCAACTTCTCCCTCCCCGCCCCTAGGCTGTAAAGTTCATTTTCAACATAGTGTCTTGTACATCTCATTGTTACAATGGTCAATCTGTATCCTTATTTCAGGATTTTGTTATTTCCCCTTCCCCTCCCCAAATTAGAAAAATTTATCTACAAGATGCAGAGTACCAAAATCAAATACAGTGAAAACAGGGATTATACCAGGGGGGAAGAACATACAAAAGAAACAAAAAAAATCACACAGTACAATATAAGTACATTAAAAACAACAGCAACAGAGATAAAACCTCTCTGTCCCTATCTTGGGGTTCATTTCTCTTAGCATCAGGTTATAGGGTCATATGTACATAGCTTTGGACCTTTTCTGCTTGTCCTAGACATATACGAGTTATGCAATAGATTTTTAAATGTTCTCTTTCTGTAGGCATTTAATATCAGGAGATGCTCCATGGCAATTCCCACTTGAGGATTCTCTTGAAATATCATCACAGGCAGCACCCAAGCCCATAGCTCCTCACAGCAACAACGGCCTGAGCAAACTCCTAACTTCCGCTTTTTCTTAAAACTGGTCCACACCTTTCTCCCACTGGACTCCCAAGAAGATAGCATGACAGAAAGAAAGCCAGTAGATGAAAGATACTGAGCTACTCAGCTACATATCTCAGCAGACAACAGAGTTAATCTGGGTAGAGAGCACTTGGAAAAGACTCGCAACACACACAACACAGTTTTCTTACCAGGATCAGACAGCTGAGACATTTATACTCTCTCTACTAAAAAAATTTGTGAGGATGCCCCAAAGGGCTGATTGTAAATTAGATTTGTGGGCATGAAAATGCTTCAGGAACTAAAGAAACAAAAACATATCCTGCCAAACACTGGTGACTCATGCCTGTGAATCCTAGCTTCTCAGGAGGCTGAGATCTGAGAACCACAGTATGAAGCCAGCCTAGGCAGAAAAATCCATGAGACTCTTAGCTCTAATTAACCAGTAAAAAACCTGGAAGTGCATGCTTACCTCAAGTGGTAGAGCACCAGCCTAGGGTGAATAAAAAGTCAAGTAAGAGCATGAAGCTCAGAGTTCAAGCCTCAGATCTGGCACATGTGCATGAGTGCACGCACATACACACATACACACACACCACAAATATACACACACACAAAACACAAACAGGCACACAGAACAGACCCATAAAGTGTCAAACCTCAAATCATTGCTTTGGCTTAATCAAAAACAATTCAGACCAAAGCCAGATTTTGGAACATGAGAATTTGTAACTGGCTCTTCATAATAATTCCATTTTTATTGTGTTACATTGTATGCAGACGCTCCTTTCCCAGACATGAAGAATCTGATTGAGTAACTTAGGTTACTTCATCTTCTCCTAATGAAAGCAAGTTCTTATCAACGGAAGAATTCACTTTTGGAGAATCTGTAACATTGTTTCCAGATGTGTGCTTTCCAGAAAGGAGCCGGCCAGAACCAGAGCAACCCATGCCAAGGTGTGAGGGCCAACACATGAAAGCAAGCTCATGGGCTGTCTTTCACTCCAGGAGGACCCTGGCTTCTCAGACTACTTTGATGTCATCTCTCCCAGTTTATTGTGTGGTATTTTATTTTACAAGCAGGAGGAAACATCTGGGAGATTTCTTTCAGCTGGCTTTGCTCTTTTAGGTACTGTTTGAGAGTGTTGCTTAGAAAAAGCTCTGTTGGAGGTTGCCAGTGACAACACACGTGCTGGCTTTCTATTTCTAATGTTCTTTTACACTGTTCCATTGCCTGTCCCGGCCATTTTTGTCCTCTTCAAACACTGAGGAAATTGAAAGACAACTAATGAGTTTGGGTGACAATGCTCTGCCTAGTGGAATACTTAACACCGTATCTAATTATTACTCAGGGGGTGGCATGAGGGGAGGTCCCAACTGTTTCAATTAGACTTCCTTGATTTATACATCTATCCAGCTTGTTAAACACCTATCATTTTTCTCTCCAATAGAGACTTATTTTTTTCTAGCCCATTACTATATCAGGAAGCAAAAGCCAGGATATCGAAATTCACATTTGTAAAGCTACCGTGACCACACTAACACATAACGAAGTAAGATTTGTTTCTCCTTACATTGTTTTTAAAGTACAGACTCTTTATACTTGATTCTCTTTTGTTTTTGTTTGTTGAATTGGATGGTTTGGATGGGGGTTTTTTATTGGTTGGTTGGTCTGGGGGATTTGTGGTGGAATTTTTTTTTCCACCATACCAGAATTTGAATTCAATGTCTCACCCTAGTTTGATTTCCTTGCTAGGCTGGTGCTGAACCACTTGAGCCATACCTTCAGCCCAGCTTTTTGCTGGTTAATTGGAGCTGAGTATTATAGACTCTTCTTCTCAGGCTAGCTTCAAAACTTCAGTCTTGAGATTGGCCTTCTGTGTAGCTAAGATTTCAAGTATAATCCTAGCTACTGCCCACCCCTTCCCATCCTGAGATTTGAGCTCAGGGCCTAGGCACTGTCCCTGAGTTTTTCTGCTCAAGGCGAGCACCCTACCGACCCCCTCCTCCACTTCTGTCTTTTTTGGTGATTAATTAGAGATAAGAAATCCATGGACTTTTCTTTCTGGACTAGCTTTGAACTGTGATCCTCAGATCTTATCTCCTGAGAAGGTATAATTGCAGGCAAGAGCTACTAATGCCAAGGCCAAGGTCATATGTGCTTCTTAATGAATATGTCTATATACTCTTCTGCTCCTTTGCTACAATTTTTCTCACTCTTTGAATTGAAGCCCCTTAGGTTCATGCCAGCTCTCATTAGGTCAAAGATAAATTAAAGTAACATATTCATGGAATTAGAATGTGATAATGATTTTTTTTAACTCTGGACCAGAGTATATGTTTGCAATACTGCACAACCACCCACAGGTGTTGTAAAGCATTTGAAATTCCAGCCCTATAGTTCCTGAAAGTTACAGGTCAGAAAATGTGTTCTCCTACCCTTGTTTCTCTAGTAGTTACCATGTTCACTGCACAGTGGTCAAACTGTCACATGGTCAATGCTTAACAAACATCCTTAAATCAAAAAGGAAAGCATAAATTCTAGCTTGTCCTTTAGCAGGATAAAATACTTGGAAATAAGAATTATAGTTCTTCTAGCATAGTGTAATTCAATATCCTAGTCATCAATAATTTTGCATGACTTCAACCAGATCTTGACTGTGTGCCAATTATCAGCTCCATGAGCCATAATGGAGTTGAGGTTACAAAAGTGATGGAGAGCTGAGTTTACCAACAAAGACTAGAAACTCCCCCTTCCAGGTCACAGAGGACATTATTAATGAGGGTGGAAATGACCTAGTGAACCTTATTTTTAAAAACACAACCACTTGAGATTTGAGCCCTTGTTTAGCATGGCTCCAGATGCCAACAAAATCAGCTTCTCTCCCCATTGGCCTCACTAGGCCCTTACACTATTTCACTAATAAAGATTGTTTAACTTTTGGAAATAAATCCCGCTGGAACCAGAGAAAGAATGCAACTTCCTCTTATAGAAGATCCTTTCTTCTAATGTTTGCTTGTATTCAGTGGGTATCCTTCGCAAGAGTGCACAATAATCACAGAAATCCACTAAGCTTTAAGCCTGGCCCAGCTGAGATGATAGTGCTCCTAACCAGAGCAGCCCAACCATGGAACACTGGCTATTCTTGTCTCAAGAGTCTTGCCTCGTCTCATAATGAAATATACCAAGGAATATTTGTTGTCTATAGTCTGCAGAGCAAAACCCCAAACTGCAAAACAGATAGAAGAAAATCTAAGATATGTAATGTTAGAGGAGACAATCCTTCTGGGGCTGAGGTAATAGAAAAATAAAACAGGAAAGAAAGTAAAGGTGTTCCTCTGTTGCTTTACAAAAAAATTCAAAGTCCTTACATTAGCCTGAGAAGGCAGACATAATGAGTTTACCTCAAATATCTGCTCTACCAATACCACCTTTTTCCTGCAACAGGTCTAGGCGCTGATCCTCAAATGCATCAGGCCAATCTAAGGCCTTTGTAATGGCATAGAATACTGTTGTCATACATGAATGACTAGCCTGCATCATGCAGGTTTCTGCTTTAATGTCATCTCCTCAAAGGAGCCTTCCTGGACCACCCCCATCTCCTGCACTCCAGCTGCACCTGAACTTGCAACCGGACCACTGTCAGAAGTTATCTCATCTGTTTTCTCCCAGGAGAAAGTACGCCTTATCAAAGCAAGGCCTTGAGATCTATTCACCACTGTGTTCCCAATAGATGATGCAGAGCACGTTTTCAATAAAAATTTGTTGGGTACATGAAAAATAAAGGAGACACTTGCATACACAGAAGAACAAAGTTTGCTAAGCTCAGAAACAGAACCAAAAAATTCAAAGAGGAAGAGCTAGGGAAATGCATCCAAAAAAATCGTAAGCATAGGAGCAGGACTCAAATTCTATGTCTCCATCAGAAAGAATGACATCGCCCCATTTGTTAGGAAATGGAAAGACTTGGGAAAAATTATATTAAGTGAAATAATCCAAGTGCAAAGAAACATAGGTCCCATGGTTTCCCTTATTTAATAGTATATATCTGAGACAAGCAGAAAAGGTCAGATAAGATGATGTTGAGTTAAATGAAAGCCAAAATAAGGACACAAGTGATTTTTTTCTTTCATGCTATTGTTTCTAACCTATTTATAAGATTCCATGTGATTTTTTTTGTTACTTTGTATTTTCCCTCCCCCACGGTATAACCCCTGTCTTCACTGTATTTGATGTTGGTATAATTTGGGGAGGGGAATGGGAAAAACAAAATGCTTAAATAGGGATACAGGTGGACCCATTTCAACAATGAGATGTACAAGATGCTATGTGGAAAAATGAACTTTACAATTTAGGTGGAGCTGGGGGGGGGGGGGTTGGGGGAGGGGAGGTAGTTATGGAGATGGGAGGGAAGGAATGGTAGGGGAAAAACAAAGGAGGCAGCAATGCTTGATAAGAAATGTACTGATTACCTTGCTCGTGTGATTGTAACCCCTCTGTACAATATTTCCACAGTAAAAAACCTTATTTTAAAAACAAGCAATCCCCACCTTTTCCTATCTGTACAGACAACTCATAGATTTTTATCTTGCCTGTGCCTCTTCCTTGAAAACATTTGTCTACAGACCTCTGCAGCCAACTTAGACGTCTATTTAACTTCTTGATCAGAAATATTCAGAAGGAATTTCTAATAGTCTTCCCTAGGCCCTGCTGCTCTGACTGTTTTTATAATATATGCGAATAAACAATTTCACCTTTTTGGTTAAAAATAAAGAAGCAGGACTCACAGGATTTCCTCCCTGGCTAGTCACACCTGCCCAGCTACCTGCTCTGTTTGATCTTGGCCATACAAGTTCAAGTGCAGCAGAGCATTTTAAAGGCAAAAGGAAATGGAACAAGAACCAACTGCTATTGCTTCTCCAGCCCAGCTCTGCACTATGCTCCTTTTCTACCAAATGCCTGGAAGGCATTACATACCAACTGGTCAGCCAAGGGTCCTGACTGCAGTGGGCCCGCTTGCTCGAGACCCTAGCAGAATAGCATGTTGGCCACAGTGAATGGTCACTTTTTCCTCTTTCTCCAGCCAGATCCATTCATTCCTAGCTCCTGTCTCTTCCTTGGGAGCTAAAGTGGGAGAAAACGAAGGTGTGAGTAACACTGTTCAAAAAGAAATGTACTCCTTACCTTACCTTAGGGAACGGTAACCTCTTGGTACACCACCTTTACAATACAATGTTTTTAAAAAGAGGCTTTGGAAGAAGAATGTTTATTCCTATCAGAGAGCTAGAACACCCTAAACGTAGAGCCAGGGCTACGGTTGGGGGCTAACCAGTTGAGTCAAGCTCTTCACATATCTTACTTCATTAAAGTCTCACCGCTCAGGGAAGCCGCAATCGTTATCATCTATGCTTTTCAGAAGAGCAAGTCAAAGCTCAGAGAATGAAATAACCTGCTCAATGTCAGAAAGGCAAATGATGCCAGAATTTGTATATAAAATGAGGTTGGTGTCGTTCAAAATGCCTTTAAGAGCCACTAGCCACCGCCCCCCTCCTCTTTTTTTTTTTGAGGACTCCCTCTTTGCCTACTCCAGCCCCCAGAAAGACTTCAGCATCCCTTGTAAAACAAACTAAACCCACCTGCGCCACACTTTCTGTGGCATGCTGCCCCCTAGTGGCTAAAGTCAATGTACTGTCGGTCTAGCAGCACCTACATTTTCAAGGCCCCAAAACGTGTTCTTACAGGATGGGAAGACATCCAAAGTTAAGGTCAAACCTGCACGCAGTGGATGCTTGAAAATCATTCATCTGTAACTATTGAATGGCACATGAGAAACTGCATTCTCCCTTCCACTGACTCAGGATGAGGATACGTATTCACAACTTGTGTAAGATAGTTCCTAATGAAACAGGCTTCATTCATCAGCTTTTGTTGTCAAAGCATTTCCTTTTACTTCTCTTCCTACTGATAAGAGAGCAATAAAAGCTGTAATGTGTGTGGTAAGGCTGGGGGAGGTAACTGAGGTGGCTCCACCGCAAGTGGTTTTTTTTATATGTCTTTGAGAAAGAAAAATAAACTCTACGGTGGTTGCTATAATGAAATAGAAGGTTGGCCTGTAGCACTCTTAAGAATTTCTCACATTTTCTTCTAAATTCAAAGGAAGAAGGAGGACTTTATGGGAAGAATGGAGAGGCTGGTAATGATTCTCCAAAAAGCCTTGGTGGAAGGAAGCATAGGTAACAATTGTAAGTGAATTCGAGGCTAGATGGTTTATTGCCTCATTTGCTATTGCTTTCTTGAGGAATATGTGCATCAAAAAACAGAACTTGGAAGTCATGTCAATACAAGGTTGTAAGACTGCTCATGCTGAATGAATTTACCAACCATTCCATTTTCGTTCATTGAATCCACCAGTTGTTTGGATGATTTGTAGACACAGCAAAAACCAGGGCAGTACATTAGGCCAGACCACAGATTTGGCAGAGTCTGTTTTTGTTGTTTTGCTTTGCTTTGTTTTGTTTTGTTTTGTTTTTGCCAGTCCTGGGACTTGAACTCAGGGCCTGGGCACTGTCCCTGAGCTTCTTTTGCTCAAGACTAGTGCTCTACTACTTGAGCCACTGTGCCATTTCTGGCTTTTTTTTCTGTTTATGTGGTGCTGAGGAATCAAACCCAGGGCTTCATGCATGCTAAGCAAGCACTCACCACTAAGCCACCTTCCCAGCCCCTGGCAGAGTCTGCATTTGCAATAAGTCTGATTTGGACACACTTCAAGGGTGCTTGCAAGTGCATGTTATTCCCAAAGCAGCAAACAATGGTGCAAAGGTTCTAGGTAACACGACCATATGAAAGGTAGAGGCTGCTGGCTGGTACCTTACATATTCATCCTCTCTGATACCCACGACTCAGTCCACATGGGGTGATGGACGCCTCAGGGCAGCAGAGCCAGAGTCAGATCTGACAAGGAAGACTGCATGCATGTCCCCTGAGAACAGTTGGACTGTACATGAAAGGCAACAACTGAGAGAATTTGATATTTTCTGATGAAGAATGTGAAATTCATTCCAAATAAAGAAGATTTATGTGAAGGAGATAAATGAATGATGATGGTCCTGGGGCACAGGGATTGCAATGTTTTCTCAACTAAAAGATGTCTGAATCTAGAGTTGTGTACACCTTCTTTTATGACTCTAGCTAACCATGTCACATAGGTCTAGTCAATAAAAAATAGAAATAGGGCTGGGGAGATGGCTCAGTGGTAAAGTGCTTGCCTTGCATGCATGAGGCCCTGATTCAATTCCTCAGTACCACATAAGCAGAAAAAATTGTAAGTGGCACTGTGGCTCAAGTGGTAGAGCGCTAGTCTTGAGCTGAAGGGCTGAGGGACAGTGCCCAGGCCCAGAGTTCAGGCCGTACAACTGGAAAAAAGAGAAAGAAATAGAAACACCTAGTGAGAGAGTCGACTCCAAATGGATCAGAGACCTCGGAGTCAAAGCAGACACCCTGAAAACATTACAGGAAGGAATAGGAGAAACCCTAGGTCTCCTTGGCACAGGCTGGAATTTTCTTAATAGAGACCCAGAAACACAACAAATCAAAGAAAGGTTGGACAAATGGGGTTGCATGAAATTGCAGAGCTTCTGCATGGCAAAGGACATAGCTAGCAAGATCAGTAGAAAGCTCACGGATTGGGAGAAGATCTTCACTAGCCATACAACGGACAAGGGTTTCATATCTAAAATATACTTGGAACTCAAAAAATTAAATCCCCCAACAACAAATCCTCAAAGAAACAACTGCCTGATAAATAAATGGGCTAAAGACTTAAAGAGAAACCTCTCTGAGGAGGAAAGAAGGATGGCCAATAGACACATGAAGAAATGCTCAACCTCCCTAACCATAAAAGAAATGCAAATCAAAACGACACTGAGATTCCACCTCACCCCAGTTAGAATGGCAAAAATCAAGAACTCTAAAAACAACAGATGCTGGAGGGGATGTGGATAGGAGGGAACCCTATTGCACTGGAGGCAACAATGCTTGATAAGAAATGTACTCATTACCTTGCTCATGTAAGTGTAACCCCTCTGTATGGTATTTTCACAATAAAATCTTATTAATAATAATAAAAATAATAAAAACTTACATGGGCAAAAAAATAGAAATACCAGGTGAGGACATCCTTTCTTAAGTTAAAAGGCGAAGAAGAAGAAGAAGAAGAAGAAGAAGAAGAAGAAGAAGAAGAAGAAGAAGAAGAAGAAGAAGAAGAAGAAGAAGAAGAAGAAGAAGAAGAAGAAGAAGAAGAGGACGAGGAGGAGGAGGAGGAGGAGGAGGAGGAGGAAAGTAGTTTGATAGCAAGGATTCACTTCATTTCAATTCTATTCAATTCACTTCTATTCAATTCATAGACCTTTAATGTGAGCTATTGGTTTAAAAATAAAGCCACCCCTAGACCTACAGACAATGCCACTTCTTTCCTCATTACTGTCGACTCCTGTGAGGTCTAGGGAAGAATCATCCATGCAGCAAATACGCTGACTATTAGCAACTTACACAAACTGTGACTGCATACATTTTTTTAAAAATGGATTCAAAAGTGTACACTTGAAAACGTAATATGGCTGCAAAAGGATAAGATGTGTTTTTGTTGATTCATTAGAAAGTATCTGGGTATCATTGAAAAAGAGGTATTTCTGGGATTGGCGGTGTGGCTTAAGTAGTAGAGCACTTGCCAATGAGTGAATGCATCAGGTACAAAGTTTGAGGCAGAGTCCCAGTCTCAGACATAAAGAGAGAGGGGGCGGGGAAGAGAAAGAGAGCGAGCCATTAGCATTACATGGTGATAGTAAGTCACCATGGTTACTATAGACCATAATTATGCTTTGTGTTAATTTTTCTGCTACATAAATACTTGTATTAAGGTGGGCAAATGGAGATAAGAATGGTGGGTGAGTATAGTCATTATAGTCAATAGACATATGTGAAAATAGACCTGGGTACCATGGTGGAAGACATGACATGGATCAAGCTGCACTGTACACATCAACTGACATTGAAGCCCTTTTGCATAGCTGCTTACAGATCATTTTAATAAGTTAAAATTAAGTAGCTAAATAAATGCAACAAAAGAAATCAGTGGGAACAATTTAAAACGTTTCCCTGGACTTTTGAACGTTTTCATCCGTAACAGCTGTAGAGAACGCTATATATTTTATCATTTCCCTTTCACGGTCACAAAACTAACCATGAGCAGTATATAAGAACCCACTAGGCTTATAACCTACGGCCTTAGGCTCCACAGGAGTTTGTGGGGTTTTGTTTTTCTTTTAATTTAGTAAGCTAACACCTTTCCGCTTTTCCAGCTGAGATGCCAGTGGGGTTTGAACATAGGATACAGGTAATATTTAGTTGTTAAGTAGAGAATACGTCTAGTTTTGGGCATCAGAAATTATTCCTGGGCAGAAAAATGGGTTTTGAGATACTCAGAACACTTAGAAATCTTTTGCTCTCTTTGAAAAGGTGAGAACATTTTTTAAATCATACCATAGTTCAGATAGAGCTAGTATGCCACACATAGACATAGCAAGTTCCATCCCCTACAGCCAATAAGCAGTTCCATGCTTTGTACAATACCAATGAATTACTGAGGCTCCCAGAGATGAGGAGCCTGTTTTTCTCACAGGGAGTCCTGTACACACACACACACACACACACACACACACACACACACACACACACACACACTTTTGTCCTGTACACACACACACATACACACATACACACTTTTGTCCTGTACACCACACACACACACACACACACACACACACTTTTGTGAAGCACCTTCTCTGAAGCATGAGCGAGATGGTGAATTTTCTGTTGATCTCTGAAAACTATCCTTGGAGTCCAGAAGAAAACAAGTTGTTGTTTTTTTAATGATCACTCTAGAATGATTTAGAGCTCTGCATTATGAACATGCACACATCTAAGTTCACCATTTCTCAGTAGACTTGGGGAAGTGATAGAGGATACCTGGCTCCATTTCTTTCCCCAAGTTCCTTCTCCCTAGAGCCCCTCTCATTCTCACAAATAACCCTGGGAACTATAGAAAACACAAACTAATAGGATTTAGAAATTGAATGATTAAGTGAGGGCTCAGTTAGATATCCAGACTGCAATCTCTCCTTTTTAGTGGTTTAAGAATATCCACATAGAAATGAATCCTCTAAAGTTGAGGGGAAACCAAAAACAGAAAGACAGGAGGGAGGGAGAGCAGGAAGATCAAAAGAAAAACAGAAGAAAGGAAAGGAGGAAGAAAGAGAAGTAGAAGAACCGAACCGCCAATGACAGAAGATGTGAGTTTTACTGATTTATTTTCTGATAGTTAGATCGCTTTAATGCCACAATTTAAATCATGCTATGAGTCCTCGAGTCTCCACTTTTATCTAAGAAGACTTCAGCATCATTCCCCCTGGATTTCTGTCTTACAGTCAAAGCTGTCATCACTGGGACTCTGTTCATAACTCAAACTTCGCTACTGTATATTCTTCACCACACTTTCATTAACCCTTAAAATGATGAATCCTTCATGTACACCTTGCCTTATTGTTCCCTGAGAATTTAGCTTTATCTGATAGAAAAATGCCAAATCATGTACTCTTAACTTTATATAAAATATCTGATAGCGGCATAAAAGAGGCGATAATAACTGTCTGGTGAAATTAACTTCTAGGCCTGTTTATACTATGGTGTCCGAATTGAAATTTTTCTTTACAAATAGGCATTATATTTTATTATAGAGTATTTTATTATTCTCAAAGAATTTCAGTTGTGCAGCTGGGAATAAAAACAAACCTATGAACTACCTCTTTAAAGAAATAGGTAAAGATAGAAGTGGTTGATATTTGGCTTCATTTATGTTAAAAATATTATTCTTGTCTGTCCAAATCTTACTTAATAGTACATGCCATTTCAACATATTTTTTTCACCTATAATGAGGATGAACGCTTTGAGGAAGGGTTGGTTTATGGCTTTTATTCTGTGCTTATGAAATACATTGTACTGAAAATTCTAGAGAATTAAATCCATAATTCATTCTTCTAACAAGCACCACCTGCAAAACAACGTCTGTGGCTCCCATTTGTAACTTCCTTTTGGGTTTTTGTCTCAGAGGAAGATCCTGGAATCACCAAATATTAATTGGTGGCATCTAAAGATGTGATTCGGTCACAATAAAAGAAGGGACTTTTGCTCATATGTAGAAGTTGAAATGAGTGTTTATGCCATCAGTAATCCATAGTTTGAGGACCATACAAAGCTAATTCTCTCCTAGACTAGTATAACTTTCTTCAAGATCAGTTGAATGAGAATTTCCACCATTAGACCCCACACTTTCTGAACCCTGTGTTTTCTGAGCAGTAATTTTGCAGCCTCGGTAGCTTGTATGATCTTAACAAATGTTACAAAATGTTGAGCAGACTTTTCCACTGACACAGACCCAAGCCTCCCACAACCTATAGTAGACAGGCATGTGACTCATAAGCAATCGGAGACCAGAGGTTTTCTCTCTTGTGGGTTTGGTAAGTGCCAGCTGAATCCGCTAATAACTGTCACCATTCCCCAAGACTAACCCCACTTTGCACAAGAAGCAAGGACGGGAGGGAAGGAGAAGTCAGACCTTCACAACTTTTTTGACTTGAACAGGACAATGCATAACTCTGCTCTCTCCTTTCTGTAAGGAGAGAAGTTGCTTCCTCACCAAAAATACCAAGTACTAAAAGGTGTTAGTTGAGTCTCCTTTAGAAACTGGGATGCCTTTAAAATGGAAAGATGGATGTTGCATTCTCTAGCCAAACATTTACTCATGAGGTAGTGCTTTTTTTTTTTTTTTTTTTTACCACTAATGTCTATGTTAGTTGGGTTGAAGAGATTTAGAGAGAGGAGACAGAGGACCAAAGTGGCAAAGAGATAATCTAGGTGACTATGAGCCGCAGTGCCAGTACCACACCAAAAGGACATCTAGCTAGAGAGAGGTCCCCAGCAGGGTGGAGCTGGAGGCTGCACCATGCCACAGAATGGAGAAGCTTGGATAAAGTCAGTGCAAAAGCTCAACAGGGTACTGCCACATAGTGAGCATTCAATCCCAGAGAATGTAAACAAGAGCTAATGAGAGGTCCTTCATGATGAGTCACAGACAGGGCTCCACAGCTAACTAGTGCCCCTTCCTTCTGCCAAAAAAAAAACCCTCAGAGCACACAGTGAGAAATTAATTTTCATTCCTACTTATTTTTTTTTAAAAAAACGACATTGATCTTTGCATCATGAATTCTTCTTTCTTAACCTGGCACAAATAAAATAGAATCCAAAATTCAGAGAATTGGAAAGGTCAAAAACTAGACTAAGCTTCATCCCTACTTTCAGTGCCTGAATTGGGAAAGACAATAACCTGGAATACTACATTGGAAATGAGCCAGGTTCTTATCTGGGTTTAATTGGTTTGGAATGGCCAAAAAGGTACGGATTCTGACCATATCACTATGACACAAGGGTGTAGCTGAAGTTGGTAACTGGAAAAATAATCAACCAATTCTTGTTAATACCATACCAAGTTCACCATATATATGTTTCCTGTAATAAAAGTGTCTGTTCATTGGGGGGTGGGGAAACAATGTAAATTTTGATCTCTATAATCTTGGTGACAAAAACTGAGAAGTTCTGTTGGAAGGATAATTTAATTGCCTTCAACTCAGTGTTTCTTTATTTTATTTAATCCTGTGTATGTACACATGTGGATTATGTGTATATCTACATGTGTGTACTGTTATATCTTATAAGATGTTAATATCCAGGTAGGATAGTGTGGGAAATAAATGCTGAGAAAAAGACGTTTGTACTGTGTAGTGTAAAATGATGTACATTAAGGTCATGGGTCAATGTGATTATCTACTGTGTTCACATCTTCATATTTCATTATTATATTATCATCATGGGTAATGAAAATAACTTTGAAAGGATTATCACTGATAAAACATAACTAATCTTTATTGATGCTATATGCCTTTTGAAGATTTTACTAAGGTATTCTATGTGTATTATCCTTCATCTTCTCAAGAATCCTCTGAGGCGGCCACTATTTATATTCCAGGATTACAACTCAAAAGATGGAAGCTCAGTCTACACAACTGGTGAGAAGCTTTTAAGCCAAGACTGTCAGATTCATTCAAGTTCTGGTCTTTACCTCCAGGAGATATTACTCTGTGTTAGTATTTTTCTCTACACTCTTGTGGGAAATTATCCAAACTATAATTGTACCGCTTCTCATAAGCACACTGAAAAATCAGTCATAGCTATGAACCTTGGAGCAATTAAAATGATCCTGCTTTTGCAGGTTAAATAACGATGTAAGGATCTGGGTAGTGAGCCCAATAATGATTTGAAATCAATATGAACTACAAGAGAAAGGCCAGAGGTTGAGCAGCTGTCTGCTATGGAAATGTTAAGATTCCTCTGGGTGGCATATTCCCTGAGTCTCTGTGTGTGTTGAGGGGTGGAGTGGGTATGAGAAGAATATTTATCTTCAATATACCCTGAGTATGAGAAAATTGGTTGCAGATGGCTCACAGCTGTGAAGAAAACCTTTCTTTCATTTGAAACTTGTTATAAATCTGTTCCTTAAACTACCTGCTCCAATGACTTTTAATTTAGAGGATGTCGGATAAGTCTCTGTGTATGACCCTCATATATCATCATGAAAGTGGAGGGGTGGTTGAGGCTGGGAGCCCCTGGGAGAACCCCTAGATTTATCGAAGGGCTCAGTTACCACAGTGACTTTGGGGGTTTGTTTGAACACAGGCTTTTATTGATTATCACCATTGTAAAGAAGAAATTAATTTTTACGCACAGTGGATTTGAGGGAGAAAAACATCCCCTTTGGCTGGAATTATAGCTTCTCTTAATAAATCTGTGTTTGAACTAATGGACTTTTTCTGAGACAATGTTGGAAAGGGGAAACACTATTCTGTAAGTTAAAGAAGTTTAGATTGATATGGAAAGGTATAAATTTGGTGGTCTAGCAGTTAAATTTCTTTTCTCTATAACCAAAAACCACCACAGATTGAAGTAATGTCTAGAAACCCATTTGATGGAAGGATAATCGGATAAAACTAGAGATCTCTTATTTTATAGTATAAATTAATGACTCTCATCTTTGGAAAACCATACACTTTTTCAAACTACGTTTTAGTATCCTACAGATCTTTTAATTAAGTCCTACAAACTAATAGTATACTTCAAGTAAAGCACTTTTTAAAAAGTTGGATGTTAGAATTATTACAGCATTGCTAGTTTGGGGAGAAGGGAATTGATTGTTTGGGATTTGTTTTCCTATACTTGGCACCCTGACCCCTTCAAAGTCTTGAAGGATATTTTTCGGATGGACCTGTCTGTCAGCAGGACCCCCTTCATCTAACTCAGCCAACACATCTTTGCTTCTCAGAGAACTTCCTGTGAAGGCAGCAGACATTGCACATCCTTGAGAACAAGGCAAATAAAATGATCTGGATCTACAAAACAAAATCTCAATGCAAACCACTTTCAACATCTCCTCTTACAAATAAGCCAAGTAAAACTCAGCCAAAAGACTCCCCAACGTGAGGGAACAAAGTAGCCACAAACTAGCCAAAGCATTGCCCCTCCCATAGCAATCTCACTCAAAGATTCTCCCAGCATTCACCCGCATCACATAGGCATCAGCAGTTTAAACCATCAAAACCAGAATGCTGAATGAAATTAGAAATGCTGAGCAACCACAACAAAAATAGCTCTCTTTGTAACACAAAGGTTTGAAGAGAGTTGTATCCTGAAATTCACTGGATGTATATTTTCATCAATGAAACTCCCCCAGAAATACCCTCAAAGGGTAATAAAAGTATTGACTTTACCAAATAAATCTCCCCAAATATGTTGAATTTATTTTCTCTATTTTATATTTCTTTATTTTATGGCTAATGTGGCTATTTTGATAGTAGAAATGGACTTAAGATATAAAAATCTTTAAGCATGTGATACCATCAGAATGCTCGATAGGAAATGTACTCATTACCTTACTCATGTAACTAACCCCTCTCTACAGTATCTTTACAATAATATATATATATAAGAAAGATACTCATGATCCGATTTATGTAACTGTAACCCCTCTGTACATCACCTTTACAATAATTTTTTTCAATCTTAAAAAAAGAAATGAGTTGTACTTCTTCAAAACCAAGTTATAATGATTTTGTCACATTTTGTAGAAAAGGTACTATCCTCCATCTCCTCATCTCTCCCACTATAATATCTGTTACTATCAGACACCATCTTACAGAAAAGATGACACAATGTATGTCCAATACTTCAAATTTTAAAGTACCTATAAGTTACTAGAGGATTTTATTAAAGTACAACACCTAAGTCAGTAGGTTTAGATAGGGCCTACGATTTGCTATTTCTAACAAGTTAGTGGTACTGATGATACTGATGTTGTAAGGAACAGAGTTTCTCGTATTTGGAATGGTGGAAAATAAATAAAGGAAGTTTTTTTAACAGAGGAGGTGGCATCAGCATAAAACCCAACTACTCTGACATCTAAATGGCCATCTAAATATTTCTTTTTTAGCTTTTTTATTGTAAAAATAGTGTACAGAGGGGTTACAGTTACATGAGTAAGGTAACGAGTACATTTCTTATCGAACATTGTTACCTCCTCCTTTGTTGTTCCCCTACCATCCCTTCCCTCCCTACCTCTCCACCTTGCCCCTACCCCCAAGTTGTAAAGTTTGTTTTGTACATAGTGTCTTGTACATCTCATTGTTACAATGGATCAACCTGTATCCTTAGTTCAGCATTTTGTTATTTCCCTTCCCCTCCCCAAATTAGAAAAATGTATATACAAGATGCAGGGCACTGGAATCAAATACAGTGAAAACAGAGGCTATCCCATGGAGGAAGAACATACAAGAGAAAAAAAATCACATAGTACATTTTAGATAGCAAGAAAGATAAAACAAGTTATGTTTCTATCTTGGGATTCATTTCACTTAACATCATCTTATATGGTCATATGTACATAGCTTTTGACCTTTTCTGTTTATCCTACACATGTACTAGTTATTGCAAATAAGGGAAACCATGGGACCTATGTTGCTTTGGGCCTGGCTTACTTCACTTAATATAATTTTTTCCAAGTCTTTCCATTTCCTAAGAAATGGTGCAATGTCATTCTTTCTGTTGGAAGCCTAGAATTCCATTGTATATCTATACCACATTTTCTTGATACATTCATCTACTGAGGGGCATCTGGGTTGGTTCCATATCTTAGCTATGGTGAATAATGCTGCAATAAACATGGTTGTGCTGGTAGCTTTAGTATAGCCTTGTTTGTGATTGTTTGGATATATGTCCAAAAGTAGGATTGCTGGGTCATAGGGGTTCTCTATATGGAGTATTTTGAGGAACCTCCATACTGCTTTCCAAAGTGGTTGAACGAGTTTACATCCCACCAACAATGCAGTAAGGTTCTCTTCTGGTCCCATCCCCTCCAGCATCTGTTGTTATTAGATTTCTTTATTATAGCCATTCTAACTGGGGTGAGGTGGAATCTCAATGTTGTTTTGATTTGCATTTCTTTTATGGCCAGAGAAGTTGAGCATTTCTTCATGTGTCTATTGGCCATTCTTATTTCCTCTTCAGAGAAGTTTCTCTTTTAAGTCTTTAGCCCACTTATTTATTGGGCAGTTGTTTCTTTGTGGATTTGTTGTTGGGGGATTTAGTTTTTGAGTTCTGAGTATATTTTAGATATGAGATCCTTGTCCAATGTATGACTAGTGAAGATCTTCTCTCAATTCATTGGTTTTCTATTGATCTTGCTAACTATGTCCTTTGCCATGCAGAAGCTCTGCAATTTCATGCAATCCTACTTGTCCAACCTTTCTTTGATTTGTTGTGTTTCTGGGTTTTTATTAAGAAAATTTCAGCCTGTGCCAAGGAGCCCTAGAGTTTCTCCTATTCCTTCCTGTAATATTTTCAGGGTGTCTGCTTTGTCATTGAGGTCTTTGATCCATTTGCTTTTGATTCTGGTGCAGGGTGATATACGAGGATCTAGCGTTAGTGTTCTATAGATGTTTAACCAATTTTGCCAATTTTCCTGAAGAGGCTGTCTTTTTTCCATTCTATTTTTTTAGTTCCCTTACAAAAGATTAGGTGGCTATAGGTCTGTGGGTTCATTTCTGTGTTTTCAATTCTATTCCATTGGTCCTGAGGTCTGTTCTTGTGCCAGTACGAAGATGTTTTTATTATTATAGCTTTGTAGTAGAGTTTGAAATTTGGTATTGATATTTCTCCAGCACTGTTCTTTCTGTTAAGGATTGTTTTTGTTATTTATTGTTCCATATGAATTTTTGGGTTGATTATTCTCTTTCATTGAAGAATGAGGTTGGAATATTGGTAGGTATCTCATTGAATTTGTCGATAGCCTTAGGCAGTATGGCCATTTTCACACTGTTAATCCTCCCAAACCAGGAGCATGGGAGTCTTTTCCACTTCCTAAATTCTGCCTTAATTTCCTTTTTTAGGCTTTTAAATTTTTTATGGTAGAGGTCCTTCAATTCTTTAGTTCACTCCTAGATATTTTGTTTTTTGTGGGGCTATTATAAAGGAGTTGCTTTCTTGATTTCAGCCATGCTCTTCTCATTGTTGGCAAACAGAAAAGCCATTGGTTTTTGAGGGTTAATTTTATACCCTGCTACTTTGCCAAAATTTCTGATCAGCTCAAGTAATTTGGGAGTGGAGTCCATGGGATTCTTTAAATACAAGATCACGTTATCTACAAAGAGGGAGAGTTTTACTTCATCTTTCCCATTTGGATCCCTTCATGTTTTCATCTTATTTATGTAGCTTGGTATTCTAATACTAATTTGAAGAGAAGTGGAGAGAGTGGACGTCCTTGTCTCGTTCCTCAGTTAAAAGAAAATGATTTAAGAAACATAGTTACAGTCATCATGATAATAAATACTAAAATGCATACTAAAGAGTACAGTAGATTGCTGGCTTTCTACACAGTGGCTTATGCCTGTAATCCTAGCAACTCAGGAGGCTGAGACCTGAGGATCACAGTTCCAAGCCATCCCAGTCAGGAAAGTCCATGAGACTCTTATCTCCAATTAACCTCCAAAATCTGTTGCTCACTCCCCATGAGCAAAAATGCTTGAGGATATTGCTCAGGCTCTAGTGCAAGTCCCAGGACCATCACCAAAAATTTAAAAAAGTGTAAAGAATTTTAGCAAACAAGCAGTATATTAAAAGAAAAGATAGTCTGTGGCTTTCACTCTGCCAATATATAAACATAGGCCACCAAATTATATAATCTAATGTTGGCTTCTATAGCTCTAAAACAATAAAGACGTGAGCACCAACTGTAGCAACCAGCACTACAGTATTAAGACAGACATGAAAGCACAGTGTACAATCAAGAAGAAATGGTATATTCATATACAGATTTCACAGATTTCCTGGAAAAGAGGTCAGCAATCTCCACCTTCAGACAAGTCTTTCTCCTATGAAAATTACTCTTATTATAATCAGAAGTGTAAACCTAGCACATTGCAGCTTTAGTTATCTTAATGAAACTTCAGGGGAAAAAATCTCAATGTCCAAAAACGTAATGAAACTGTTAAACTAATTAGTTCATCTTCATGATGGAATACCAAACAGCTCTCAATTTTTTTAAGATTTCTGTGATGAAGTAGGACATGTTTTTAATTAATAAACAATATTTGTACATTATGTAGGAGGTTTGTGGGAAAAATTCTAGAAGGGAATAGGTTTAACTAAGATTTTTGCCTCTTTTCATCAAATTTTCTTTTGTGAATGACTAAGAGTTGATCAATAAGTTTATTTTTTCTTGTGCTAGAGAACAAGAAAGCCCAAAGTTTTTATCACTATAGGCGAACTCTCTACCACTGGGTTGTCTTCCAGCTAACTTGAGTGGAGGCTTTTTATTTATTTATTTTTTGCCATTCCTGGGGCTTGAGCTCAGGGCTTCAGTGCTATCCCTGAGTTTATTTCACTCAAGGCTAGCACTCTACCACTTGAGCCACAGCCCCACTTCTGGGTGTTTTTTTGTGTGTGTGTGTGACCACTTAAGAGAGAAGAGTTTCGTGGATGTTTCTGCCTGGACTGGTTTGAATTGCTGCCCTTGGATCTCAGCCTCCAGAGTTGCTAGGATTACAGGTATAAGGGATTATAATTCCTGGATAATTAGAGGCATTTTAATGTTAATTTTATCTGGAGAATTTGAGGAAGATAAACAAAAAAGAGGATGTGTTTCTTTTAGTCTAATCCTTGAGAAATTTTTTCTTCCCAGCTGTAATATATATATATTCTGCAGATCAGACAATTCTGGCTGTCAAGGCAAACAAGAATTAAAACACTAACCAGATAAGTATTTAAAAGTCAGAGCAGAGGAGTTTTTTGGTATTAGGATTTCAGTGAGGAAGCAGTGTCCTGTGAGGTTTATGTCCTGCTTTCACTCACTCAACATTCTCGATATTGAGCCACTGGGAATTGAATTTTACAATCATGTGTGTGTTCCCTAAGTACTTCAGGCTGCCTGCTCCCCCTCCCACCATTTGCCCAGTCTTAAAATCACATCAGAGTTGTTTTATGAATTTGAACTGAAATATTACAGAAAGTGGAATGAAATTCACCAGCTAACATTTAGACAGCACTGGTATTGGGGTGCAGGACCAAAACAGTGACACCTACATAGTCTTTCTCTTCTAATGCCCTCTATGATGACCTGCTTGGGTGAGCAGTTTCAGTGGCATCCCAACTGAATCTACAATACTGGAATTGTCTAGAACTTGGATATTTGCGGATATAATCCTTTGGACCTGAAACATTCAGAGCACAGTTATAATGTCTTCCATTGAAAATAGTCTGTTTTTGGTCTAAATGATCTGATGGACATCTCCTGCCATAAGTTCAGGCTTGATCTAAACTTTGCTTAATCTAAACTTTGACCACACTCCCTTGCAGTACATTTGCAAAATAGATGAAGGTGTCACAAGGAATGTGGAGTTTAAATTGTTTCAGATTTGCATGTCATCTCATGTTTGGCTCTTCATGGTTTTTATTCTATTTTTTTTCTGTTCTTGGAGACTTTTTATTGTTAAGGTGTTGTACAGCGGCGATACAGTTACATAAGTAAGGTACTAAGTATATTTCTTGTCAAACTTGTTAGCCCTTCCCCCATTTTTCTCCACTTTCCCTCCCTCCCACCCCCCCCCAAGTTGTACAGATCATTTCCAACATATTGTCTTGTGTATATCACTGTTGCATTGGTTCTCCCTTGTCCTTTGTCTCACCATTCTGTTGTTCCCCTTCCCTTCCCTAATTCAGATAAAGGCATATACAATACCAGGGTACCAAAATCAAATATCAAATACACTGACAACAGGGCATAGACCATAGGGGGAGGAAATAAGAAATCGAATAGTACATTAAAAACAACAACAAAGTTAATCCTCTTGTGTCTATATCTTGGAGTTCATTTTGCTTAGCATCATCTTACATGGTCATATGTACATAGCTATTGTGCTATCAAAAAATAAAACATCTAGGAATTAACCGAAAAAGTGAAGGACCTCTATGATGAAAACTTTAAAAACCTGAAAAAGGAAATTAAACAGAACTAAGGTGTGGAAAATCTGGACTGGGAGGATTAACATCGTAAAAATATTGCCAAAGGCTATCTACAAATTCAATGCAATATCCCAACCTCATTCTTCAAATTGAAGAAGCAATCCAAAAATTCATATGGAACAATAGAAGACCCTGGATAGCAAAAACAATCCTCAGCAGAAAGAACAATGCTAGAGGAATATCAATGTGAAACTTCAAGCTCTATTACAAAGCCATAGTAATCAAAACAGCTTGGTACTGGCATAAAAACAGACCTGAGGACCAATGGAATAGAACTGAAGACCCAGAAATGAACCCACAGACCTATAGCCACCTAATCTTCAATAAAGGAGCCAAAAAATAGGATGGAAGAAAGACAGCCTCTTCAGTAAATGGTGCTGGCAAAATTGGTTAAGCCTGTAGAAATCTGATTTTTGGCCTAAAAAGGTTACATGAAATTTGTTGGATGTGTGAGCCCAACACCTGTCTAAAGTTGAATGATTGGAGAAACAACTGCCATCCGCTTGACGTGATGTTAGAGAATGAGATTTGTTTTCTCTCTTCAGCCAGGTCACTTATTTGACTTGGCTGTTCAAGATGAAAATGTTTTTTTTTTTAAAAAAACACTCTTACAAAGAATTCAACCTAAGACATTTCCCACTCACACCAGAGTCACTGTGGCCAGAAAGACTGCTTGTTGTGTGGCACAAGTGACAGAAATGCCATTTTATAAGTTTCTACCAAGACACTACATTTATTATTGATTGGTATGTGTGTGTGTATGTGTGTGTGTGTGTGTATTTATGCATATACACATATGCTGGTATTGGGGCTTGAATTCAAGGTGTAGGTGGTGTCTCTGGGCTCTTTTGCTCAATGCTAGCTTTCTACCTCTTGAGCCACAGCTCCACTTCCAGTTTTTCAGAAGTTAATTGGAGATAAGCATTTCACAGACTTTCCTGCCTTGGCTGGCTTCAACCCACTATCCTTACATCTCAGCCTCCTGAGTAGCTATAATTATAGATGTGACACTCAGCCATTTATGACTTTTAAAGTAATCATTTTAAAGGAATTTTTGTTATTCTTATCCAAAGGATACCTATTTAAAATAAGACAATTAAGCAATAAAATGTATAAGCGCATGGCACAGATGGTCCCAGACTTTGCTGCCTAAAAACCTAAAACAATTTAATATCTGATTAATAATTTTCAAGATTTCTTCTCAAATAAATATAACATCTATGGAATCTGTCTTAGTCTCTCCATTTTAGACAAAGGACTTAGCATATTCTTCTGAAAAAAAAAAAAGGTCTACATTTCCATCTTCTCAGCTAGAATTCTGCTGACCTCTGCCCCGGCTCACTGCCCAGCCCAGCCCACCCTAAGCAGGAATGCATTCCTGCCAATGTGCTCTAAAAATGCCCTGTGCTCCACTTTTAACTTTAGCATTTGATGTCTCCTGCCTTTTTCCAGCTGACTGTCTTTTTGTGTCAAGTTCAAGTGTTCCTATTAGCTTGTAATATTCCACAGAACAAGAACAGTGTTTCATTTTGTGTGTATGTGTGTGTGCATGCACGTGGAGGGGGGGTATGTGTATGACTTGAAGTCCTCCAGGCTGTGCTGAAGCCACTGTAAATAAGTGCACACCCAATAGCTGTTGACTGATCATCTCCAGACCACACAGGCAATCTGCGTTCTGCGACAGTTGGCGGGCTTGGCTATGCTGCCCATCTGCTCTGAGATATCCCGGAAATGGATTCACCAGTGTGAACTTTGAGACACCTCAGGAAGGGTCTGGGAGACTAGTAGGCCTACAGAAATGTACTGGCAAGAGCCAAGCCAGTGCATACCCCTGAGTTCTTTCCTATACTCTTCAAATGAATGAGGAAAGATGACTAAGTGTCACAATGATAGGGAAGCTAATGTAATTGTTTCTTTGGATCCAAAAAGGATGTCGAACAAACACTATAGAAACAGGAAGCAGACAGAGGATAATTTGGCTGTTGGGAGGAAGGAGGGAAACCACGGTCAAAGAGAGGCAACAGACCAGAATGAAGGCAGGGGAGGCAGTGAAGCTCTTTGTCTAACAGAGTATCCTAAACCTGCTGAAAAATCCCCTTTTCATGAAATGGAGCACAACCTTGGAGGGAGTGAGATCTCTAATTGAGACCATGTGTGTTTGTTACTTCAGGCTTTTGTGGGATTGAAGGCCGCATGTGCAGTTGAAACTATCCTAAGAGCTTGTTTGCATTGTTAAGTAATATGTGCGGTCCTGCTTTCTCTGTGTACGAAGTTCTATTTTTCTAAAAGTGCACCAGGAAAAATATCAGATTAATTTTTGAACTTCCAGATAGTGTGGTTTTCATTTCTTATGTGCACACACATATATACATACACATACACAAACACAAACATACTCACTCAGGGTACAGCCAGTGTCTCACAAAGTGCAATAAACACTACTGAAGCATTAATTACCCAGTTCCATGAAACAAGAATGCTACTACCTCCATGGGAGACAAATGCCCAGAAAGCCTTCTTGGGTTTTGTCTTAGTCTACTTTAGATAGAAAATGGAAATCCTATCATCACAAGTCCTGGGCTGTCATACAAGTATTGATCTATTCTGAATGTCATATGAAATGGCACAAATACAGAGGTTTAGTTTTGTATGTTTTACGATCAGGCCTCTTTGCCCACTCCAGTTGAAGCTCTGCTTCTCCCCATCACAGATCCTCTTACAATAGTTATTTCTTCATAAATCCCTATTGGGACAACACTCTTTTGTTTTCAATACTGGCATTTGAAGGCCAGGCTTTAAACTTGAGGAGCAAATGCTCACCAGCTTGAAACACACCTCCCATCCCAGACCCACAATTCTTAGATATTAACCTAAAACCATTATTCCACAGATGCATCACAAACTTGTTACTTATGATCCTTAAAATACCAAACTTGGTTTCTTTTTATTGTATTGACTTTTAAAACATTTTTTAATAATTTCTACAATATAGCCACTCATCACTTACATTAAGCTGTCATTACTCAGCTGGGAGAGAAAAGATGCTTGTGTGAAAAGTTAAGGTACTGCTCAAGTTCCAGTTCCCCATGTATACAGTAGCTCTGCACTGCATAACTTTCTGTGTCACCATGAAGAGTCTGCTTCAGCCATCCTAGGAACTGGGCATCATCATTGTAGTGAGGCTATTTCTTAGATGGCTAGAAGATAGATGTGCTTATGCTGGGGTATGGAGAGTGTTTGTTAAGATATTTAAAAAACCCATGGAGCTGGGACAATGGCCAGTCAGAACACACTTTTAAAGTGCTAGAGAGCCCATTCCTTCTCCCACTCCACCTCCTGTCAAGGGAGAACCTTTATGTGCTAGGATGAGGAGAAGTCTGAAAGGTATCATCAGCTACAGGTCATATTTGAGGACTCGGAGAAGTTACTATTTGCCAAGCGATATGGAAATGTTTCAAAAACATTTAATAGCTGGACAAGTTGTACTGTTGTGTACCCAGCAAATAGCAATGCTGCCATCTGCCAAAGATACTTGGAGCAATAAATATTGCAAAAAGGAAACACTCAAATTTCGTATGTGCTGAGACCCTAGAGAGAATTGTGAGACTGAATTCTATAACAAGATGTAGCCCACAAGATATGTCTAGTTGTTCCAAGAAAAGAAAGAGTTTCTATCATCAATTAAGACTGAAGCTGAGCACTGGTGGCTCACACCTGTAATCCTAGCTATTCAGGAGGCAAAGATCTGAGGAGTGAGATTCAAAGCAAGTCTGGGAAGCACATTGTGAAACTCTTAACTCAAATTGACCACTAGAAAACCAGAAGTGGAGCTGTGGCTCCAAGTGGTAGAATACAAACCTTTAGCAAAAGAACTCAGGGGCAGTGCCCAGGCCCTGAATTCAAACCCTATGAAAAAAATAATTGAAAATGACCATTACACACAATATTCATTGTATTCCTTAGGACATCAGTAGATTATAAAATACAGAAGAGGGAAAACTTGAAATTTACTTCCACATGGAATCTCTTTGCTGTAAATGGTTTAGCTTCCATACCAAAGCTAGACACAACGCATGTTTTTTGCAATGATGTTTAAGAAATGCCCCCTGAAATTGTCTTCTCCATATTTAGGAAAAACAGGTTTGTGAGTTCTGAAAGATAGCTCATAGTCAACAGATGTAAAGACTAGATTTTTCCTGATGCTATCATTTCCAGAGGTTTATCTCACCCTGTGTTCTACAGGCTTGATTCACCTCATTTCAAAACCAAGAAATCCATCAAACACCCCTACAGGTCAGGGGTAGGGCAAACATGCATGTAGAGTTCCAGAAAGTAGGAAACTATATGTATGGATATACATATACACAGACAGAAAAACAGAGAGAGGTGTGTGTGTGTGTATGTGTGTGTGTGTGTGTTCCTAAGGACCAAACCCAGGTTTTATGCATTCCAGGCTGAGCTCGACCACTAAGGTATAGTATTAGCCCCTAGAAAATAAATAGCTTTGTGACACTGTGTTTGTTACAACTTACTCTTCTAATATACTGTGAAAGGGGCTGTAGGCACCATATACATGATTGAGTATGACGGTGTCTCAATAAAACTTTATTTACAAAAGTAGGCAAAGGACTAGATTTTTCCTATAGGCTGCAGTTTGGTTGAGCTAAACTATAGCAGTCGCTTTTGTAGACTCTCTTCTTTGGGCCTTGGAACAGCCTTTGCTCTCCCTATTTGTGCCCCAGGAAAAACAAGAAGACCTCAGAGATAAAACAGCTGCAATTAATATACTAATAGAGAGAATTAAACAAATAAGACACATCACTATTTGAATCTATAAGAAAAAAAATGGGAGTGGGGCACAGAGGACAAAGAAATTCCAAATGATGATATAAAAGATGTGTCTGGGACTGGAAGAAGGAAATACTTCACTGAGCTCCCTGAAATATTTCAAATCAACCTCACTCTAGCTACTTACTTTCAGGGACGAAAAGCCTAATGACAAGTGTTTGGCCTAGACTCAAGTTGCTGTCATGTCAATGATCCCACCGCTTGCTACTATTTTTACTTGATAAGCAGAACCCTATTTTGGGGCCTAGATTTGAGGCAAGATCATCAATGATTCATGGTCTGAGGACGAGAGGCCCCCACCTTCAGGTTGGCCTGTGTTCAAGATTCTTTGGCAGGAGTATTGTAGATGTTTTCAATTAGGTGAAAAGTAAAACCTCAAGAGACTATGGCTTTAACCCAAATAAAACCTCCCCTTGAATATAGCTTCACATTCTCTCCAAGTATGTGTATGAGTGTGCATGTGTGTGTAAATGGTTGTGACAGCTGTGTTACACAGGTGGTGTCCTAAGCAGTAAATAATATGGTTTTTATGGATGGCTTGAGACACACAGTCTCCAAACAATTAATTTTACCACTGCACTTTTGACCTAAGAGCACTTTTTATCACAGTAGGAATTCCTTATCAAATTCTCAGGTGCAGGTGCTCCATAAACACTTAAGAGGCAAATGGACCTTGTGGCTGAGATGGTTAGTAACTCAAGAAACGAGTAAGAGGTGGCCTGGGAAGAATGAGAAATATAAGACACTGATACCAGCACTGAAAGGTAAAGCCAAGTGCTCAACCTTGTCCTTTCTCTGACACTTGTATATTTCTCACTCAGCCATAGTGCCGAAGACCTAAGGAATTCAGAAGTCAGCCAGGTTGAGCAAGGTTTTGCTTTACTGTCATGAAGCATATACGCTTATAGATTTACACACATCATGTTTATCTTGAGAAAAACATTGACAAAAATGATCAAGTAGAGGACAAGAAATCAATGTGCTTATCAATCAGGACTATGGCATGTACTGTGGAAACAACTAGCCAGCAAGAATATTTCATAGGAAAAATTTATGTGAGTGAAAAATATGTGTTTAGATGTACCTGTAAATATATATGTATAAATACATAAAAGTAAAGACATCCATCTCTTGGTGATTCTAGAGACAATCAGTTTTCTTTATTTATAAATTGTCTGTTGAGAGATCCTAGCCCAATTTTCTCTCCTTGATTATTTAAACAAAGATTTGATTCAAACCAGACACATCACCTGTAAATTATGGTTCTAACAGAACTTCTATTTCAAGTTCAAATTCTGGCTTTTATTTATTTGCTTCATTGGTTTGGTCTCTTTTCCCATTAAACAACTGCTAGACCATCACATTGAAAATAAGGGTTCACTAAATTCCTGTGACTTCTATGTGGAACACCAGTTAATCAGGGGGCTGAGATCAGGAGTCTCATAGTTCCAGGCCAGCCCCAACAAAATAGTCCATGAAACTCCTTCTCAACACTAAAATTTACATGTGTTGTTGTGTAATTGTCATCCCAGTAATTTGGGAAGTGTAAACATGAGGATAGCAGTTCAGACCAATCGTAGAAGGGGGACAGGGAAATCTATCTACAAAATAGTTGGAGCAGAAAGAGCTAATGGTATGGTTCAAGGGCAAGAACTCCTGTCTTGAAAGAGCGGAATCTTGGATTCAAAAATAAATGCCTAAAAAAAATAAATAAATGCCTCCCCCAAAATATAATAAGAAGTAAAAAGAGGAAGGGGAAATTATTACAAATATTTTTGAGAGCTGTAAAAATTTTGATACAGTTCCAAGTTCAACAAATACCTTTATGGGCTAATAGCCTTGTGTGACAGTTGAATAAACAAATCATTAAGGTTATAGCGTTCATTTGCTGCCCATCCATGAGTCTCTCCTGAGGTGCAGAGAGAAGTCCTTATGTCCTGGGAGAAGAGAGATGGAAGGGTAGGGGGCAAGGGAGAGCATTAATTGAGAAAATCTTGATAAAGTTTTACTCTATATGTCAATTTCAGGTAGAATCATAAAACTATAGACTCACAAGTTCCTTTTCTGACTAAAAGTGGTAAAGAGAGTATCTTATGCTTCTCTACATCTCTTACTTAAAATGCAATTTTATTACATCTCTCTATCCACTACATTGTTATAAACATTTCTTCCTGAGCAAAGGTTTTTGGTGTTTGCTTAGGTTCTTGTTTTTTTAAGAAAGAAAGAAGTAGTGGATACACACACACACACACACACACAGTCACACACACACACTCACACACACACACACACACACTCACACACACACACACACACACACACACACACACACACACACACACAAAATCCCAACATACAATTAATCAGAAGGCAAACAAAATCCCAGACAGACTTCAATCCAGGTCACTTTCTAGGGAAAATGTATTGGGTTCCTTAAAGTCTATAATGTCTGTTTCAAATATTGTTTCACTGTTTTTCTCAAAGGTCTAAAATGTTTATCACTTCATATGTCTTGAATGATTCCAACTCTTTCAAAGTGCATAAGATAAAAAATGACAATCATTTTTATTTCAATATAGTTACAATTGGGCATCTGCCTTTTCTCCACAAATTGTGTACACGGATCTTCTAATTTATTTGATCAAAATACAGAAATATTTGCATGTCTTCCATGTGGGGAGATGTAAGTGAACACCCAGATTACACAGATTTATAGCTCAACTCTACAGATGTTCATTGGAGAAATAAACAACTCTCCATTGAACTATGAAGTCACCAGAACAGCTCATAAATCTCTTTAATTAAAAGTTAGGAAGAAAGACTAGAAATCTGTGCCCATGCACTTGGAAACAGGAAAACTAAAATACATTGAGGATTCATCTTGAGGCAAAACAAATATCCATTAACCATGTCTCCTTCCACAGATCTGAGGAAGCCCCAAAACCTTTTCTCCTCCTATCTACCTTCTCTTATGTTCCTTTGCTTAATTTTTCCCCAGATTTCCTTGTGTTTCTAATCTCTTCTGAATATTCAGGGAAAAAAATTCGCACAAATGTTTTGATAGTATGCTGAAAACAGCTTTCACCTGCTCATGTAAACTTTTTCATGTAAACTTACTCTCTGATTCTCTTCTCAAAGTCTTGTGAGTAGCTTGAAATGGATCATGGTAGAAGCACTTACATCATGGAAATTGGAAAGTGCTATAGATCAAGGGTTTTTTTTTCTCCTGAAGAGCTGGCTAGTTATCCATCATTTGCATACCACGACTTTCAGCATATATCTATGCCCTTTTCTCCCGCCCATCGTCCTGTATCAAATCTTCTCATCAGATATTCCAATAACTAACAGTAAATCATTCAAAAGGGGGAAAAAAGATGTTTAATGTACTTGTTCTGTCAAGAACATATTGACAGCAATATGACTGATGATTCTTAGCAATTAAAGTCTGAATGTTGCTGAGTTTGTCTAGGGCAAACTTTTCAGCATCTTTAAAATTATACATCATAGCAGCTAGTGATTCTACCTAATACCAGTTGATAGAGGATGTTGGAAACACTCAGACAGAATATATTTTATCTTCCTAATATTCATTTTTGTTAAAACATACATGTTAATTACTCATGAGTTTTCATACATTTCAGATAGATAGATAGATAGACAGACAGACAGATAGATGATTTAGATAGATAAATGGATAAATAGTATAGATATTCAGATCAACCCCCTTCAATCCCCCTCCTTACTCTTACTCTACCCTGACTAACCTATTATTCAACAGCTATCAGTGAGCTTATCTTTACTATCTTCATTCACAGATCCAATCTGTCTTGGTATGCTTCAGACTCTGATAGCTCTAATCTAATCCCTTCAAACAGTCCCACAGCTATAAACATTATGTGTATGTATATCCCCATGTCAATGATTAAAAAGATAGTATATATGAATGGTAAGGTTTATGAGCACAGAAATCAAAAGGCAGTGCCCTTTTTACTGGCACTTTGTCTTGAACCAGCAAATTTGTCATTAGATGAGCCCTACCCCAGATTTTAAGGCACCCAAAGTTCTCAGCTGTGCCAGGCAGCTTCTACACATTCTATCTGCTGAACTCCAGGCATAGTTCCCCCCATCCCCTGCCCCACCTCCTTTATCCCCTGGTTGAATAGGGTCCAGCCTGGATTGTGTTTGAAATTACCTGGTTCACACAGTTGCTCTGACTCTGCTTATGAGTCTTTTTGTCTCAGTCCTCTCATTTGCCTGAAGCCAAGTGTCTTTAGTACTTTGTTGTACTGTCTAGGGACACTCAGATTCTTCATCTGTTCTAAGTGAGTCCATACTTCCAATCTAAGATTTATGAGGGGTTCAAGATGCATCAAATACAGTAAAGGCTGCAAGACTAGTCAGATGGTACCATAGCACTCCAGTAGAGAAATAGCAAGGCCTGGACATGTGGAGGAGTAGTTGGGAGGGCAGATAGTGAGCAGGGGACTAATAGGGGACTAATCAACCTAGACCACTCAGAAGATCAAATGGTGCTTTATATAGTGCTGTAATCCACTTACAGTAGTGAAGTAGATGTCAAGTGTTAGCTAGTACTTCTTTAATTATATGTACAAGAGCTTTACTTTGTGGCTAAATAATGTTCTGTTATTGACTGGCATTCATTATTTTTTCAGGGAATTATGTCTTAATCTCCAGAAGGAGCATTAAGTTGGACTGAGGATTTAGCTCAATGGAAGAGCACTTGTCTGGCAAGTGCAAGGCCCTAAGTTTGGTCCTCAGCTCTGAAAAGAAGAAGAAGGAAGGAAGAAGGAAAAAGGAAGAAGAGAAAGGAGGAAGAGGAAGAGGAGGAGGAGGAGGAGAAGGAAGTAATTAAACTGTCACTATCCTAATTATTACCTTTATTTCATATTATACATACCATAGAAAACAAGATTAATTCATATCCAGGGGCAATCTGAGAGACAGTTTGATATATTGAAATAAAATTTGTAAAACTAAATTTGTTTTGACTAAGAAGCAGATGGCTCCTTTTGGAGCTACCTTCCTTCATGCTTGGCTTAAAGTTCCAACTTAGCCCTTATCACTCCAGTGATTCAATTCCAATTCCTTGCATTTGACTGACCAATATACCACACTTCCCAATTTTGTCTTCTCTCCTGATTTTTATGAGTTACTGTCTTTTTTTTTTAAATTGTGAAAATACCGTACAGAGGGGTTACAATTACATGGGCAAAGTAATGAGTACATTTCTCATCAAGCATTGTTGCCTCCTCCTTTGTTTCCCCTTCCCATCCCTTCGCATTTCTCCCCCTCCTTAACCCCCCTCCCACCTCGCCAAAGTTGTAAAGCTCATTTTCGACATAACATCTTGTACATCTCTTTGTTGCAATGGGTCTTTATCTCAGGCAGGAGATAGGATTATCTACATTCCCTGAGATGGAATCATGGCTATGCCCTGGGCTGATTGACTTCCAATGACATCTAGTTATTATTAAAACAAGTGGCAACTGGGATTTTTGTCCAGGAAGAGAGTAAGAAGTGAAGGGGTGGCTAATGTCTGACTTTTCAAATCCCTCTGGTCTGTTCTAGTCAGTATTTACCTGTCATCAAAAAACTGTGGTGTTGAGCTCAAAGAAATTAAATTGATGTTTCCCCTCTATATCGTTAGACTTTTTGTTAGCTCCAGGTTTTGTGTGAGTTAAATTATTTTAACAGACAGACATCAGAAATCCTTCATCCCATAAGATAAAAGGACCGAATCCTTACCTAACATAGAACCTTGACAGATGTGACCCACTAGCCCATTATAAGCTGCATGGCAACAATTCCAGAGACATCACTAGACCTATAAATAGATCCTCCCATACCTGAGAAAATAATACTTAAAAACACATTCATACAACCAGACAACCAGACAGTTCTTACTGCTTTTCATTGCTTGTGGAATTTCCTCTCCATTTCAATTGGAGTGTCGTATGTTTAACTGTAATACATTCCCTCAGGAATGTATTATATCATATAGGCTAGACTATAACTCAATGTATATCCTACAAAATTAAGAAAAGTGAGGGAGTCAAGCAGAAAAGGTCAGATAATGTGATATCAGGAAAATGAACCCTTAGATATGTATTTTAATGTTTTTTCTTTCATGCATGTGTTTCTAACGCATTTATAAGATTACCTCTTTGTTGCTTTGTATGTCCCTCCCCCACAGTATAACCCCTGCTTTCACTATATTTGATGTCAGTATAACTTGTGGAGGAGATGGGGAAAAACCAGTTGTTTAAGGATACAGGTGGACCTGTTGCAACAATGAGAAGTACAAGTTGTCATGTCCAAAATGAGCTTTACAACGTTGGGGGGAGGGAAGGAGAAGGATTGGGATTGGGGGGGAGGGGGGAAGCTGGGAAGGGATGTGAAGGGTAAACAAAGGAGGAGGCTGCAATGCTTGGTAAGAAATGTACGCATTATCCTGCCCATGTAATTGTAACCCCTCTGTACAGTATGTTCACAAATAAAATTAAATTAAATTAAAAAAAAAAAAGAAAAGTGAGGGAAGGATGTGTTGGAAAGGATGGGTGAGAATGTTCAAAGGGTAACATTGCTCAACGTGCATTGAATTTATAAACTGCTTGGTTAAATGACAACTTCTTTGTACAACTAGTTAAAGACAACAATTTTTTAAGTGAATAGGACTCTTTAGAACTTTATGTATATAGTAACTTCAGGTATGTTGGAGGTTTATCTTTATTCATTCTCTCTTCCCTAATGGTTTTGCATAATTTTTCCACCTTATACTTGTTTTCTGTCCACTTGCCCTATTCATCTGACTCCACCCATATAGTACCTACTTGGAGAAGTAAACAAACCCCACTTTCAGTCTTCTTTCCAAATAGCCCAGCTCTGATGGCTCACTCCTGTAATCCCAGCTACTCAGAAGGCCGAGATCTGATGATCAGGGTTCAATGCCAGCCTGGAAAGAAAGTCTATTATACTCTTATCTCCAATTAACCACTAAAACTCTGGAAGTAAAGTAATACCTAGAGTGCCAGCCTTGAGCACAAAAAGCTAAGGGACAGTTCCTGTGCCCTGGGTTTAAGTCCTAGGACCCGCACAGGTGCACGCCCACGCACGCATGCACGTGCACACGTGTACGCATGCACGTGCACATGTGTACGCACGTGCACATGCACACACACACACACAAACTATATACTCTATTAGCCAGATTCAACTTTCCTATATAAATCACAGTAAGGAAATCAGTATATTGATGTAAAATTATTCCTGATAGGTAAGAAATAAAAACTATGTACACCTTTTGGGGATAAAAGGAGACTTCCAAGTAAATTAGTTGTAGTACCTCTGCTTAATTGGTCTTAATTTTAGAGAAACAAAAGCAAACAAATGAAACACATTCCATTTTCCTCTTTCTAAGATAAAACATGTTTCAGAGTGTGCTCCTCTAACTGATTTTTCCCTAGTTCATTTTATCTTATCGTTTTACTTTATTTCTTTGGTACTGCTGAGTATTGAACCCAGAGCCTTGCACAGGCTAAGCAAGCAACCTGTCACTGAGGTACACCCTCCAGGATCCTGGTTTATTTTATATGATTAGGTTATAGGAATCTAAGTTGTACATTTCTTGAGAAACACATATCATTTGCTAAGTGAAGGTCAAACCTACTGTAGTACAAGTTCAGAGACCAACCCTATCTGAGCAAAGGAAATCAGGAGAGTGGTAGCAACAAGTCAGTCGGCAGGTCTGCGCTAAGCACCTGCTGTAAAGGTCATCATGACAGGGATTGTGAACTGCGAGTCATCTTAAGCTCAGTGGCTCTATCACCAGCAAAATAGTTTCTCAGTTTTCATTGCTATACTGCATTTAGGGTTTATTTTTTCCAAGACTGATATTAAATACTTTCACTCTATTCTAACACGAAAGTATTTCTTTTGTATTTCAGTTTTGAGTAGAGATAAAGATATGTCTCTCCCCGAGATACCCTATTATATGATCTCTGAAGAAAGAAGACACCAGATTCAGAAATTGGAAGTTAAGACATAGTTAGGTGACACAGAGTACTATGTTAGAAATAATTTTTGAAATGACCTCTTTGGTGTCATAAAACTACTAAAGGAACCTTAGAGGACACTGGATCATTGGAAAACAGTAAAGAAAGTGTGAGGAGGGCAAACCAAGATGGCGGCTGAGTCACATCCTCCAATGATGCCTTCCCACAAAACTCCCCACAGACTCACAATATGAACAGTTATTCAGGCACTAAAGTACCTTTCCAAGAGCCAAGGAAGCCAGATGAAGACTACATATTGTCTGTTTGTGGTATAATAAGGAAAGACACCACACAGAATGAAAGAAAGAGTTGCCTCAATTCCAAGCAGCTCAGTGTGGAGGGAGATACGTCAGGAAAAGAGAAAACACAGAATCTAAACCTGAGACTGGAAAGCTAGTACTTGAAGTCACAAATGAAAACCAGTACTAGATAGAGCCCCCCCCCATCACCTCTGCTCTCAGGCTGGTACTTATGAACTAAGCTACTAGAACTTCAATAGCCAGGTGGCCAGGGAACTCATCCTACAACCTCTTCTACTGATCCTACAACCTCAGCTAGAAGATGATAAATCAAGACTTCAGCTGAGGAGCAAGGCATGAAAGCTAACCAAGTGCCAGGCCCACAACAATGATGTCCTTCACTATGCAGAAGAAAAAGCCATCCACACAGGTAAGACCCTTCTAGACCTGCTCTGGTATGAGGAATAGCATTATAACTGTAACACAAATGCAAGTTTGGCATGCATCATTCCCAGCCTAGAAGTGGACCTGGTCTGCCCAAGTTTATGTGGCAATTGGACTCAGGTGAAATCCATTTTAGCAGCAGCTTTGATGGCCAAGGGATTGTCTCCCAATCTCATGTAGCTAATCTCTCCTTTGGCTGGTATTCACGGATGGAGCCTCTGCATCCACTCTAGTGGGATGGCTCATCTTCTGGCCTGCATCGCTATGAGCTGTGGTGTGGGCCTACCTAGATATTTCCCTGCAGAAAACTATCCAGCAATTCCTGATATCTGTGATTCAGCATAGTGGTAGGATTGGTAGCAGAGCATGCAGCAAGACCCCATGCACTGGGAATAGTCCAAGGTACTAAGCACAGAACTGTGCTTGGAACTCAAAGCTGAGCAGTAAAACTTAATACTGAACAAGTCCTAGCCACCTCCATTCTTAGGCTAATGACCATGGAAGAAGCCTCTAGAATTGCCCTAATTTTGTATGGAGATTCATGGCTTCCACCTGTTGGACTTCTGTTGGTTTCACCTGTGGCTGATTGTAACAGACTTAAACTATAAGCCACCACAATAGCAAACATAGCATAGCAGTGTGGGTCTGCACGAATGCCTATAGGCTATGAGCTTAAGGCATGGTAGTGGTGAAGCATTGGTAAACACAGGTATTACTACATAGCCTGGGCCTGGCCCCTCCACTGTAATTCTTCCCAGAGCTAGGAGAGTTCTACAATGCAGAACATCTGGTGATTGTGGATAAGGCATGTAGTCCTACCCTAGCTCCAGAGAGAGGCTGGTGGAGATGGACTAACCTCTTTTTTTTTAATATTTGTGCTGCTCCTGGGACTTGAAACTCAGGGCCTGAGCACTTGAACAGTGTCCCTGAGCTTCTTTGGTTCAAGACTAGCACTCTACCACTTAAGCCACAGATCCACTTCCTTATTTTTGGTAGTTTATTAGAGGTAAGAGTCTCCCTGGGCTGTCTCTGAATGGTGATCCTCAAAACTCAGCCTCCTGAGTAGCTAGGATTACAGGCATAAACCACTGGCACCCAGCTTGAATTAACCTTTTTAAACAATCCCTCAGTTATTATGAATAACACACCAACTGTAGAACTCTAACATGCCTGATATTTGACAAGCTTCTAGTCCTGAACCAGTGACAGCACATCACAACATATGCATGGACAAAGGGTTCAAGTACTACAGTAGCTCAGATGACTACTGGCTCAAAAATAGTGAGCAGTCTGTTTAGCATTTCTGGAAAGATAGGCACAAAGAAAGCCGGGCTGATAGTAATCAAAACAGCTTGGTATTGGCATAAGAACAGACCTCAGGACCAATGGAATAGAATTGAAAACCCAGAAATGAACCTACAGACCTATAGCCATCTAATCTTCGATAAGGGAGCTAAAACAATAGAATGGAAGACAGACAGCCTCTTCAGTAAATGGTGCTGGCAAAACTGGTTAACTACATGTAGAAAACTAAAGCTAGATCCTTATATATCACCCTGCACCAGAATCAACTCCAAATGGATCAAAGACCTTGAACTCAAAGCAGACACTCTGAAAACATTACAGGATGGAATAGGAGAAACCCTGGGTCTCCTCGGCTCAGGCCGAAATTTTCTGAATAGAGACCCAGAAACACAACAAATCAAAGAAAGGTTGGACAAATGGGATTGTATAAGGTTGCAGAGCTTCTGCAGGGCAAATGACATAGCTAGCAAGATCAATAGAAAGCCCACGGATTGGGAGAAGATCTTTACTAGCCATACAACGGACAAGGGTCTCCTATCTAAAATATACTTGGAACTCAAAAAATTAAACCACCCAACAACAAATCCTCAAAGAAACAACTGCCCAATAAGTAAGTGGGCGAAAGACTTAAAGAGAAGCTTCTCTGAAGAAGAAAGAAGGATGGCCAATAGACACATGAAGAAATGTTCAACATCCCTAGCCATAAAAGAAATGCAAATCAAAACAACATTGAGATATCACCTCACTCCAGTTAGAACAGCAAAAATCAAGAACTCTAACAACAACAGATGCTGGAGGGGATGTGGACAGAAAGGAACCTTACTTCATTGTTGGTGGGAATGTAAACTTGTTCAACCACTTTGGAAAGCAGTATGGAGGTTCCTCAAAAGACTCCATATAGAGCTCCCCAATGACCCAGCAATCCCACTTTTGGGCATTTACCCAAATGACCACAAACAAGGCCACACTAAAGCTACCAGCACAACTATGTTTATTGCAGCATTATTTACCATAGCTAAGATATGGAACCAACCCAGATGCCCCTCAGTAGATGAATGGATCAAGAAGATGTGGTATATATACACAATGGAATTCTATGCCTCCATCAGAAAGAATGACATTGCCCCATTTGTTAGGAAATGGAAAGGCTTGGAAAAAATTATATTAAGTGAAGTAAGCCAGGCCCAAAGAAACATAGGTCCCATGGTTTCCCTTATTTGCAATATCTAGTATAGGTATGAGTCAAGCGGAAAAAGTCAGAGAATGTGATGTTAGGAAAACGAACCCTCAAATATGTATTTTAATGTTTTTGTGTCTTTCATGCATGTGTTTCTAACGCATTTATAATATTATTTCTTTGTTGCTTTGTATGTCCCTCCCCCACAGTGTAACCCCCGCTTTCACTATATTTGATGTCAGTATAACTTGTGGAGGAGACGGGGACAAACAAGTCGTTTAAGGATTCAGGTGGACCTGTTGCAACAATGAGAAGTACAAAATGTCATGTCAAAACCAGCTTTACAATGTCGGTGGGGGGGGGGGGGGTATGATTGGTTGGGGGGGAGGGGGGAGGCTGGGAAGGGAGGTGAAGGGTAAACAAAGGAGGAGGCTGCAATGCTTGGTAAGAAATGTATGCATTTTCCTGCCCATGTAATTGTAACCCCTCTGTACAGTATGTTCTCAAATAAAATAAAATAAAATTTAAAAAAAAAAAAAAAAAAGAAAGCCGGGCTGCATGGGAAGGGATAGGAAGGGAAACAAAGGAGGAGGCAACAATGCTTGATAAGAAATGTACTCATTATCTTGTCCATGTAATTGTAACCCCTCTGTACGGTATTTTCACAATTAAAAAAAAAAAAGAAAAGAAAACCAGACTGCAAAGACAGGAGTAAATTTTTAATCCTCTAATGCATAGACATCATGCACCAGTAAGTTTCAATAACTTTTAGGGATCCATGACTTTACTTCGTGATCAAGGTGAAGCATCAGAAACTGACCAGATAGTAACCAGTATAGGCAAACTCCCAGACAAAAACTTTAAAACAGCTTTAAGCAAACTTAATGAGCTTTGAGAGAACACAGAGATCAGTACCATAGCAGAGAAACATGAGAGCTGGAAGCGCCTTTTATAAGCCAACAGAAATCCCAGAGCTGAAAATTAAAATGTGACAGAATTATCAATAGCAGAATAGATCAAACTGAAGAATCAATGATCTCAAAGATAGGTTATTTGAAAATATATTGTCAAGGAAACAAACAAAAGTGACAAAGACCTTGCCTCCAAAACAAGAGACAGAAAAGAGAGGAAGGAGAGTAATTGAGAGAATGAATCTGATCAAGCTACATTATATGCATACGTGGATATGGAAAACAAAATCCCCTTGCACAACTAATTGATCCTAATAAATAAGTCAGAATAATGAAAAGTAAATATTCAGTTAATTGAGGTCCAGTTTGGGAATGTCAAAAAGATGTAAAGCTTACTCAGAGATAATAACAGAAATCCAAGCGCAGGAAGATTGAAGATCTCTATTAAATTTCACTAAGTCTACAAGACATTTGTCTGTTCAGGTTTTCTATGGCTTCAAGATTCTGTTTTGGTATGGTGCATATATTCAGGAATTGTCTATTTCCTCTAAGGTATAAAATTTGTTGATATAAAGTCAATCTCTAATGATCCCTTATGTTTCCTTGGTGCATTTGTAATGTCTCCTCTTTCATCTCTTATTTTATTTCTCTTTTTCTTAGTCAAGCTAAGAGCTTGGCAGTTTGGTTGGAAAAACCAGACCTTTTTTTCACTGGCCTTTTGTATTGAGCACTATCTGATTAAACAAAGGGATGAAACCCTGCCATTTGTAGTACCATCGCTGGAAATGGGGATTATTTTGTTCAGTAAAATAAGCCAAGTAGAGAAAAGACAGGCACTGTATGACGTCACTCACATGTGCTGTCTAAGAAGGCTCATATTATACAAATTGTGAGTAGAATGGTAGTTACCAGGTCTGGGGAGACTAGAGGGGGAAGCATGGGAAAAGGTTCACCAATGGGTACTGAGTCGCAGCCAGAAAGGAACAAGAAATTCCTACAGTACAGTCACTTATAGGTACAACAGTGTAACATGTATTTTAAAAATCTAAAAGAAATGAGAAATATTTGAGGAGACCAGGTTTAATCTGCCTTAAACATTAAACAATATATGCACGCATGTACAGAAACATCACATGGCACCTCATAAATATGTAGAAATGCTGGACACTGGTGGCTCACACCTATAATCCTAAGTAGACTGAGATCTGAGGATCACGGTTCAAAGCCCACCTGGGCAGGAGAGTCTCTGTGCAACGCTTATTTCCAATAAGACACCAGAAAACCAGAAGTGGTGCTATGGCTGAAGTGATAGAGAACTAGCCTTGAGCTGAAGAGCTCAGGGTCAGTGCCCAGGCCCAGAATTCAAGCCCTATGACCAAGAGAAATAAAAATAAATAACTATGTAGAACTTTTGCATTTTTATGCAGGAGTGTTAGAAATAAATTTAGTATGAATGTAAAAACAAAACATGAGCATCACAGATGACAGTCAGGACTCTAAGTTTTCTACAACTAATTTGGCATGCTCAATTTACCATCCCTTTGAAAGGCAGTTCTAAGTGGCCTTTCCCAGATCCTGCTCCCAAGAGGAAAATCAGGGAGAGTTGTCCTAAAAGGGCCATGGAGCTACCTATCCAACTGGGCTACACCAAGTCTTAAAATGGACATTTCAGCCACATGTTGGGTATTATAGGCTACATCCCTAACTTCTTATCTACAGAAAATGAATATTAATGAAACTGTCATTGCCATTTATGATTCACTTTTACCTAGATGTATATTAGATTATTCTCCTTTCTGATTTTGAAACGCTCTTTAAAAAAAAAAAGAGTATGCTTTCAGAGAAATCCTACATCACTCTCTGGGGACACGTGGCGTAGAGTTAGTTAAAGCTGTTGGACAGCACAGACAGTTGGCCCTGAGTGGTAGGAAAGCTGTTTCTACTTTGCTGGTTGAACAGATTAAGTCTGGAAGAACATGATGCATGCCGAGGCCCCTGCCCTCCACACAGGCCAGATCCCATTTCTGTGATGGACAGACATTGGGCCAAGTCTTACAGCTGGAACAAATGCTTCTTAATCCTCAACATAGTGACTACAGGTGTCTGCATCTTAGCAGGCTTCTGGGCACCAGAACTTTTTGGTCTGATCCTAAGAAGGGCACATCTAAAGGTCAAATCAATCTTTGCTTTAAATCTGGCAACAACAATGGCCACGGGGCTGCACAGCAAGTGTGTAATGCCTCTTAGTCAAGAGTTACAAGGGGAATGTGTCTGTGACACGGTTATAAATTGCTTTGTTTTTATTGGGCCAGATCCTTATGCTCTGAATGAAGTAATGATTCTATTATAGAGCTTCAGAGGATAAGAATCTGGCATCTGGCCTGGGGTTTAACATTTTTGTTCCTTTTAGCAGTGGGACTTCTGAAATCCCTCATTTCCATACTTGAGGAATCATATGAGCTTGCTCTTTGGTAGGAGCAGCAGACAAACATTCAGCCCTTCACTCATTTCTAGAGGAGTCAATGATGTTACTGAACAATGGAGAAGGCTAAATGGTAACCCAGAGATAAAGATGAGGTTACAGAGGTGTCTGTGTGTGTGTGTGTGTGTGTGTGTGTGTGTGTGTGTGTGTGTGTGGAGGGGTGTGTGTTACACCAATTACCTGCTCCTCACAGATGTTGTAAAGATTTGAGTTTCCTGAATATATATATATGTATATATATATATATATATATATATATATATAAATTTTAGTATCTTTAAGAAGGTATACAAAGGAGTTTCAATCCCACATGTCAGTTTGTGAATGCAAGGTCACCTGTCTGACTATATTTGAGTATAATGATCAATGCCACCCCTGCCTGAATGTATTTGACTCTAGCATGCACTGTCATCATCTAGTTCAGAAATGTAGGTGAGCTTCAAGTTGCAACTGTAGTAACATCACCCATAATCCAAATGCAACCAATCCAAAGATCCAAATGTAACCCTAAATGATGTTCTCTTTAAACATTCTTTCATAGCCTTGTACTTTGGTTAACGACATAGAATTTGCCAACTATTTCTTCAATTGCAGTTATTTCCTATATACCATCACCTGGCCTACATTGAAATTTCCCTGGGGACAGAAGCCATATTGCAAACATCTTTGCAGAAAACATGAGGGAATGAGGAAGATATACTCTTTGAAGTCATATTGGCTTATTTTGAATTCCAGATCTTCATAGGTTGTTGCCCTAGTGAGATTAATGAGATTCTCCAACTCCCAGTTTACTTCTTTTTTTGGGGGGGGGTCCAGTCGTGGGGCCTGAACTCTGGGCCTGGGCGCTGTCCCTCAGCTCTTCAGCTCAAGGCTAGCGCTCTACCATGTGAGCCACAGCACCACTTCTGGCTTTTTTTCTTTTTGCTTATGTGGTGCTGAGGAAGCGAACCCAGGGCCTCATGCATGCAAGGCAAGCGCTCTACCACTGAGCCACCTTCCCAGCCCATCCCAGTTTACTTCTGTGTAAAATGAGAGTAACACCCCCACCATTCTGTTCTTAGTCTCTTTACTTGGCATCCTCTCTCTCTCCCCTCTGCCCAGTGTCTGCTAGTGCTTCACATGCATGCAGGAGACAGTTGAAATATTTACACTCAGTTCCTGAAAAATGAACAGCTAATGGGATCAAAGAGGAGGTGAGTGTCTTATGCCACATTCCTATATATGAATAAGGGAAAGAACTAAAGAAAACCAATTAGCTGTCCACTGCCCAGAGCTACAGAACCTATTGGCAGTAGAACCCCAGATAAAAATCAAAGTTTGTGAAGTTTAGATAAGGTCTTCAAGGTCCCCTAAAGCCTTCTGCAAATGTATGATGTTCCCACAGGAAATACAACAGAGCAAGCAGACAGCAGATCTTAAAATCGTAACAGAGCGAATGCAATTACTGGATGTACCACAAACCAGCTTTATGGCCTTGATCTAAAGTATTAGAAAGACAATCTGGCTCAAGAAGACCTGACATGTAAATTTCATTAGCTAGGAAGATAACATCATGTTGTGGCCTCAAGTAAGAAGAAGGTTATGATGAATGCAAAGGAACCACACAGTAAGTACAATTCTCCTCCCTGTTTATACTTCCGTTTTCAGGCTTTCTCCATCACTATAACAAAATACTTAAGACTGAGATGTTAAGACGTAAGAGGGAATGTTTACTTAGCTCATTGTCTGGGGGTCAGGAAATCCAGGATTGGTGGCTCAGGTAAGAAGGGTCCCGCCTCCACCTGCATCATCACGTCATGGCGGGAGGACAGGTGAGGGAAGAGATCACATGACCAGGCAGGACCCTAGTGACTGGGGAGAACTCTCTTGTAATAACCCTCACAGGAGAACTAATCCAGATCCCATGAAAACAGCATCTATTTCTTCTGAGGACAGCACTCTCAATGACCTAAATTGCTTGCTAGACTCCACCTGTTAAAGCTGTTACTACTTTTCAAGCTTCTAACGCCATGAACTGTTGGAAGACAACCCATATGCAAAGCAGAGCACCTCTATACATTGGGGTCCTACATTCAAATCCCCCTGGGAAATCAGAAGGTACTCTAGAGTGATCCAGGCTCACACTACACTGCAGACAAACCACAAAAGAGAGCCAGGATGGTGACCACTAGGAACCTCTGGGTTTCTTTTCATATGTATGCTATCTTTTCCTTCTGGACTTGGCTTTCTTCTTGTAACAGCAATGAATGCTGGGAATGTTGACTCCTGACACCCGATGACGCCAGTTGTAGTATAAAAGACAGGAGCTCTTCATACCTCTGCATCTATCTCTCCCGGGCCAGCTTTTCCTGTCCTGGCCCGTGTCTGCAGATTGGTGAGAGAGGAAAGGTGACATGTTAGTTTACACTATTATAAATTACAAAATGTCCATGAAATAAATGGAACATCCAAATCATGCGAGGCTTGAAAAGCTTAATTGGGAGAACAGAATGTTGAAAATCGAACAATTCATACATTTCGTGTCACAGAAAAACCTGTACAAAGAGACATGATACCTATATATCTGAGTGTCAGAAAGATGACAGGGGAATCAGTGGAAAACTGGTTGTTTTTTCAGTACATCCATTTTTCCATTTTGCCCTCCTCCTTCTCCTCCTTCTCCTCCTCCTCCTCCTCTTCCTCCTTCTTCATCTCCTTGCTTCCTCTTCTTCCTCCTCCTCCCCCCTCCTTCTTCTTCAAGGCAGTACATGTGGAATAAAACTGGTACCTACCACTCTCATATATGTTATGCTGTCCCTTCTCTTTTTAGGGAAATTGCTAGGAAAGAAGCATGAACTGACTGGGAGAAGGCCTGGAACAGGTTTGTCAGGGTTAGCACCTTAGCTCCACAGTCCTCTGTTAAGAAAGAGACAGAAAGCTGGGTGCCAGTAGTACACATTTGTAATTCTAGCTACACAGGAGACGGAAATCTGAGAGTCATGGTTCAAAGCCAGCCTAGGCAGGAAAGTCCATGAGACTTATAACTCCAATTAACCAGCAAAACATCCAGAAGTGGAGTTGTGGCTCAAGTGGTAGAGCATTAAAAAAAAAAAAAAGCAAAAAAACTCAGCGACAGCACTTGGGCCCTGAGTTCAAGCCCCAGGACCAGTAAAAGACAAAAAAAAAAAAAGGAAGAAAAAGAAGAATCCACTTCTGGGTGTATCTTTGGTTCTAAATGAGGGTGGGGGGAGAAAGGCAAACATGAGCATCGAGAGAAGGGAAAGAAACTATGGAGAAATAGAGGCTGAAGGTTGAGTACATAGTTGAATGAACACGGAAGGCAGAGTGAAGAGAGATGAAAGAAGCAGCCATTAGCTGGAAATTGGGAAGGGGTGAGGGAAGCGATCCCACGAACTGGAGAACTCCACCTGCTGTCTGTTCAGCCCAGCTCCACTTATTAACAGAGAATATAGAAGATCGTTATTCCGCATTATTAACAGAGAATATAGAAGATCGTTATTCCGCCATCCTCACACATCCTCTCAATTTACCTAAATCCATTTCCACATATGTACACTGAATGCTGTGATTGCATTGGCCCTCCCTTCCTCTCTCCATGTTTCTTGACCTTTGCCCCCTAACAACTCATTCTTCAGCTTCCTGGTACTCATTTTGTTAAGCTGTAACTTAGTGGCGCAACGGGGTTACAACATTGGTATACTTCCCAGCATATACCATAATTTAGTTTATAGGTTTGTGTGTATATGCATATGACTCATATATGTTACATATATAAGTTAAGTTAGATCTAATTTCCCCATATGACAAAAAATGTCATTTGTCTCTCTGAGCCTGGCTTCACATAATTCTTACCAGGTTCATCCATTTCCCTGCAAATGACATAATATCGTTCTTCCTGATGGATGAGTAAAATTCCATGGTATATATTTCACATTGTCTTTGTCCACTCATCCACTAAGGGCATCGGGGTTGCCTCCTTAACTTGTCATTGGTGAATAGTGCAGCTTCTTAAAAATAGAAACTATGTCTAAAAGTATACAAGCTTTGGCCGGGCTCTGGTGGCTCATGCCTGTAATCCTAGCTACTGAGGAGGCTGAGATCTGAGGATCATGGTTCAAAGCCAGCCGAGGCAGGAAAGTCCGTGAGACTCTTATCTCCAATAAACCACTAGAAAACCAGAAGTGGTGCAATGGCTCAAGCGGTAGAGCACTTGCCTTGAGCTGAAGAATGCAGGGACAGCGCCCAAGCCCAGAGTTCAAGCCCCATGACTGACAAAAACAAAAAACAAAAACAAGCTTTATGGTAGTACTAACATCAACATGTTGGGTCAGAATCTTCTCTATTTTAAGTTTTGTGCTGAAGTTTGGGGTTTTATTGAACAAGACTGTCTATTGATTTCAGTGGCTATCTGATGATGATAAATACTATCACTTTGTTATGTAACTTCAGAATGATATTATACCATGTTCCCTTATATAAAAGAACCTTTATGACCTCTGACCTGAATCCCTTCAATAGATGACTGAGACATCTGGGTTTTGAAAGGTTCACTCATTAGTCTGGAGAATCAAATTGTTACACTCTGGAAACATTTAGTTATGCCTCCTGAGTAGCTAGGATTAAAGGCGTGTGCTACCAGGGCCCAGCTAAGAACTTATTTTCAAAATTCCACACATCTGCATTCCTTACCTAGCAGTACTTGGTATTTTAAGTTGTTAAGGTTTGGACCACATTCTTGGGCTCATTCAGGAAATCCTGTCTTTGGTGTGTCCTATGGGGTCACCTGCACTCAGGACCTACCTGGGCACAGGACCAGCAGCAGAGGAAGTGATGATCTGTGCCAAGAGTTCTAGGGGAGGGATGTGGGTGGTGGGCAGTGGGGACTTCGAACAAAACTGAGTGAAATGAATCTAAAATTTGGCTTAACTTCTGAGTTGAAAGAAAGGAAGAAGGAAGGAAAGAAGGAAGGAAGGAAGGAGGGAAGGAAGGAAGGAAGGAAGGAAGGAAGGAAGGAAGGAAGGAAGGAAGGAAGGAAGGAAGGAGGGAGGGAGGGAAGGAAGGAAGGAAGGAAGGGAGGGAGGGAGGGAGGGAGGGAGGGAGGGAGGGAGGGAGGGAGGGAGGGAGGGAAGGAGGGAGGAAAAAAGAGAAAGAAAAAGAGAGAGACTAGACATAAAAGAAATGCAAATCAAAACAATATTGAGATTCCACCTCACCCCAGTTAGAATGGCTATAATCAAGAATTTTTTTTGGAGGGGATGTGGACAGAAGGGAACCCTACTGCATTGTTGGTGGGAATGTAAACTTGAACATCACTTTGGAAAGCAGTATGGAGGTTCCCCAAAAGACTCTACATAGAGCTCCCCTATGACCCAGCAATCCCACTTTTGGGCATTCACCCAAACAATCACAAACAAAGCCATACTAAAGCTACCAGCACAACCATAGCTAAGATATGGAACCAACCCAGATGCCCCTTGGTAGATGAATGGATCAAGAAAATGTTATATATATATATATATATATATATATATATATATATATATATATATATATATATATATATATATATATATACATATGATGGAATTCTATGCCTCCATCAGAAAGAATAACATAGCCCCATTTGTTAAGAAATGGAAGGACTTGGAAAAAATTATATTAAGTCAAGTAAGCCAGACTCGAAGTAACATGGGTCCCATGGTTTCCCTTATCTGCAATAACTAGTATATGTCTAGGAGAAACAGAAAAGGTAAAAAGCTATGTACATATGATCATAAAACCCAATGCTAAGTGAAATGAACCCCAAGAGAGGTACACAAGAGTTATTATCTTTCTTGTTGTTCTTTTTAATGTACTTATAATGTACTATGTGATTTTTTTTGTTTCTTTGTATGTTCTTCCCCCATGGTACAACCCCTGTTGTCACTGTATTTGGTTCCAGTGTCCTACATCTTGTATATATATTTTTTCTAATTTGGGAAGGGGAAGGGAAATAACAAAATCCTGAAATAAGGATACAGGATGACCCATTGCAACAATGAGATGTACAAGACACTATGTTGAAAATGAACTTTACAACTTTTCAGGGCCGTGGAAGGGAATGGAAGAGTTGGGGAGGTGAGGAGGAAAGGGAGATGATAGGGGAAAAATAGAGGAGGGGCTACCAATGCTTGATAGGAAATGGACTCATTACTTTGCTCATATAACTGTAACTCCTCTGTACAGCATCTTTACTATATATATATATATACATATATACATATATAAAGTAGAAAAATAGAGGAGGAGAGAAAGAAAGAGAAAGAGAGAGAGAGAAAGAAAAAAGAAAGAGAGGAAGGAAGGAAGGAAAGAAGAAAGATATTACCAAAGGACAGATGGGATGATTTAAGGTCAGGAAATCATGTGCTGTTATAAAAATGTATTTATGTCCCCCTGCACTCATGAACTACTATCTATAATTAATAAGGCAGACCAGCACATATAAAGTGAATTCAGGAAAGCAAGACACCTTTTCTTTCTCCATGGAGATAGGAAATTACAAGCTGTTGTGGGAAAGGAGACAAAAAACAATGGGAAATAATGTTTTCTGTGTTCTAGTTATGCTTTTTCTGTCTATTTGGTATGTGTGGAAACAGGCTACTTTGTCAAAGCCACACAGAAAGTGGTCAAAGTGCCAGTGGCTCATGCCTGTAATCCTAGCTACTCAGGAGGCTAAGATATGAGGATCGCGGTTCAAAGCCAACCTGGGCAGGAAAGTCCGTGAAACTCTTATCTCCAATAAACCACCAGAAAACTGGAAGTGGTGCTGTAGCTCAAGTGTTAGAGTGGTAGCCTAGAGCTGAAGAGCTGAGGGACAGAGCTCAGCTCAGGCCCAGAGTTCAAGCCCCACAACCAACCAAAAAAGAAAAAAGAAAGAAAAGAAAGTGGTCAAAATGCAATTAAAATATAATATATGCATTCCTTTTCCCCCAAAATGCATAAATATATAATATTACTTCAGCTGGCTTCAGAATTTTGTTTAAGGATGAATTGCTACTTGCAAGTGAACAAGTTTCTCTTCAAGTAATCAATGAAGTATCCTTGACCCGTGATGCTTCTTTTCGCAATGCCCACGAGGTGGCAGCATTTTCCCAGTGATATAGTTATCTTCAACTACAGGAATTGAACCACAGAGCTACATGTGGAAATCAAAAGAACTACGGTAAAGATCGTATTTTTTAAAAGATCGTATTTTTAAAAAGAAAGAAAGAAATATTCCAAAATTAGGATCCTATAGTGACAGAATTAAAGCCTTCAAACCCAATGATTCCTTTCAAATGTAATAGCTGCCATTCTCCCTCCAGCTTGTTACTTTTGGAGCTATTCTTGCTTCTGCCACTTGATGGCAACAAAGTGTCCTCCGATGGCTAATGAACTTTTTCTGCACGTTACTCTCAATTAGTGCATTTATGTACACAGTGAATCTTTATCAGAGTCACTGAATAGTTCTCCTCCCCTCCTCTGCCCAGGCCAGTCTTACCCAGTTTCCTTGTTCCATCTTCACCATGTACAAAGATTATTGTGACTATGTTAGCCATCCTTCCCCTTCTCCGTTCATCCTACACTGCTGTTGAAAGGTAATGTGGAACAGTAACATGTCTGTCCGAGAGTCCCTCAGTTTACCTCTTATCCATAGGTCCAAGTTGTATTCTGCTCAGGCATTGTGGGTTCTTCAGTGTAGTGGTCTGCTCCCTTTGTGAAAAAGATATAACCAATTAGATCTAGGAGTTTCAGCAGCCCTCAGACAGTAAGCCAAGATTCTGTGTTGGCATTGTTGGCTTGTTTTTTCTTTGTCAGTCATGGGGCTTGAATTCTGGGCCTGGGCACTGTCCCTCAGCTCTTCGGGTCAAGGCTAGTGCTCTACCACTTGAGCCACAGCAACACTTTCCGTTTTCTGGTGGCTTATTGGAGATAAGTTTCAGACTCTCCTGCCCGGGCTGGCTTTAAATATAATCCTCAGATCTCAGCCTCCTGAGTAGTGAGGACTACAAGCATGAGCCACCAGTGCCTAGCTTGCAATGTTGGGTTTTTTAAAAAAAGTATTTTTAATTATCTTTAAGTAGTTGTACAAAGGAGTTGTCAAATACAATGCATCTTGTTCAATATCACCCTTTTCAACATTCTCACCCATCCCTCCCCCTATCTATCTCTTTCATCGTTCTTCTTAATTTTGTAGGATATACATTGAATTCTTAATGCCATTCCCTCTCTCTCTTCTCCTCTTTGTTTGCCTACCCCTTTCCTCTTGGCCCCATTCTACTTCTTTCAAGTACCAACTTCCTAGTGTTTATTTTGTGAACCTTTGCTTTAGCCTTTCTTGGGAATTACACTATCCACTATATTTCAGTGAATACACTTATATACAATTGCATACCATGTGAAGCATTCTTGGTGAAGTTAACTTTTAAAGGTTTTAGAGCCGTTGTACTCAGTATGACTTTTTGTAACACATGGGCTTTCTTTCACTTAATTGATGTTAATGATGAATTTCCTGAGAAGAGAGTCATGTTCAGTACCTCTGCATAAAAGTTGTGCACAACTGCCCTTTGACAATCTATGAGAATAATGTGCTAGCAGTCTGTGTCCAGCAGGGCTCAGGGAAAGTTGATGAATATGGAAATTACCAACAATTCTTGGTGTGTGTTTGCTGTGTGGAGAAGGGACCACACTGGGCCAGTCCCTCTCTCATGCTCAAATAATACCCTTGAATGCAGTGTCAAGACTATTGGGATTTTTGTTCTTCCTGAAATGAGTTAACTTATATACCAAGATGCCATTGTCTGGGGATTTTTAGCAATTATTTCCGGGTTGAACATTGCAAGAAAGAAATGATGGGAAAGAGTTGGGAAGGCCATTCTGGAATTTTTTTTTTTAAGGGACAAGGTAGAAACTAGGGCTTCAAAAGGATACATGAAGAAAGTTAAAGGGGTGGTTGGTTGCTTTAATGCCTAAGTACTTCAAGTTTATTGAAGAAAGGAATGAATGGTGGGTGGAAGGATTGATGGGTGAATGGTAGTTGTCCTCAGGAAGGAAATAGTCTTGGTCAAGTCATTTCCATTTCTTCTCTTTGTTGTTTTGTTTTTTCCTGAGAGTCTAACTCAGGATGCTCCCCTTCTCATGCCTATTGTGTTATTTACTGCTAAGATCGTATCATGGTGCTGAGGCAATGACTTCTTGGCGCTCTGACCTTACACATTGGGTGTTTGTAGACGGTTATCATATCATTAGTCATTGCTAGTTACTTCTGCTTTCATGTTTCCACACAAGCCAATCCCTCCCACTCCCTCAGTCATGTCTGTCTTAACTCTCTGATCTCCTTCCAATATTTTTCTTCTCCTTCAAGCCCTGGAGTCCTCACTAACAATGTGTTGTCTCACATAAAATACTAGGTTTGCCGGTGGTGGGGGAGGGGACGTAGTATGGAGATTTGTAGGGGAGATTTAATACTGCTTAGATAGATAGTTCCAAAGTCAGGACCCAGAGCAAAGAAACTTCCCTACTGGTCATCGCCTTGGCACAAAGAATCCAAAGTATCTTTGAAGTTATTTGACTATTTCCTAGCTGTACCCATCACAGGAATTTTGAAAGAATGCATGTGGAATCTATGATAATACATTTAATGGTTCTCTCCTCATGATAGTGAAAGTTTCTACTAGGAGCCCTAGTAGAAGGAAGATGTCTCCTAGGAGGAGAATCAAAACCTGAGAGGATCAAGGGGGTCTGGAATGGAGCTCACAGGAAGATGTCTGTGGAACAGGAGAGTCTGTCCTGGAAGAGATCTGGATACAGATTCAAGATACAAGTCGGATCCAAGAGGGTGAAGAGAGATACAGGAAGGCGGAAGTTGATTCATGCCTCTTGCTCTCGATTGTCTGGAAAGGTCAAGAGAAGAGAGTGAGTAGTGATGCAGGTAGAAAGAGTTTTGAAGAAAATGAAGACTGGCTCCTTCTTGACAAGTAGGAAGAATTTAGGGCTCAACAGAAACTGGAAACTCTCACCTTGATGTGGCTTTCTAATCTGTAATTCCAGTGTTTTCCCCGGCATGCCAATCACCTCAGCCCTTGTTTACTCTAACTTGTTGCTCCTACCCTCTCTTCATTCTAAATGTTGACTGACTACCTCATATATCTCATCATCTCTAATCTAACTCTGTCAAGCCCCCTGCTTTCCTTCCAGAGTGACCATTCTGGCTGCCAATTATTGTCAGATGCTTCATGGCTAGAAATTATTCAGCAGTGATTCCCTTGATTCTTGACTGGAAAGCTAATCTTCTCTTTGGTACATGAAGGGTGTGTGTGTGTGTGTGTGTGTGTGTGTGTGTGTGTGTGTGTGTGTGTTGAACTGAGGATCTTGTGCTTTGTTAGGCAAGCACTTTACCACTTGAATCACATATCTTGCTGTCTTTGCTTTAGTTATTATTCAGACAGAGTCTCACATTTTTGCCCATTGCTAACCTGAACCCAGTCCTTCTATTTACACCTCCTGTAGAGCTCAGATGACAGGCCTGGACCACTACACCTACTTTATTGATTAGATGGAGGTCCCAGTAACTTTTTGCTTGGGCTAGTCTGAAGTCACAGTCTTCTTAATCTCTGTCTCCCATGTAGTTGTATAACAGATGTGATCCACTGTGTTCAACCTAGGATAATGAAAAATGGCAACAAAATTTTCCTAGAAGTATGCTTTTATCTGATAGTTTACTTATTTTTAATGTACTGCTGATTGAACTCATGGCCTTGTACTTGCTTGACTGGCTTACTCAGCTGGTACTCTATTATTACAGCCAAGCTTCCAGCTCTGCATTTTCCTGGCTATTTTGCAGATAAAGTTTAGTGGGCTTTCCTACCTGGGCTGGCTTTGAACTGTGATCTTCCACATCTTAGTCCCCTGACTTGCTAGGATTACAGGCTTAGCCACTGGCACCCAGATATAACTGTGCACCTTTTGGAGTATGGTATTGCAGCCTTTCTTACCCAGAGATGAAGCCCATCTCCACCCCTTGACAGGGCTAGAACACGTGACTTGCTTCACCCAAGAGGACAACAGCAAACCTGACACACAGGGAGGCTTACCAGGCATTTGGGACCTTGGGCTCTTCTTTGGAACCTTGAGCAGTTCCTGTGAGCAAGATAAGGCCAGTGGGTTTGGGGAAAGAGAGCATATACAAAGAGGACCTGGTCACCACCCATGCTGCAGCCAAAGCCAACATCAACCAGTCAAACCTGGCTTGCCACAGGCACAGGACCAAGCCTCCTCTAGACCAACAGAGGAAGAGTCCAGTGGCTCTCAGCCTAAGGCCCCAGTCCAGAGGTTAATGAACTAAGTTTTGACGTGACTGAAGGTTAGGACCAAGTTGAGGTCAGTGACATACCTGGAGTGCAAAGTTTAAGGAGCACCTGATGAGCAATGATGTCTCATGTCTGTAATCCTACTTAGGAGGCTGAGATCTGAAGATCGTGGTTCAAAGCCATCCCGAGGAAGGAAAGTTCATGAGACTCTTCTCTCCAAGCAACCATCAAAAAGCTGGAAGTGGAGCCGTGGCTCAAGTGGTAGAGTGTTAGCCTTGAGCACAAAAGCTAAGGGACAGAGCCTTAGAGCTCAAGCCTCAGTCATGATACATGCATACCTGAGGAGCACTTCCAGCACTGCTGCAAGTCACAGTCGGGACTGTGAGTGCTCCTGGCATCTTGTTCTCCTTTTATCTTGGCTACCTCCCTCTTCTCACCTTATTCACTGCCCCTTCCAGAGCTATGGAAATGTGATGTAATGACCATCTTAACCGGGCTCCCGAAATGTTGATGCTGATCAATCATGGCACCCAGAGCGTGACTATTATTCCTTTGGCTCTCTATCAAGTCCTGGAACATATTACCTTGTGTTCCACATGAAAACCCGTAAACAAGATGGCCAGGTACCTTCCCCAGACTTTCTAGCAAATTAAGAAACATGCTGATACAAAAAATGTTCTCAGACACACCCATGGATGTTCATCTAGGTCCACCAGAATCTAGACCCTGGAACCAAGAAAAAAATGAAGAAAATCTACCAGAGAAATAAGGTCACAATTCATTCATTTCTACTGGATGCTAAACTGCTTGTCAGTGCCAGCCTCTTAAGAAGCAACATGGCTTGGTCCCCCATTGCAAGATTTCCATGAGACACCTGACGTTCGTGATCTGGCCTGGTAGAGGATTTTTATGTAGTACTAAATTCTACCGCCTCCACTCTTGATCTCTTTGTCCTCCTATTGCTCTATTTGCTCTATGTGAAACTACAACTATCCCTTCAAGTACGTATCCTATCTACATATCTTTGCTAAGTTAGTTCTCTTATTAGAAGATTCCCTCATTGTCCCTAACCGACACTATTCCCACCAGACTCCCATGGCCATGATGATCATTTGTATCACATATCCATCCTCTTGGCTCTGCATGCCATGCTGTGAATCCTCACACCCACAGGGATGGCCTTCAGCTTATTGCTCTGGGTAATGCTCTGCTTGGCCCTGACCTGCCTAGGTGTTTTGCATCCCAGACTCCCTCCATGAGGGTAGCCTGAGAGGAGAGTGCAAGTACAAAAGCCCAGCTCCCCTGCTGCAAGGATAACACACACTGAGGTGTCCTTTCTACTCCAGAGTTCCCTGTGGAATCAGGCTGAGTCTGGGACTTAAAATTGCACCTTTGCTTGGCTTCTTTCCAGCCTTAGATGATATCCCTAAATCCTGTCCTGGATTCTTCTAGGGCAATTTCCTAGCACTTATCCCTCTGAAAAATTCTTGCCTGTGATTTTTAAACCCCCTGACCACCTACGGAGAGAATTAATCACCTCTTCCTCTGCACCACCTCTGACTCACTGCAACTTCAATGACTGCATTTTAACAGGTCAATCTGTATCATTGAGCAGGCTCTTCTCCCATTGTTCAGCAAGCATTAGCAGGTTGGAGCATGGTTGTGTGACCACCCACGGCAGTGGCCATTAGGAGTATGAAATACATTTGTTGAATAGAAATGATTTATTTGTTGACTTGAGATCTGTTCCTCCTCACTCTAATTCTTAGCTTTTCCACAGTAGATTTAGCTTAGTGGACAGTGGTTAGTTTGCCACAATGGCTAGCCTTCAAGTTTAACAACTGTGAACCCAGGCCAAGTCATTCCTATGCCTTTAACTCTTTTTTTTTTTGCCAGTCATGGTGCCTGAACTCTGGGCCTGGGAGCTGTCCCTCAGCTCTTCAGCTCAAGACTAGCGCTCTACCACTTGAGCCACAGCACCACTTCCAGCTTTTTCTGCTTATGTGGTGCTGAGGAATCGAACCCAGGGCCTCATGCATGCAAGGCAAGCACTCTACCACTGAGCCACCTTCCCAGCCCCGCCTTTAACTCTTAAGGTCTGTCAATTTTGTCAATGGGCCCCAAACACCTGAGAACAATAGATAATGCAAAAGAGATATGGCTCAGTAACCCAGGTGACCTCACCCTCCCTGTAGATAAAGGGTTTTTTCTTAGGGAGACTAGTAAGTCCCTGCATGGCACAGTATAGGTGCATACCATGACAGAGATGGCTACAGTCGCTAGGATCTTTCATATTGACTTTTGAAGGCTTGTTCTCCCCCCAACTGAATTTACAAGATTGGGCTTGAACCTAAATGCAAGATAGTTTCACTTCAACTATATCTAGTTTGATTTTCTTCATGACTGTAACAACATAAACTTATATATATACATATACACATATATATGTATATATATATGAGATGTCATATCTGATTGGTGAGCCAATATTTATCCTGGTTAATGACAAAAACAAAAATGAGAACAAGCCTCAGACAGAACCAGAACACTGCCACACTGCCACACAAACCAGGACCCAGGTCTGTACTCATCCATACACACCATGAGAGCCATCACCCAGCAAGTTCTGAGCTCACCTTTCTGTGCTACAATTCCATTGGAGTTTGTCAATGGGGTAACATAAGTGTTTTAATTGCAAAAATCAACTTTTAATACACCTTTGGAATCTTCAATGTAGCAAATTTGCATCACAGCCAAGAACATGATTTTGCTAAGTGCAGTGGCTCTGGGATCTACTCCCAGCTACCTGGAAAGCAAAAATCAAGAGGATCATAGTCCATGACTGACAGGGACAAAAGTGTGAGACCCTATCTAAAAAATAACCTAAAGAAAAAAGGGCTGGAGGCCTAATTCCATGGTAGAGCACTTACTTAAAAGCCCAAGAGAAGACCCTGAGTTCAAAATCTAATATTACCAAAAAGACTTTAAGAGTTGGACAGATATAAATAAATTTCAGTTTTGCTACCTACCAGTTTGGGAACCTTCAGCAAATATTAATACTTCTAAGTCACAATTTTGGCACCTTGTAAGAATAAGTTCAATTTCATGGCACTGCAAATAAATGAGCTCCTATCACAAGTTTGTTTGTTTTTTTAATTTTTTTTGGGTCCGGTTGTGGGGCCTGAACTCTGGGCCTGGGCACTGTCCCTCAGCTCTTCAGCTCAAGGCTAGCACTCTACCACTTGAGCCACAGCACCACTTCTGGCTTTTTTCTTTTTGCTTATGTGGTGCTGAGGAATCGAACCCAGGGCCTCATGCATGCAAGGCAAGCTCTCTACCACTGAGCCACCTTCCCAGCCCCATCCTATCACAAGTTTAACAGAGCTCTAACCCAGTGTATGATGCTAATGTTTTCCCTAATAACTCCAAACGAATGGGCTTGCCAGAGGAAGTAGTGTGGAAACCAAGAAGGAGACATTTCAGCAGTGACCTGAAGGTGACAAGGGAATAAGACATGGTGGTGTCTTGAGAAGAATTTCCAGGCCAAGGGAATAGAAGGCCATGGGTTAGCAGTGCCCAGGAGAGCAGGCATGAGTGGATCTGAGTGACTAGGAAGGTGGCCGCAAGGGAGGAGATGATGCTGGAGAGACAACAAAAGTAACTGGACCTTGGATTTTACATTGAGCAATTTAAGGAACCCTTGCTTGAGCAATGGTATGAGTAACACAAGTGAACGTGGGTTCTGAATGATCACCCTCGCTGACCCCCAGCTAGTAGGCCATAGGAAGGCAATGTCTGGGAGACCAGTGCAGGAATCCAGCCAGGAGCAAAGGTGTCTTGCCCTCCAGAAGTAGTGGAGGTGGTGAGAAGTGATCAGATTCTTCATGTTCTTCAAATTCGGCCTCCAGGACTGTCGATACACAGTGGGGGAAAAAAAAGAAATCAACCGGACCTTATGATTTGGTAAAGCAATCCATAGAACTAAATGGATGTTTGTCGAGCTGGAAAGCTGGGAGAGCTAGGAAAGCTGGGAAGAACCACAGATCTGGGAGGTATGTCCATCAGCTAGGTCAACTGTGGAGATAACCCCCAAATATCAAAAAAAAATCTCTTCATTACTCACAGCACATGTCCACTGCCAAGCTAGCAAGTGGCTATGTTAAGAGCCTCCACTCAGGAGTGGAGCTAGGAACATGAAAGTTCAAGGTCAGCCAGAGAAAATTAATGAGAGAGCCTCTCAAACAAGATGCTAGGTGTGGTGGTACCTGTGGTGGTACCTGTGCTCCCAGCTCTGCAGGAGGCATAGGCAGGAGGATCAAATTGACATCATTCTGAGGCTAGCCTGAGCAAAGGTGCAAAACTCTATCTGAAAAATAACTAAAGCAAAGAAGAGCTGAGGATGTGATTCAGGAAGTAGAGTCCCTGACAAGCAAGTGTTAGGTCCACATTTCAAACCTAGTACTATCAAAAGGAAAAGGAAGGAAGGAAGGAAGGAAGGAAGGAAGGAAGGAAGGAAGGAAGGAAGGAAGGAAGGAAGGGAGGAAGGAAGGGAGGAAGGGAGGGAGGGAGGGAGGGAAGAAAAAAAGAATGGAAAGGAAGGAAGGAAGAAAGGAAAGAAGGAAGGAAGGAAGGAAGAAAGAAAGAAGATAAATTAGTTATGTCTTTACATTTACTTTGTGCCTGCACTGATTTATTATTATTATTATTACTGCAACATATCCTTTTTAAAACTACTATAGGATTGAAACTCTCATCATACATGACTTTTTTTTTTTCAGTCATGGGGCCTGAATTCTGGGCCTGGGCGCTGTCCCTCAGCTCTTCAGCTCAAGACTACCTCTTGAGCCACAGAACCACTTCCAGCTTTTTCTGCTTATGTGGTGCTGAGGAATAGAACCCAGGGCCTCATGTGTGCAAAGTAAGCACTTCACCACTGAGCCACCTACCCAGCCCCATATATGGCTTTTGATGCTGGGAATGAAACCCAAGAGCCTCAAGTATACTGGATAAGCTCTTTACCACTGAACCTTACCCTCAGCCCTACCCTCGGGACACTTGACTTTTTGGTCGGTGTGTATGCTAGTCTTAGGGCTGGAACTTAGGGTCTGGGCACTGTCCCTGATATTCTTTTTCTCAAGGCTAGAGCTCTACCACTTGAGTCACAGCACCACTGTTGGCTTTTTTTCTGAGTAGTTTATTGGTGACAAGAGTCTCATGGTCTTCCATGCCCAAGCTGGCTTCAAACTGCAATCCTTAGATCTCAGCCTCCTGAGTATCTAGGATTACAGGCATGAGCCACCAACACAGGGCTCTGAAGGTTTGACTTTTAACACTTGTATTCAAACCTTAGCAAAAACCTCAGACTGGCTCAGTTCTAAGAGAAAATAAGCACTTAAGCATCAAAATAAGAAAAAGAACTAACTAAGAGAGATTAAATCTGACCAAGAGATTAAATAATAAGCAAGTAAGCATCAGAATAAGAAAAAGAACTGACTAAGAGAGATTAAATCTGACCAAGAGATTAAATCTGAGCCCAGTGTAATGGCAATTTAGGAAACTGAGATTAGAAAGATCACAGTTCAAGGTTATCCTGCATAAAAAGCTGGGCCTGGCAGTAGAAGATTGTCACCAAGCTATGTTGGAAGTATAAATAGGATGCAAGTCTCTATTAGAGAAATAAACAACTAAAGCACAATGAGCTGAAGGCATAGCTCAAGTTGTAAAGCATGTGTCTAATAAGCATGAGGCCCTGAGTTCAAACCCCAGTACTGAACAGAAAGAGAAGGGAGAGAGAGAAAGAGAGAGAGGGAGAGAGAGAAAGAGCCAAAGAGAGAGAGAGAGAAGATACAGAGGAGAGAGATTAGAAAAAGGAAGAAGGGAGGACAGATAAAAGAGAGAGCAGAGAGAGAGCCAGGAAAGAGATGAGAAAGAGAAAAGTGACATGAATTTGCTAGATTTCAATATGGACATGTAGAATTCATGACTATACTACTTCTCCCCATGATCCTCTCTGTGACCACCATGTGGCCATGTAGTCCACCCTGAGTTTGATCTGGAACCTCAGGACTGAATCCTATCAATTCCTGTAAGTGTTTAATTGCATTCATTGATTTGGGAATATACTTTGAATTTTCTACCCAGTCTGCATTGTATTAGCTTCAATGCAAACCTCGAAAGGCTGTTCTGCAGTGAAATGAAATGATTTTAAAGGTGGAATTGAACGTGTAGAAGTATTCCTTAACTCTTTCATAAACCTCCTCATTCTCAAAGGGATTTCATTAATGGGTCGACTTCAGCTAATGAAGAACTCTACCATAAAAGAGACAGGATGTAAGTTTTCTGGGACTGCTATAAAAATGTAAAACCAACACAGTGTCTTAAACATCTAAACATTATTCTCTTATGGTTCTGGAAGCTGAAAGACCAAGATCCAGGCATGGGTAGCATCCTTTCCCTCTTAAAGCACTAGGGAAAGATCCCTCCCATTTTCTCCCTGTGGTAGCTGTCGGCTTGTATTAACTATCCTAATGTTCACATTGGCACTCCCTGTCTTTATGTGTTCCAATTCCTCTTCATATAAACACATCTCTAGGTATTCAATTCATGCCCATCGCCTCACTTTATATGAACACCTCTCTAAAGACCTTAATCTCCAATTAAAGTCACATTCTGGAGTTTGTGGTTAGTACTGCAAAATAGTGTTTGGGGGGAGAACATAGTTCAACCCATAGATCCACATAGTTCTAACCAACTTACAACTAATCTCCTCAACATCTTCAAGCTCATAAATACACTATTTTACCATCTTCTTTGCTCTGGCTCAGACTTTTCTCATGTATTTCCTGGTGTAAGGCAAGAATCTTTTTCCAATTTCTCTATTTTCATGAGCTCTATTTCCAACCCTTCATTGTCTACTGAGCAGCCAGTGTTACCTTGTAAAATGTACCTCTGACTTTGGCATCTCACTGATGAAGATTGCACACTAGTTCCACATAAACCCTTAGTATTAAATGCAATTCCTCAGAATGACTGCAACATCTTTTCTCCATCTGCATTCTGGTTACCTCTTAAGCCTCAACTTTAAGTCTATTCCTGCTTTCACAAACAGAAAGCAGGTCTTTGAATAGAAGATTTCATTTGTGTCCTTTTGCAAGGCTGTGGTTAGCAAGTAAAAAAGAAGCCTTTGTACCAATTAGGAAAAGGTGCCTAGTAAAGGGAGGTAAATTACCACAAGGAAGCATTCTTTCCTCCAGGTAGAGGCGCCCTGGTGTAGGCTCAATAGGCAGCATAGTAACTAGGGAACTGGTTATATCTGCCCCAGTTCATTCTCCTCCACCTGGTATAGGATAAAATATTCCCATCATGGCTGCTTTGTCCTGTATCCATGTGCAGCAGTTGTCCCCCAAACATACATTAATCTTTAAAAAAAAAAAATCTCAGGTTTGTTTCCATCACAAAAGAGTTCTGACCTCCCAAGCTGCAGAAAATCTTAGACTAGGGGATTCAGTGGCAGCACCAGAGAGCCTGCATCCAAGAGGAAATGCGCTCCTGCTGGTTCTCATCCCCCTTCGGTATTTCTGGCACCATCACATGGATTTCCTTTATTCTTTACAATTAGACAGTCTATGGAGTCACCAGTGTTGGAATAGGTGTTGGCTGTTAGCAGGGCTGAGAGTCCTCTCTTTGTTCCTGTATCCTCTGCAGAAATGAATAGAGAGAGCATGTGACCATTGATCTTCTTGATCCTAGGCCCATTCCAAGGAAAAGTTATTGATAATACAACGAATTGTCTTTTAAAAATTATTTTCACGAGCTACTAAAACAAAGGAAAAAAAAGCTTCTCAGATCTAACATCATGTGGTTACAATTGTGCTATCAAAAGAAGCCAATTGTGGCAACAGAAATCCTCCTCCCTTCTTCCCTCCCTTCCAATAGAGCCTGGAAATTAAGGGTCCAAAATTTTACACCTGGGCCAGTAGGTGGGGCAAGTAAGAATCTCCTTTAGATTCAGATAAAAGTGAGAGATAAAAGTGGTTTGGCGTTGATGGCGTTCTCTGTGTCTGTATCTCACTTGGCATTTGTCCAGATTCATCAGAATGAACACCAGGGAAGTACCAACACTCACTCGACTAGCAGCACGAAGTCTAGTGAAACATGAGGCTTTGGACACCCATGTCCTACAGGAGCTGCCTGTGGAGTTGTTCCCACCACTATTCATGGAGGCCTATGAAAACAAGCACTCTAGGAGCCTGAAGATTTTGGTGCAGAACTGGCCCTTCAGCCGCCTCCCTCTCGGGGCTCTGATGAAGACAGTACAAATGAAACCCATCCTTGATTCACTGCTTGGGCTGGATGAACTAAGTTTAGACAATAATTACCCCAAGAGATTGAAACTTCGAGTGCTCGATTTGGGAACGCGGCCTCAGAACTTCTGGGATGTATGGTCTGGACACACAGATGATGCCTACTTACCAGAAGCCAGGGATGTCAGGGCGATCATAGCACACGATCAAAAGAGCGGTGCAAAACCCCCCTTCCAGGTGTGGGATGACGTATGCCTTCAGGACGAAAAGGATTTCTCAGAGAATGCCTCCGTCTTTCGGTGGGTCAGACGGAAAGTGTATTTGGGAAAGGTGGGTTGTCCAAGACTGCATGTGACAACTTTTCCTGTGTTCCTGTTGAAGCAAATATTGAACGACTTGGACCTGAATACAGTACTGGAACTGAAAGTGCACTGTACTGAAAATGAGCCCACCGTAGATACTATTTTTGCTGCTGTGGGCCAGATGAGAAACCTTCAGGAACTGCTGTTCTACAGAATCAGTGATCCTGGCGTCCTGCTGGGTAGAGAAAATGTTGCTTTAGAATTGTGCAAAAAAATGAAGAAGCTGACCTTCCTCCGGAAGATCTATCTAAGCAATGTCTTCTTCCTGAAAGACAACCTTGGCAAAATCTGCAGGTGAGAGGATGTCTTTCTGTAATGTCAAGCATTAGTGGGTATCTGCTGTTTGCAAAACGCTGTTTTGTTTGTGGGGTTTTTGTTGTTGTTGTTGTTTATTCTCCAAGAGGAGGATTTGAATTCAGGGCCTGGGCAGTGTTCGTGGCTTTTCTGCTCAAAACTTGTGCTCTACTACTTGAGCCACAACTCCACTTCTGGCTTTTTGGTGCTTGATTAGAGATGAGAGTCTCATGATCTTTCCTGTCTGAGATGACTTCAAACTTTGATCTGCCTCCTGAGTTGCTAGGATTACAGGCATGAGCCACAGGCACCAGGCACCCGGTGCCAATGATAATCAACCATGATGGAGCCAGTTGAATGTCAATGAAATGCTTTGTTTCTACTCTATCCTGAAGCAAATTCTCAGATAAACACCTACAAAGAGCGGATTAAATTGGGATGGATGGTCTAGAAAGGGCTACCATGTCAGGAAGCTAGCTGTTTAGGGTTCAGCTTTAGTGGGAGTGGATTCATAATTTCCTTAGGAAGCATATGCAAGTTTAGGTAATGAGAAATAGGAAAGAAAAGAGGGTATTGAAGGGAAAGTACCTACATCTGCACATTATAAATATAAGCTCTGTGGAAAGAAGACAAGCCTTCTCTAATTTGCCATCTGTGATAAATTGTGTTGAGGTCCAGTAAGGGTGATAAAAGTGGGAAATGCACGGTTCTTGAGTCAAAGGTGATGAACAGAAACTATTATAAACTGGGATAGATGCTTTATAGAGAATACAGGTGTGTGAGTCCAGGTGATATCGTTAGATCTTGTCTGACTTTTGTCTTCGTACCTTCTTCCACTGGTTTTATCTTGTCAGAACTATAAAACAGTTCGGGGCGTTTGTTTTGTTTTTTGTGCCAGTACTGGGGCTTGAACTCAGGCCTTGGGCATTTGTCCTTTAGTTTTTTCACTCAAGGCTGGCTTGCTATCATTTGAGTCACAGCTCCAATTCCAGCTTTTTGGAGATAAGAGTCTCATGACTGGGCTAGTTTTAAAACGTATCCTCAGATCTCACCCTCCTGAGTAGTAAAGATTATAGGCATGAGCCACTGACACCCAGCAGAGTTGTAAGATTCTGATAGTGATGGAAAAGAGCTATAGAGATTGTAGGTCCCCATGGTCCCACAGTAATATGAAAGGTCTCAGCTTAAAAGGGGGAGACTTGAACAACCAGTCCCTTCTATACAAAGCATTCTTGGTGCTGACCATCTGATGGTCAGAATGACCTTGGTTCAAATGTTTGTCTCCCACCTTGGGATCATTCCTGACCATCCTCTAATCTCTGCCATAATTGGACAGAACTGTTTTGTTTCTTTTTAGGTCCCTAAATGCCTCTTTGGAGACGCTGTCAATATCCGAGTGTGAGCTTACAGAATCAGATTGGAAAGACTTGGATTTGCACTTAAAAACCAGTAAGCTAAAGACCCTGTGCCTGTGTTCTGTCAATCTGTCCAGTTTTAGTTTTATTACCTTACAAGCTCTGCTAAAACGAGTTTCGGGCACTCTTACAACCTTCAAGTTGGAGGAGTGTAAGATTACAGATTCCCACATCAATGATCTTCTGCCTACCCTGAGCCACTGCCAGCAGCTCACCACCATCAGCTTCTACGGCAACACCTTCTCCACAACCATCCTGAAGGACATACTTTTGAAAACCGCTAGTATGAGACAATTAAACCTGGAGCTGTACCCTGCCCCACAGGAGAGCTATTACACAGGTGGTGCTTTCAACATGAACACCATTGCCCAACTTTTTCCTCGGCTCAGGCAGCATTTAAGAGCTATAAGGCAGCCGAAGGAAGCCTTACTGTATACTAACCAATGCATACACTGTGGGAAAGAATTAATCTATCATCTGTAGGCCTGCCTATGTCAATGCCAGACATCTACCTAGTTGGATAGAACTATGAAAAAGTTTTTTTCGGGGAACCTGGAAATGAAAGCAAAGACTATTCAAGAGAATAGAGAATAAATAACATTTCAGTGCAGTGATATTTGTGGGTGGGAGGGATTTCCACCTTTTGGGTGGCTACCTGTTCACCTCGGGCTTCAATAAATAGGCAGATGTTTCTCTTTGGGGTTAAAGGAATTTAGTCAAAAGAACTGGTAGTGAGAGTGTAGAATTTTTTACTATTCTGATCTTTTAGTCTTGCTATAGGAATCCCTACAGCTAGTTGTAACACTGTAATGTGTCTTTTATAATCTACTTTTCTTATAGGTAGCAATAACATAGTTTTGGAAAATTGAAAAGAGTAGGGTCTGAAATGATAACTTGAGGAGAAAACACAAATATCCTTGAACACTAAATTCTGAGCATAGGCAATTCTATAAGTAAGAATATTTTGGAAATAGATCTGCATCCTCACTTCTATACCTGGCCAACACAAGAATCTATGTGACTAATTATGTAGAAATTCCCTGAGGGGAAAATAGCATTTTATAATTATGGAGGTTTTGTGTGTTTTTCCTTTTGAGGAGGCCAAGTGAATCTAAGAATCTCTTGGTTTATTCTAAGACTGAACTTACTGAGAGAGCAAGCAGTCCAGCTAATTCTGTTTTGTCCTTCACAAAGGCCTACATTTTAAATAGGTGGACAGGGGTTGTTGGAAGTATTTCCCAGCATTTTAGAAAAGATATTTTATGGAGACAGTTCAAGTTAACTATAATTGAAAATAACCCTCTAGTTATCAGTTCTATTCATTTACCTAATACCTATTTTAATAGCAAATAGTTGGTGATTTTGCCAGAGAACCTATTTCCTGGCTTCCTTGAGTTTTGGAGTTTTTGGGTTTTTTTTCTTTTACTAGATTTTAAATGAGTTTGAGTATTTCAGATGCTTGAATATTACTAATGTCACTTCTTAAACTGCTGTACTTGCTAAAAGCTATTTACATTCTTATTAATATATCTTTCTACCTTTGGGTTTTTGTCTTTTCTCTTTTGCAAAGTCCTTCCAGATTTACAATTCATAGAGCCCTGATAGAATAAGGGAAGTTCTACATCCTCAAGAGAACTGAGGTTTTCCTTTCTGATTTTCTTCCAGAAAGGAATTTTCCTAACACATATGTCAAACAAACAGCCCATCTCTGTCTGTCTGAGGGCCTTCAAGTATCCTTCTTTTGTTCCCAGGAAGGAAAGTTGACAAAATGCAGAACTGGATCATTTAAGTCTTGGGTCAAATTGTGACTCATTTTGTAAACAACTAGGTGTGAGTCGGGAATCCATACATGATTTTTCTATATATCTGTCTCAACAAGCTCAATTACAGCAACTCTGACAAAGATGTAGTCTCTGTAACAATGCTGCTTTTGTAGTCCATATGCTTTATCTAGCAGCTTTGAAATCTAACCACTGATCTTACACAAGGGTATTTTTCAGTTTGGGGGCTGGGTAAACAATCCTTTCACTATGTACTATGGGGAACCCTATCCTGTCTTGTGACTTGCAACTGGAGGGGTAGATTGAGCCTTTTATCAAGCCTTTGTTTTCTACCAAGTAGGAATTAGCCTCTCATCTTTCCTTTTTCAAACACAACAAACAAAACACAAAAGAGTCAGGCTGGAGGCTCAGAAGCAGGACACTGAATTTACTTGCTAATTTAAATTTGAATCTAGCAAGCTGATGAAACCCTTTCTAAAATACGGACCATAGGCGATAGACCATCAACAGCCCATTCACACCAATTAGTCCAGACCTGCAGTTCAGAAAGTGAGGAAGATTTTCCCCAAATCCTGGAAACCTAGGGACAGAGTTAGCAGTTACTCACGTTCCTAGACAGTTCTCACATTGTTAATCTGATGATTACTCAAATATACCTTAGGTGCTTAAACTCTGTTGACTATTTTTAAGGATAGATTTTAAATTAGTTTTAAAGGGAAACTTTTTCTCATGAGTATTTGCATTGACTAATAAAGAGTAATTGTTAATCTCATCATATATATGAATAGTAAAATGATTGTTCCTTTTAAAAATTCACTGGCTTGGGTTTTCTTTGCTGCTTTGAGGCGTTGTTGTCATCTGTGATAATACCTTGGGAATTTCAATTTATACTCATTTCCAAAATCCAGGTGGGGTTTTTTTTGGAGCAGGGGGAGGGATGTATTGGTGACTTATTCAACTAATGAGAATGAAATACGTCACTCCTGAATTATAACCAAACTAACATGGCTTATTCATTTCATCAGTATTGACTGAAAGCACATCAATTCTCTCACTCAGCTCCCTTTCACTTTGAAGATTCATCATCACATTGAACACTACTTAACAATGTTCTGGTCCTCCAACCAACAGGGCTCAACCAAATTGAAAAGACATTGTCATACTTTCCCATAGATTCATTCAAAGAATGGTGATTCACCCTAACTTTCATTTTCCCCATATGGTATAGGTGGAAGGGGAAAGCTAACTGTTTCCTGGTAGAAAGTCTCCTGAGTTACCACCCATCAAGGAGTTTTATCATGTTTCTTTCATTCTAAGAAGTGTCAATGTCCTTCAGTTCCCTAAAATACATAATTTACAAATTAATTTTTACCCATAAATCTAAATTGTCAAGATGCTAACAGTTGATATTATGCCAACATAGTTCTAAGAATCTGATGGAACTAATGACTTTGGGTGTTTCATCTCATTAGGTATGATTAAATTATAGTAGAATTCAAGCCTGCTGAAGGCTACTAGCACTAAAAAATATAAGGCAACTCACTGCCTGAGAATTCTCATTCCAGCAAGCTGTTTTCTTTTTTTAATTAAGCTTTAAAAAGTTTCTTAGCAATGTCAGGTGTAGATGCTTACTCCTATAATCTTATCTATTCAGGAGGCTGGTTTAAAGCCAGCTCAGATAGAAAAGTCTGACAGTTTTATCTCTAATTTACCAGCAAAAAGCCAAAAGTTTGTAGCAGAGCGAAAATGCTATGAGTAGAAGGTCTTGAGTTCAAGCCCCACCATACACATATACACATTCACATACATGTGTGAGTATATGCATACACATGCACACATGAAATCCTTTAAGAAAGTTGATTCATAAGAACAAAATTATGACACAGTTCTATTTTGCCTAGAATCAGACTTATTTGCAGTTTTGGATGATGGGCCTCGCAATTATAAGCTTTGGACACATAAACCTCCAACCCTAACATCTTTGTTAGCATTAAGGAGGGAGCCAAGTGATTTCAACACATGAAACAAAAAAATTGAAGCAATTATGCAGTCATTCAAGCCCAGAGAAGTGGGGTGGGGGAAGAAGAGAGGGAACTGGTTTGAATTACCTAGGAAGTGCCTCCATTTTCAATCAAAAACTCTTGAAGCCAAAGTTTGACCACAGCCTTTTCTTCAGGGTAAAGCTAATGGAGTCACCATCTGAATATCTTTTGAGTTTTATATGTTTAGCTAGTAATTTCCAGGTCACTAACCACATTTTCTTACCAGGAAACACATCCAGGAATTCTTTTGAACCCTCAGCTCCCACAGAACATTGGCCAAAGCCTCTAGTTTTATTCCCAGTCTTGCATATTGCATGGGAATACTAAAACAGATTTGGAGTAGAGGTAGACATTGTCTTGGGTTGAGAGAGACCACAAGGTAAACAAAGCACCTTGGAAAGTAGAGGCTGTTCCCACTTAGCAGCCCAAAATTCTTCTATAGTTCAGGAACTCAACTTCCAGGGGTGGGCTACATTTTCTTAAGAATAAGATGTCTATACACAGAAGGGATGTGCACAGTAGTTAGAAAAGTACAGAAAGAAATACAAATATGTTAGAGGAAAAGTATAACAGGTAACAACTGAAGTGCCAGGGTCAAGTGAAGGGGTAAAACTAAAATCCCTCAAAGGCAACACAACTGGTTTTCAATTGAGAAGACAGGTGGCCCCCTAGAGAATGGGGCTGTGTTCTCAAAAACAAGTACTTCACATAGTATAAGGTATACTCTCCTTTGATCCACCTACACCCAGCTTGGGGGGAGGCTCCTTCCTGGTATCCGCCAAACATGCTGTTCACAGCTTAGAGCTTTTTTTCCTGGCGTGCTTGAACAGATCACCTCCTCAATTAGTCCACTCACTAACAATTCCTGGTGTTGTTGATGCTTGTCTCTACCAGGGCTTCTACCCAGCACAAACACATATATTACAACTGCATTTACTAGACTGTTGTGGAGTCCAAATATATGGTACAAGCAGGAGTAGTGACTTCCACAGGTAAGTTACAATTTTTTAAACCAGGCTTACTTGGACATTAAAACAAGAGGCTAATAATAAGGATGGCAAACTCCATGTAAACTTAAACAGGCTTAAATCATTTAGGTATGGGATGCTGTATTTTTTTTAGAATATTTTTTGTAAATTTTCTAACTTTTAAAGGAAAAAACACAACTTAAGCATAAATAAGCTTTCTATAAAGGGCCAGTAAGTAACTGTGACTTTGGGAGACAAATCAAGTCTAGTTTACAACTATCACACTGTGGTTGTAACAGAAAACAGTTACAAGAAAAATATCTAATGAATTTTGAGTACAGTCATGTTCTAATAATGCGTTATGGATATTGAGATTTGAACTTTATATAATTTTCACCTGTCATGAAATATAATTATTTCAAGTTTCTCAACCAACCATTACCTTGCAGGGAATGCCATACAGGCAGCTAGCTAGCCCTGACATCAACTGAAATGGTAAATTCCAAGGAAAGGCAGTACAAGGAGAAAAGAGGCAGAGTTAAGGAGTTGTACTAAGCACATTTTTGAATTTTCTGTAAGATGTTTTGCCAGCTTAATTTTTTTTTTCCTGGCTAGGGAGCAATAGATCCTCCCAGGGCTCATCAAGACTACTTAAGGGCTCAACTTTGCAGCAGACCTATCATATAGCTCATCCCTAGCCCATACTAATCTCTACTTTAACCTCTTGTATACTGAGCTAATTTTCCTCTGCACAGATACCAGCCACCCAGACCACCCTAATTGTCCCCAGCCCCCTGGAATTATTCACACTTGTCAATCCTGAATTTTTTATTCTATTTTATTTTTTACCTAGTTCAATCTTTCCTTTCCTTTGAAGCATTCCCCCTCACCGCCCCCCCCCCCCCCCACAGACCAGCTTTTCTTCTACTTTCTGCTTCCTCCCCACCCTTACTAGTCTCTCCTGAGGCCCTGCCTAATCTGCGGTTCTTCCTTCTCTTGAGAACTGCTAAGTAATATAGATTGAGGGAAAGAAAGGGAAACTGCTAGGTAGATAAGAACTAAAAAGTGGAAGATGTAGCATGTGGTCCATCCTAAGGCTTCTTGTTCCTATAAGTGCCTCTGACATCTGCTTAAATGTTTCTTCTTGTAATACTGTGAGGCCTGCTTAAACACTTCTTCCCATAATTCTCTACGTGCAGAACACTCTCAACCAATGAAAAGAGTCAGGGCAGCACAAGCACAAGCCATCAAGCAATCAGTGCAAAGCCTAGAAGAGGAGATATGGGAGGAGCCCCTAAAACAGTAACTGTCCTCTGAGAGAGTTCTTCGCTAGGGTCCCTCTCCCAATTCAGGCTTTTGCTATTTTATTCTCTCAGATTTTTAACATTCAAATAAACTTAATCTGTTTAACTTAAACATTTTACTGACTTGTAAAGAAATCTATCCCCCTAAATGACATCAAAACCTTTCAATGGTCATAGCTTTCTTGTAGAATTGATTCCATTACCTCATCAATTAAAATCTCTGGTGGGCGCCGGTAGCTCACGCCTGTAATCCTAGCTACTTAGGAGGCTGAGATTTGAAGATCGTGGTTCAAAGCCAGCTGGGGCAGGAAAGTCCGTGAAACTCTTATCTCCAATAAACCACTCAGAAAATCGGAAGTGGCACTGTGGCTCAAGCAGTAGAGCACTCGCCTTGAGCTGAAGAGCTGAGGGACAGCGCCCAGGCCCAGAGTTCAAGCCCCATGATCGACCAAAAAAAAAAACCCCAAAATCTCTGGGAACAAAAGAGACAGGAGTGTCTATACTCTAAGTAGAATCCAGGTCCAAAAGTTTCAGTATCTTCTGGGGCCTCACTGCAGATCTACAGTTCTAAACTCTAAATAAAATCCCCAGGCAATGTACAAGGATACTGAAGTTTGAGATGCACTGGTGGTTTGAAGTCTGAACTCTGGGAGTAGAAGGTTCAAACCCTTGTGCTTCTTATTAGTCATGTGGCCATGAACAACTTACCATATATACAGTTATCAAAAAAAAACTATGGTGATGATGACATTATCTGTGATTAAATATTTAGAAAGTACCTGGCACTTGCTATTCATTAAATGTTTAATATGATTCGGTTTTAGAAAATAAGTATCCCTGCACATACTCCTAAAGTTACTTTCTTACAGCTGACATTCTGAGCTGGTCACAAGAAATGGAACTCCTGTGATTCCATGCCCACCCACCCCACATTCCCATCCGTAAACACAAAGAAGGACACCACAGCTCCTGGCAGCAGAGTGGGAATTATATTGATGGTTGTAAAAGGACAAGTTGGAGACACTTTAGACCCATTGCGGTGAAGCAGAGCACACACACATGCTTGGTTCTGGCAACCACAGAAGGAGGTTTCCAGATACAGCTCTGGTTTGAACATGGTGTTTTGCTTTTCATTAGCACATATTACTACTCTACAGTTTCTCCTAGAGTAAAGATACATAATAGCTGTTTGCAGAGCAACTATAGATCGATTTAGATGTTTAACAAGCTGAACTATTTCACAAGCAGATCCATCATTGTCTCCACATCAACATATTTGTCAGCTGTTTTGATTCACTTGCTAAGGGTGAGGAGGTCACTTTTCCAATTTACTCTTTGTTTATAGGTTTAGTCACCAACAGACTCCAAGAAGTAACCATAAAAATTAGTCTGTTAAAGAAAATAAACCTGTAATTATGACAGGGTTTTGTTTTGTCGTTAAACCTTCAAAGTCAGATAACTTAAATTTACAAGGAAAAAAAATAGGCATCATGGAAAACTAAGTAACAAAAAAACTACAAAACAACAATACATCTGTAGAACACAGTGGTCAGTTAGTTGTAAACAGTTCCAGAAGGGCAAAGAGGGCCAAAGGTCCCTCTAGCTTGGTTAGCAGTCCAATGACAAACTCTGCTTTTTTTTTTCTTCCTAGTGGCTATTTTCCTACCACAGTGTTAAGCTTCATTCTTATATTAAATAACTTATATGGGTAAAAAGGAGTTTGCTAACCAGCAGCCAACTCAAAACTTCATAGGAAGAAGGAGGAGAGGAATTTACAACACAACACATACTAAAGGAAGTAAAGTCCATGGTTGGCATCAAACCAGTCTTCCCTTGCCTGGCTGAGGTCTGAGATCTAAACTGAGGGGGATTTCCCCTCCCTCCTCTCCTTTTTTCATTTAAATTAACAAAGAAACATGGGCTTCCTAAGAGCCGGTGCTCAGCCGAGTAAGTCCCATTAGCAGCAAATGTTCAACCAAATAAGCAAAGCACACACACGCACAAAAGAAAACTCCATCCAGGTGCAGAGCTGTGATTCACATGGAAATTCCAAAAGATGAATCATGTCAGAGCCAGGATCTTTAGAGGATTCTTTCTCAAGTGTCTTCAGTGAACATTTCAGTCCCACAAAACCTTGAGTCAATCTGTCAGCTGTGGGAAATGACTTTCCCATCTGCTCTGCAGTGGGCTTTCTTGCTTTGTTGATCTGAGATCTCCCAGGGCTGAGGGGTCTTCATGATCTGTCCTAGGAGGAGATGTCAGAAAACAAAGGCCAGCCTTTCTGTGGTCTGCACCATGCAGCAGCAACAGCAACAGCAACAGGCAGCTTCTATATGTTAAACTCTGCCTAACAGGCTGGACCTATAAAATGAAGAAGACCGTGTAAGATTGATGGCAGCTTTTAGGTCCAGGATCCATACATTTTGTTTAGTATACATGTTCTCTTTTCCAAGTTTTAAATTTCATTTTACATAGGTAAAACCAAAAAGAGTAGTAATTGCATGTTGGAGGACTGTGGTACTGTTCAGCCAGGACAAAAGCGTTAGGTCCTTCCTATGCAAAATATAACTAAAGCAAAAAGAGATAGGTAGAGGCATGGCTCAAGGGGTAGAAGACCCAACTAATAGCTCAAATAGCAGCAGAGGGGGAAGAAAAGTGTGTATTGTAAAGCAATTTTGATCGTACTACATTACATCTTGACCTGGGGCTGCTTTTACCTATTAGAGTATTTTAAATGCCTAAAGTACAAATACCAGTTTTGTTTGAAAAATGCTAATAAAATGGCAACATATTAAAAAATTTGAGTAAAAAACTCCTGATTGTTCTTAAAGTCCCAATTCTCTTTATCAAACTAAAGAAGGGAGTTCATTGCCATAACACCCCAAACTTACCAACTTTAACCTGAATTTAGTCTCACATTTCCCACTCCCCTTTCTTAATCTCAAGTCAGAAGGATTCAGAAATAAGAACTGATCTTTTAATCTTTTAGGCAAGGGAAAACAGTTTGTTTTTTCAATATTTACATTTTTAGCACATGTTTAGCCCTACTGCACAGTAATTTCAACTCCAATATAATACTATAATAACATGAAAAGCAATAAAACTAAAAAGCAGTACATTGAATGATGGCAGTGAGAATTCCAAGCCACGAAGATTCAGTTACCAGAATGTTAAGATTCCAAAAAGTGAGAAAGGTAGCCTGGGTTTCCCATGGAATGCGTGTTGGCTTTTTTTTTTTCAGGTAAAACCATTATTTCCTGTAGATTTGCACAACCATGAGAAGAAATGAAACCTACCTTAAAGACTTCCATCTGTCTTTCTCTGTGTGGTTTTCAGGTCCTTCACTCTCGTAAGAAGCCAAGTAGAGAGCTACAATTAACCAAGGAAAAGACTGCTTCAGTACTGAGGCCTCGTCACTGTTAGCCATCCCCTGCACTCTGGGTTTTTTTGGTTGTTGTTTGAATCCTTACATTTTTAGGCCAATTTTTTCATCTTTCTAATATTTTTTTCTTTTTCTTTTTTGTCAGTTGTGGGCTTGAACTCAGGGCCAGGGCGCTGTCCCTGTGCTCTTTTGTTCAAAGTGAACACTCTACCACTTTGCACCATAGCTCCATTTTCAGGCTGGGATTAATTGCAGATAAGTCTCAGGGGGACTTTTCTGCTCGAATGGCTTCAAACCATGATCCTCAGATCTCAGCCCCCTGAGAAGCTAGGATTACAGTTATGAGCTACCAGTGCCCAGCCTTTTCTTACTTTTTAAAATCAAGGAATAGTAATAGTAATACTAGTAATAGTAATGCTAACTTAAAATTTTGTTCACTCATTACTGTAGATGCTATCAATGTACTATAAGGTATTATTAACCAATAGATATACTGATTGTTAGAATTTTAGGATAATTACAAAATAAATAGGAAAAAAACAAGTTTTTTTTAATAATTCTAATCTTTTCCGGTGAATTGTTTCTATATATATCCAATCATGTTTTTCTGTTTCCATTTCCCTAATTTTTAACAGATCAAGATTTTCCATTATTTTCAGGGAGCAAAGGATAGCAAGTCAGTGTTTTGGTTCCTAACTCTCATTATTTAGACTATCAATAGACCACAAAACACCTTTCCCTCATTGAAGCAAATTGAAATAAGAAAAATCACTTTCAAATGTCTTTTTCCCAAAGCAGATCAGGTATTAAAAATATAGACAGATAAGATAGATAGATAGACAGACAGACAGATAGACAGAAAGACAGAAAGACAGAGAGACAGACAGACCTGGAAGTACACTGCATAGGAGTAAATACTAAATGAAAATCTTTTGGGGACAAATCCCAAGGCTATCTGTGCAACCAAACACCCTAAGATGGAATAGAACAGAGGAATGATCTCATACATGAGGAGTAATCAAGCGTCAAGCAGCTGTGTTCTAGTTTTCTAAATGCAGATCTGGGTATGCTCAATAATCCAACAGAATGGCCTTACCATCTTCACTGAAGACAGGAACTGTGAGGAGATACTGCAAGATCTTCCGGTCCCTCTCAAATGGACACTCCACTTGTTTCCATGTCATAAATTCACTTACTTGTTTGGCTAGTTCCCAAAATTTCTAGGAGAGAATATAAAAATTTTAAAGGGAGTCATCAAAAATTGTGTGTGTTGTTTTTAAACTGCTTAATTACAATTTTTTTTTAAATTTAACAAAAACTCTATCTGCTGGCTAGGTGCAGGTAAAACTTACTAATGCTCTCTCCCATCGTCCTCTTCCTCATCATGTAGTATTAGTAACACTGTGGCTACTCTATGTGGTTTGGTATTGTTAAGTTTTTACAAAAGAACAAGGAAAGAGAAAGTTGTTTTTTTTTTTTGTTTTCCTGGAACTAAAGAGCTATCTTTAGCTGCCTGGCCTGGCATGCAATACTGAGAAACTGTCTGTGCTCTAACTGACAAACATTTTACTTGATCACACTCACCTCAAAATTGACATGGCCATTTGGAAGGCGGTTGGCACAGCCCTCATTAAGGAAATAAATATCTTTGATTAGGAGACTGAAGAATGGTATCACAATCTAGAAGAAAAACAAAAGATTCAAGTTTGTCTGGGTAAACAAAACATTTAAACTTCTCATCAAATAGTACAAGGGATTAATGAACAACATTAAATGAATTGCACAAAAGACCTGAGAAAATTAAGGTACTTTGATTTGCATACAGCAGTTTCTTCCTTTTTAACACTTTGTGAATGGCATTAATAACCAAACAAAGCAAGAAAAAGTAGTGTTGGGAAATAGATAGATCCTTTTCCTATGGATTCTCCTATTCTCCCAATGCCAAAACTGATAATAAAATCTGAACATTCTAGCTACTATTAAAGAAAAAATACCTAAAAGAATTTTTTTATTTTTATTTAGCAACTTCTTAAACACAGCACAACCTTAAATACATGATCCACCTTCATATCAGACTCTATAGCTACATCATTTAGACATCTCCATTTTAGTTGGGGTTATTTTTGCTTCAGATGGTTTTATTTTGACCCTTAAAGACATTGCTCAATATAATGAGAGAGCTTGGAGCTTCAGGCAATAGTTGTTATAAACTTCCCATTAAGTAAACCTGGCCTGTGTATTAGAGAACAAGTCAGCACCTGCTGCTGTGGAAAAATCACCTAAGAAAAGTACCTGGCACAATTTGCTTTGAGATAGATGTGCTGAAGTGAAGGAAGAATGTAAATATGTACGTTTAAATGAAAGCTTTCAAAAACAATGAACTTCAGTAATACTTTCCTCCCTTGATTCTTTAGTTCAATAAGGTAGTATTTAAGTAATAAACCTAAAGTAGTAAACTTCAAGAAAATACCCTAAATCTCATTGAAGCCATAAAAAGCAGAGAAAAAGCCTTAGTATGGTCATTTCTCCTTCCTCTCAAATGCTAAAATATTTTTAAAGATTGTAAAAATTGTACCATATAAGTAATACACTAAACACAGATTATTTCTGAAGTTTTATAACTTAGTGTGGTATGTCTACACCAAATGAATGGAAGAAAAGCATACTGCTAGCTTGTGAACAAAAATATTAAAAAAACAATTCACTTATAGAAAGAAATTCAAACATTAAATAACAATTCATTTGTAAAGAGAAACGCAGATATTCCCTTAAAAAATTAAAAAAAATAACACCAGGACATGGTTAAGTTATACAGGACTCTAAGTTATACATAACAAGACCAAAAGAGGATATTCTTAGGGGAGGAACACAAAGGCACAATACCTATGTGTATCTGATCATACAAAATGATATTTATCAAAATGAAGAACTCCAGGAAATAAAAACAAGATGTTTTTTCTTTGTTATTATTTTTGTTTTCTTTTCTTTTTGTCTTGTTTGTTCATTTATCTGTCTTTGGGAGAGTAAGGGTTGGGACAGAGATGGAGGGACAAAGGGTGAACAAATGCAGCAGTGGTACTCACTAAACACTATGATGAAAATGAACCATACAACTTGTGAGTGGGGACAAGAGAGAAAAACTGGGAGAGAGCGAGGAAAGGGGTGACACTGTCCAAAAAGAAATGTCCTCTTTACCTAACTTACATAATGGTAGCCCCTCTCTACATTACCTTTATAGTAACAACTTTTTAAAAATAAAATAGAAAAGATACTTAAGAATAAAGCTTTGATTAGTTTTGTTTCATTGATCTCTGAAAATAACCAAAATTGAAATTCACTAGCTCTCTTGAATATACTTTTTATATTATCTTTCATTATCTTTAGTACAATGGAGTGACCACTCAATAAATCAGTTTATCAGTTTATAAGTACAATGCATTAATCATTTGTTCTTCTCTGTAAAGTCTCCACAGGTAAATCAGTAAGATCTGGCTAGCTTCTCCTAATTTTTCTGCCTATTGCTCTACTGTGTTAGCACTAAAAGTATACCTGAACCTTGTTGCCTCGTTGAAAGAATACTTATGGCTGTGAAGCAACAGGATTTGGACTCAGACATGATTTTAAAATCTGGCTTCAACATATTTTATCTTATATGTAAAACTTCGATCTAATTTATAAATATACATATATGTAAGCATATATGGGGTCATATGCATATATACACAAGTGTATTAACTAAAGAATGGTGTGTGCAGGGGAGAATTCCAATGATGTAATTCTTTTGAACAACTGTTACAGTCTAACATAATGAATTTGAGGTATCAGGATAGACAATGGTAAGGTCAAGGACGGGGGTTAGACAAAGAAAAGAGGAAGGATGAGAGAAAGCAGTCATAATATTCAATACATACATATATGTGCATGTACATACATGTTGCACTAGGAGAATTAAGGGATGGGTGGAGTTGGAAGAAATGGGGAGAATGATAAAAGGAATGCCAATGATCAAGATGTATTGTACTCATAAACTGACATGTAGAATTTGAGAAGTTAATAAGAAAAAAATCTGACTTCACTATTTGCTGCTGGTAAAAGTTAGAAGTTAGCAGACCGTAGCCTTTTTATATGGCCTATGAGCCACAATTCTTATATTTTTAAGTAGCTGGAGGTTTGGGGGGATTCAAAAGCATAATATCTGGGAATACATGAAAAATATTACAAGAAATTCAAATTATAGTGACAAGAGAACTTTGCCAGAACACAGGCAATATCATTTGTCTATTTTTTAGCTATGTCTGCTTTCATGCTGTTATCCAAATTGAGTATGTACTTAGACAAAAATAAAGACACATCATCTTGGACAACCCCAGGAAAATGAGAACCAAATTATCATCAAGATGTAATATTTGTATCCTGGAACAGCTTTTAAGCAATGACTTTTATTATTTGGTGCTGGGATATGAGATTCATGGAGTGTTATTCATTCACTGACTCATATAGGTATATTTAAACTTTTTCAAAGTTCATGCCATATGCATCTATCTAGGTGAATTATTAGTGTTGGGTGGAAGAATTGTTCTTTCTATGACTTTTGCTTTCAAGGGTGCTCACAAGACTTTCTTTTGAATATCTGAATTACTCTTTTATGGAAAGGAAAACATAACTCATCTTAGTTAGAAAATGCCTACAGACATCAAGAAGGTAATCTTACAGGTTTCTTCAGCTTCTCATTTACTCATGGAAAATTCTCATTAGATCTGAATATCCCTCTAAAAGATCCCTATGCAATCTAACATAGCAAGAATCAGCAGAATACACAGACGTCAGATTTCCATGCATACTAAATGAACATAGGAGTAGGAGAGAGTAAATATTTTGTTTCTACAAGGTCTTAATGATGATGATGATGATGTTATGAGTGGGAGAACTCCTCAAGTGATGATGTTTTCCATTTCTCTTTTAAAATATTCTTAGACAGTCAGCAATTGTACTTTATAGATATAATCAGTTCCACACCTAGCAGGGAATACTAATGAGCAGGAGTAAGTTGACAGGAACACAAACAGAATAGCAAAAGAATGAACATCATGAAATCGTATGAGGAATGATTAAAAGCCTGGAGACACAAGTATTCACAGATGAAAAGGAGTTAGTCAGAAAGAACTTCAGGGCTCATATGTGGAAGAAATATTTGCTTTTCCCTCTAATAGGGACTAGGAAATAGGCCACTTTGACCACATAAATTTGAGATTTGAAAGATCAGAGATGCTATTTTTTAGTTATGCTTCCAGGAAAATTATAAAATAAGGACTTTCTTTATTCCAAAGAAAGTCTTCCCTCACCTCAAAAAAAAAAAAGTAGAGGAATCCCAGTTTTCTTGAGTAAAAGATGCATTTGACTAGAAATGTTTTCATTCTTATTGTCTTGGGAGCAATTGTGAAAAAGAAACGGCACATTTCTTTGAATAGCTGTGGTTTCACTTGTTTCATTGAACTACAGGGTACAATTCATAAACTGGCACGAGATTGGTTTAAAGAAGTAAATGAAAGCAGAAAGAATTTATTATATTCTATAAAGAATAAATATTTCGGCCTTTTTTTCCCCTGAAAAAAGCTATTGGAGTCCCACAAGTGAGATTTCTCGGAGAGGCTAGACAGCAGAATTACTGTAGCCCATGAAGCAGCATCTGAAATGGGAGCCCACGGCATTTATGCGGAGGCAGAACCACAATTAATCACTGGGGTCCATGCAAAAAGACAAAGTGCCTTGCATGTAACACTGGGAAAGGGGATGTGGTCCTGTATCCCTTCACTTCAGTGGGAAGGGCTCCTCCCATATACGAGATGATTCTCCGAAGCAAAAAAGAAATGCCTCAGATTAGGTCTTTTCTCCATGGAATCATAGCAATACTGGGATTTTTGCAAGCACAATTTACAACCTGAGAAACTTTCCAGTGAGTGTTAAGTTTTCTTCATTTAAAAACAAAAGCTCATGTGTATATAATACATCAGATGTGGTTGAGATCCAATTTAGCATCTTCAGAAGATAAGGTTTGTGTTTGTTTTCATTTTCAATCATTAAGATGGAAGCTGTTAGGGGGAAGTGACTTAGATACCATGAAATATTTTGTCCCCTTGTTTTTTTTTTAATTTGCTGAAAATACATGTTAAAAGATAGAAAGCAGAGGACAACCTCGGTTAACCATTTATCATAATAGGTATAAACATCCCAAGTAACATGAGAGTCAAATGTCAAGATAATTTATCCTTCCTCTAGAAGGAAATATAAAGGAGAAATGCAACAAGAAAGGACTCTAAGATTCAAGCATAGGGTGGAAACAGGAGAGTACTAACTTGTTTAAAAAGTAGGGTAGAAAGGGAGAAGATCTTTAATTTCTCAGATACAACCCCTCTAATTTTTTTGCCACCCACATATCTAATTAGTAACACCAGGCCTAATGCTATAGCAACCAACTTACTTTCTGAAAATAAATGACTTAATAGTGAGAGGCAAGCTAATTCTTTAAAGAGAAAAGGTTACATTAAGTCAGCGACCTGGTGCAGTGTTTAAGTGTCTTTTTTTCTATTAAACCAAATTGCTCCCTAACGCTATTAGTCATCTCAGCATATGATTTAATTTATTTCTAGGTACACAACTCAGAGGCACTGCAGAGTAAGTATTTCAGTAATGTAACAATAACACAGTTATCTATATTTGCCAAGTTCTTTACCAAGTCACCTTTACGTTCCCCATAATTCAATTTTCCTTTAAGATTTCCCTTCCTGTGTGGCTGGTGATGAGATTTCTATAGTATGCATCTCTCTTAGATCTACACAGGTAACAGCAACGCTTCCATGAATAGCATACTATTGTAAGTACATACCTTCTCTCTGCTGCTATGAGCAGTTAAAGACCTTTGTGCTGCCCCACGAAGAGCTGTTCGATAATTATAGAAATTGCTGGAAGGGTCCATCTGATGCTGTAAAGAGAAAATAGCATTAACCGTATACTTCTTAGCTGTAGAAGTTCACAAGATCACATTTACCTAGACAATAAAAACTCAAAATAAATTAGAGAGCTCATTAGGATATAATTTGTCTCTCATAAACAAATGTGCAATTGCAACTCACTACAACTCAAATGTTTTCTTTGTGTTACAACACAAATCTGACATCAGCTTTGGTAATATTATACCTAAACCATATCTATTTACAGTAATTATTAAGAGCAGAGCTAACACTAGTAAGATAGAGTCAAATGCTAGCATTAGGAAAACATCCCTCATGTGAAGGCCAATGAGCCAGGTGATGGTTAGCCAGTAAACTTGATCTCTACACTTGACCACAAATCATTCACAAATAATTAAAGCATATCGTTTTGCAAGAAGGAAAATAAATGTATTGGATAATACAAATAAAGCAGCATAGATCTAATGGTAAGTCTCAGTTTCAGGGAAAACTCAGGAAAGAATAATTACTATTTCCATGGTCACAGGGAGGTGAACAGGATTAAACACACATGCTCTTGTGCACAATTCTACCTATCATCAGAATTGTATATTCTCATGGCTTTTCATAGATCAGCTAAATTTGCTGAAAGAATGGGTAATGCATACTCCTTGGGGATAAGGAATGCAACCTACCATGGGCCACTAAAAAGCAGTAGGTCAAGTAGGGAGCAACACTCTTCACTATTCAGGGCCCTGATTCTTCTCCAGATTACATGATGCAACTGAAATGTCTGCACTTGCCCATTACCCCAAAATGTACATCTCTGCTTTTAAAAGGGCTAGTCTAAAGCCTTCTTCCTCAATTCAAATTCCTTTCCCTTTCCTTCTTCTAGGTCTGTAAGACTCTTTCTTACCTCAAGAACATCAAACTTTGCAGTCTTCACTTTGGCCCAGGTTTTTTTTAGTCGAGAGACTGGGCTCATATTCATGCCAGCTTCTCATTTTAAATGCATAGAGGGAGAAGAAAATTGACACAGAGATTAAGAAAAGTAATTCTAACATACTCCTGAGAAGCATATTCTTAAGTTACGAAGACCCACATCTTACTCATAAGTAACAAACTCCAATTTTACAAATTTTTCCTGTACATTCATCCTCAACCAAAAAACTTTATCTCAACTATCAGTTACCCTGAGCAGTGGTGAGTACATTTTCTTGATACAGGGAAAAGGAGTAAACATTTTAGACTGTTCAAGCCATATGGTTTACGTTGCCACTATAAACAGTCATGTTATCATGTTTCAGTGCAGGAGCTGCTACGGACAGCCAAGTAAACAAGTAACAAGGCTATGTCCAACAAAACTTTACTTAGGCACACTGTAATCTGAATTTATAATATGTTCACATTTTAGAAACATTATTAGAAACATTATTCATTTTTAAATCATCTAAAAAATGTGAGAACTCAAAGCAGACCAGGAGTGGGCCAGACTAGGTCACAAGTCACAGGTCGTAGTTTTCTAACTCTTGACCTGGATCTCCATAGTTACCCATGCTTTGTATCTAGCATCTCACATATCCATTGGACCAACCCAGGAGAATAAGCTGATTCCGGGGCTAAGGAATTTCCCTCAGCCTCATCCAGCTAACCAGGTACAGAGACGGGAAGCTAACACTGGTCTGACTCCATAATCCACACTCTTCCTAGCATGCTGTGCTACCTCCTCTAAATGATGACTGCATACTTCAGTGACTTGCAGTGGGAAAGGAACCCACACAAGCCTAAATAAATCCAGGTATGTAATCCATGCCACCACTCCCCATAATTTAAGATCAAGAAGAGGGAGCTTGCCAATTGAGGTAAAATTTACACATAGAAAAATACACTGATCCTAAATATACCATAGAATTAATTTGGAAAACATAGATGTCTATGTATCTTCACAGTAATCAAAATACAGTAGCAATATACTATCATCCCAGAAAGCACCCATGGACTGACTTCCTGTCAGTCTCCTCCCCTCACTAACTCCAGAAATCAGGGCAGTGGTTGCCTATCACCACTATTAGCTTTTTCCATATGATTTAGTCTCAGGTCATATATTTCTAAAAGGCTTGACGTACAAGCTACCAATGTCTGTTAAAAATTCTTTATTTAGACAAATTCCTCCCTTATAATTGTGTGTATACACATGTGTGTATTCTGTGTATAGTCTGTGTGTGTGTGTGTGTGTGTGTGTGTGTATGTATAGTCTAGGCAAGTGACTATCTCTGAGCTACATTGCCAGCCTCTACTTAGAAGCTTTCAGAGATAAATTTAAAATATTACATAAATTATGCAAATTTATGAAGTATACGTGCACCAATCTGACTATTCTGAACATTATGAAATAATTCAGTTCAGTTCTTCAACCATCTAAAAACATAAGAATTACTCTTAAGGCTGGTGCCCTAAAAGAAACCAGTAAAATAGAACACGGTTCATTAGTAAAATTGCACTATTCACATACTTTTGGTGGCTACATTTCATAGGCCCCATAAAAATAAAGGACATATTTCACTTTGAGAAAATACTCACAGATTATTGCCATCAAGGAATTAAAGTTGCCAATATTGAAACATTCTCGAGCTACATCAATGAAATACTCTATCATTCTTGCTCGGTGTTTCTTCTTCACAGGCTGCGTGAAAAGACAGTGAAAGGCAGTTGTGAACACCCAACAGACATAAAGTAAGCATGAAGAATATAACAGGGAAGAGGCAGACAAAACTGATTTCCTCACCATGCAGATTTCTGTTGCAACCAAGTAGCTTAGTCGATTGAACCATTCCACATAAGCTTCTAAATTTCGTGTTTTCTTCCGCTCAGTATAGCAACTCTATAGAGAAGCAGTGAACAAGTGTTAGAGAGAGAGAGGAAAAAATGAATGTATTAGGGTCTCATTGTACAAAATATAGAATCTTCATTCCCAGTTTATGGGTGATAAAGTGTGTGTGCATGTGTGTGTGTGTGTGTGTGTGTGTGTGAGAGAGAGAGAGAGAGAGAGAGAGAGAGAGAGAGAAACAGAGACAGGGACAGAGGGATAGAGAGAGAGAAAGAAAAGAAACAGAGAGACAGAGACAGAGAAAGAGACAGAGTCAGAGTCAGAGAGACAGAGAGAAAGGAACACCAACCTAACAGTCTTTATTATCCTTATAGAATAGCAAAATCTCTTAGAGTGATCCAGTGAATATAGACTTCGATGCATTTTTTTTTTTTCTGTTGGTCATGGGGCTTGAACTCTGGGCCTGGACACTATCCCTCAGCTCTTCAGCTAAAGGCAAGCACTGTACCGCTTGAGCCACAGTGCCACTTCCGGTTTTCTGAGTGATTTATTGGAGATAAGAATCTCACGGAGTTTCCTGCCAGGGCTGGCTTTGAACTGTGATCCTCAGATCTCAGCCTCCTGAGTAGCTAGGATTACAGGTGTTAGCCACCGATGCCTAGTTTACTTTGATGCATTTTTATAACATACCTTGCCCAAGAAACAAAGTTACTCTGGCTAGGATCCATCCTCAGAAACACAATTCATAGGAAGGATTATGGCTGCCCTATAATCTTGATCTCACTAATAGGTTACAAGTCCTGACTGCTATCCACACATCTCAAATTAAGTTGTAGGACAAAATTTTGAAGCATCATGCACCAAGAAACAAAATACCTTCCAACGAAAATAAATGGTAGTCTACCCTATCTTGGTTATTATTAGTGTGGTGAGTGATATCTCATTCAAAAGCAAAAGAAGTTAATCTCATCTTGAAGTTCAAGGTCAAGCTTGAAGAGGTTCACTATCACCTCTTTCCTTCCTTCTAAAAGACACACACAAAAGTGCCCACTAGCTTTCTATCACAAAACACCTTCTTCATTTCCTGTACTAACAGAAACTATTCTAAGGCCGGAAAACAGCTGTGGCCTCAGCTCCTGAAGGGGACTTTCATCAGTGGGTGACAAAGCCTTTCCATAACAATTCGAGACACTTCTGGAGGTAACTGTGGAAACAATTCTTATATATGTAGACTGATTTTCTATGCCTTTCCAGTATTATTTTCCTTACATGTGGGTTTGACATCATGAGGGTTTGCCTTAAACGAGAGGCAAAGCAGTGAAGAACCTTGCTTGGTGAACTGAATGTACTTCCTGTCTTTCCTGCCCCTGCTGCTGTTGAATCATAAGCTGAGCATTCCTTTCTATTTTCTTTCTGGCTTAATCTGCTAAAACAATTATGCTTTTATCTTCCACCCTCATCACCACAGATGCAAGCATCTACTTGCTGTAAGAGCTTATTAAGTTTCCCCATAAGGAGGAAGAGGCAGCTAAAAGTAAAAGATAGGTTAGCAAAAAGTTAGTGATATTATAAAAACACTCAGAGACCAAAGCTCAAGAAATGTCATGACTCACACACAGCTAATGGAAAAAAAAAGAAGCAAGTTCTCATTTTCAAATGTACAACAAAATAGTTTCAATTCTTATGTCTTATATCCATTATTAAAGCTAAAGGCATTGCATTTCTAGTTGCAGGGCTGACCTCTGGATAGAAAGATTACCTTGTCATTGTCTAAGGGATCCTTCTGTACAAACGCCTGAACAAATTCTTCTGGCCCGATATAGTTGAGTCTTTCCTAAGGAGGAAAAAAAAAATCCAAGCCATCAACAATATTCAAGAAATGAAAAGGGATGGATGGTTAACAACCTCAATTAACCTTTGGTAGCACCCCTAATTCCAATGCAAATTATAAAATAAGATCTTAGGATATTTTTCAGGGTGGGGGGTAACGCTGGGGCTTGGACTCAGATCCTGGGTGCTGTCCCTTAGCTTTTTCACTCAAGGCTGGCACTCTACCACTTGATCCACAGCTCTACTTCCTGTTTTTGCCAGTTAATTGAAGGTAAGAGTCTCTCAGACTTCTGTTCATACTGACTTCAAATCATAATACTTCGATCTCAGCCTCCTGGATTACAGGTATGAGTCACTGCACCCAGCTTAAAATAAACTTTAACCTCTAAACATTTTCATCACTCTAAGGGTCTGAACAGAGGCAATTTTCTGCTAAGGGCAACATTCCAAAAGATAGAAGACTGAGTGAAGTATGGGGACATTAATTAGAGGCGCAAGTTGTACAAGCTTAGTAAGCTCCGCTTTTCAATCTTGTTTATTCATATTTATTACAAGTTAAATTCCCAAATTATCAGAAGCATTCAGAGTCAAATGCCTAAACAAACTCTGGTTTGGCTATTTTGTAGATTATCTCCCCCTTGGATTATTAACAACTCTCTGCTGACATTACTGCTGGCAAGTACATTGTCTGGTTGCCAAAGCAAACCAAATGTGATTCTAAAGGGCAGTGCTGACAACAGTCTTACCAGCTCTATGTGAGTCAGCTGCTGGGCCAACGTGTAAGGGTCGCTGCAGACGGTAATGATATCCCTCTGGATGGACTGTGGCTTGGTTTTCAGAACTGTGAGTCTATCTGTGGAGGTGGAGCTGATTTTTGCCAAAACTTCCTCATACTGGCTGAGCGTGGTGAGCTTTCGGATCAGACACTGTATCATCTGCTGGACATTCTTCCGGTATGTCTGCTAGGGAATAAAGTGAAGGGTGACATTCTTGCTCTGCATGTCCCTTTTCAGCTCTATATATCCTGAGTGACCATGCCATTACATGTTTTCATCTTGATCTTGGACAATCAACTTGGTCCAGGAAACCTACATGGGCTGAATCATCTTAAAAGAGACTCATATATACCTGGAGTGTCTCAAACCTAGAAGATGTAGTATTTTTCCTCAGGTGGATTTGAAAGTGGAATTCTAGTTGGCCTTTGAAAACACTACAGTCATTGCCAATTAGTTATTGAGGTAATGTAGAGTCATAAGTGCTACATATAACTAATCCCCTGTTGTCTGGTAGGAATGTGCCTCTGACTTGTGCTAAGCTGAACTACCTCAATCTCAAATCACAGTACCTTCCCCTAACTTCTCTTGAGGTGCACCCTCTTGTTACCACCATTCCTGTCATTCCTGATTTGACTGGTCTCAGCACATGAGAACTATTTAACAGGGACATACATTTCCTTTACACTCCCTGCCATCACCACCTTTCTGACTTCCACAGGCAAGAAGGAAGTAGATATCCCGTCTCAGCTTGTCTCTTTTCTCTTTCATTCCCATTCCTAAGCCAGTATTAGTGTTCACCAAACTCTTCTATGTCTCAGTTTTCTCTTTAATGTTATTAGATGCCAATTTGCTCACTACTTCGCTGTTATAGACACAACACACAACATTTGGTTTAAAAAGCATTGCATATATTTATGAAGGTGTCCACATCTTGATTTTGTATGTGTGTGCCAGTCCTGGGGTCTTGAATTCAGGGTCTGGGCGTGGTTCCTGAGCAGCTTTGGCTCAAGGCTAGCACTCTACTACTTGAGCCACAGCACTACTTCTGGCTTTTTCTGAGTAGTTTATTAGAGATAAGAGTTTCACAGACTTTTCTACCCTGCCTGGCTATGAACCGCAAACCTCAGATCAGATCTCAGTCTCCTGACTAGTTAGGATTATAGGTATGAGCCACCAACATCGGACAACATCTAGACTGGTTTTTTTTTCCTTTGGTCGGTCATAGGGCTTGATGTCAGGGCCTGGGCACTGTCCCTGAGCGTTTTCACTCAAGGCTAGTGTTCTACCACTTTGAGCCACAGTTCTACTTTTGGTTTTCTGGTGGTTAATTGGAGATAAGAGCTTCACAAACTTTCCTGCCTGGGCTGGCTTCAAACCATGATCTTCTGATCTCAGCCTCCTGAGTAGCTAGGATTATAGGCATGAGACACTGGCACCCAGCCATTTTGACTTTTAAGACACCTTTTAAATCAAAGAAATCACTTCCTAAAATAAGTAATGCCTTATGTATACTCAAGTATGCCTTTGGGTATGCTTATCATAAGTTAAGGGATTATTTTCCCTTTTTGATCCAAAATTGCCAACAATCATCTTTCTTGGTAAATTAAGATGTCCATATTAGAAAAAAAGGCACATAAGCAGATTTAAGGCAAACTGAGTCCTAACAGCTCCAAGGGAGAATGCTCCCAGTGCAGATGCAGAAAGGCCCATATTTATAATTCACTGCCTTTAAAGAGGTACCACAATTACCATCTGCTGGGATTGGCTAGCAATATCATATGGTGTCTACCTACAAGCCTACAAGAACCATTATTTCCACCCCATCCCCAGAGAAGCCCTTTTAGCAGACTACATAGCAAAAATCCTGAGAGAGGCAAAATTACAACACACATGGAAATGGTTAATTCTCATGTATGCAAGGATTTAAAGCATACACAGGTACTTTTCCTCTTATTCTCTCTTGGTTGATGTATACTCCAGTGCTCTAACTGGCCCATTAGATGACCTTCATTTTTTTTCTATACAGATCACCTTTTTTTTTTTTTTCCAGTCAGTCATAGGGCCTGGACTCTGGGCCTGGGCGCTATCCCTCAGCTCTTCAGCTCAAGGCTAGGGCTCACTTGAGCCACAGAGCCACTTCTGGCTTTTTCTTCTTATGTGGTGCTGAGAAATCAAACGCAGGGCCTCATTTATGCAAGGCAAGCGCTCTATTACTGAGCCACCTTCCCAGCCCATCTAAGTGTTTTAAAACAACTGGAACATTCAAGAAAATCTACCTTCCATTCAGCATGAATGTTACCCATTTAGAAGGTGCTGTTTGGCAATGCGTTTACCACTCAAGGAAAGTGCCTCAATTTTTGTTTCTATTTTAACATTCCAAGTCCTTGAAAGCCAAGTGAAGGTTTATTTTAAATCCCTCATCTCTGTTGTGTCCAGCCTTTCTACTTTGGTAACAGTGAGCTACCTTAAGACCATAAGTATGTAAGATGTTTTCTAAAGTAGTCTTCTATCCAAATGTCATAATAAATGCCTGTGAGAGTTAACACTACTTAAAATTATGCTAGTTCCCAGTGTATTACTCATGATAGATGATAAACATCTTTCTGAGGTACCTCAGTTACAGCACGTACCATCCACCAGGAGTAGAAAACACATCTTTTCTGCAAGAAGGTTGCAGTTTCCCAATCATTACAGTCTGTTTACAAGAGTAACCTATGACTGTCATTACACTACCATGATGCTAAACAGAATCTGGTATGGATAAGGTATATATATCCTTGTCCAGTATCAGAACATTTCTAAATTTCCTCTATATCAAAAAAGAAAAAAACACAAAACAATCTGCTTGTTTCTCACAGAATAATTTTTAACAAGAAAAACCCAGGTCCATCCACATATCAGAGTCCTGGGTAGCATGCCAAAAAAGATAAAGCTGTCTACATTGACATGGAAAGGTCTCATCATTGTGTGGAACACACTAACACATATACACACTCTCACACACACATACACACACACACTATACATACTACTTGTGCAACTGTCTGTATCTGTGCATGATTACATATACAGAGAGGGAGCTCTTGAAGGATATATTCCAAATTGGCAATCCTTGTTACTTTTAAGAGAAATATAAGATGGGTAGAATTTAGAGTACTTTTGCATCTTGTAAGTTTACTTTTTAACAATTGGAATATTTTCCTCTACTATTTGATTTATTATACACAAAAAATTGAAAACCCACACGCAATTTGATTTTTTGTTTTTGCGGGAATAAGTAGAGAAATTGTATGGGCAGGTTACTAGTGAGCAAAAATTGCACTAGAGTATAGGGGGAAACCTATTATAATAGCCATGTGTGCATATGCACACACAGGACACAATAGAAGGAGAGAGAATGTATATGGGCTCTTTTTAAAAAGTTTCCTACTTAGGGTTTGGGGAAATGGTGGAGAATGATAGAAGGAGTGGCACTGATCAAGATGCAGCGTATTCTTAAAATAATATGTGGAATTGAAACCCATTTGTACAACTGCTTATAGTTAATTTTTTAAAAATGAAGTTTCTGGGGCTGGGAAGGTGGCTCAGTGGTAGAGCGCTTGCCTTGCATGCATGAGGCCCTGGGTTCGATTCCTCAGCACCATATAAGCAAAAAAAAAAAAAAGCCGGAAGTGACACTGTGGCTAGAGAGCTAGCCTTGAGCTGAAGAGCTGAGGGACAGCACCCAAGCCCAGAATTCAAGCCCCACGACCGGAACTCCCCCCCACCTCCCCCCGCAAAAAAAAAAATGAAGTTTCTTTCTTATACTTGATTCCATTTGTGAAGTCAAGCCTTATGCTGCTAATAAGCACGCTTCCTCACTGACTCATGAACTGTTAAATACATACTTATTCTTTTTTATAACTTCAAATGCCAGGGATGGTAATTACCTAGCAAATAATGATAGAAGTTCTTATTATGAAGTCCAGCCCCTTAAGGAAGAGAAAATTGCACTTTACTAACTAGAGTCATTTGTCATGTAACTCAATCATTTGTTTCATTTCAGGCTTCTTGCAGGCAGGTCCTAATAAACCACTTCATTTTGGGCAAATCCCCAGGGGAGAAACATATTAAAGCAAAGTATATAGACCTAACTGTCCTAGTAGATTCAAAAGAACTTGAGTAAATCATATGCAGAATACACCTGCATCCACCGACTACTAAAAATAAAAATCCTTGAAGTCACAGGCAAGAAGCAACAAGTCACAACTCCATCTCATGCTCCTTTTGGGGAAGGAAAGAATGTTTTCTCATTCATTTATTCATCCACCTATCCACTCATTCATTCACTCACTCACTTATTCAAATTATTACGCAGAGGCAGATAGGAATTAAGGATGCCATTTTAGGGAAATAAGGCATAGCATGAGTCCCAGTGAGAACAACTGAAAACTAAATAATTGGAAATCACAGACAGCTATGAAGAGAGGGTAGTGACAGGCAAGCTGGGGAGGGGTATGATGGTAGTTGGGATGTTGGGTAGAGTTGGGAATTCCCTCTGAGGAAAGTCACTTAAAAATATGACAGCAGAGGATCCTGTCAAACAAAAAAAGTAAGGAAAGAACATCCATCACAGAAATGTAGAGCTGAAAGGGACAGCAACACAGGACTGTTTACACCATTTATAGGGATGAGAAAGGAGGAAGGCATTTGGGAGCCTGCCAAAGCACAGTCAGACGAAGCAACTGCTAAGTGTGGGCCTGATTTCTGAATTGTGGATAAAACCAGGCATTTCTCAGGAAACCCAGCCAGATCAAGGCAGGTGCATCTCTCCACACATACCCTCATTCAGTCTATTCCTCAGTTAGACTTGGCTTACCTCCCCCCCCCCACCTCCTCTTTCCATGCTCAAAGCCAGCTATAAACTTCCCAAGGTTTATGAAGAATGTGTTATTAACATAGGAGTACTGACAAGAAGACAGAGTTGTATGACTGTTGTGCCCTCTTTCTCAGTTCAAACTCAACTTTTAAACAGCTTGATTTTGTATTTGTGCTTTGTTCTTGTTGGTTTAGCTTAAAAGGAAAAAAAAAAAAAAAAGACCACATCTTACTCTTTGACTTGTATGACACAAGGCCATCCATTTCACATTTTCCACTGTATCTTATAAAGAAAATGATTTTTCAAGTGTTCCTTTTGGGAAGAATCAAATCATAAATTTCTATGGGTGTGTGTGTGTGTGTGTGTGTGTGTGTGTGTGTGTGTATGTGTGTGTGTGTGTGTGTGTGTGTGTGCTGGTACTGGGTCTTGAATTCAGGGCCTGGGTACTATCCCGTAGCTTTTTACACTCACAGCCCTTAGCTTTTTTTCACTCACAGATGGTGCTTTAGCATTAGTTTTTTGGTGGTTAATTGATAGGAATCTCACATACTTCCCTACTAAGCTGTCTTCAAACCACAATGCTCAGATCTTAGCCTCTTGACTAGCTAGGATTACAGGTGTGAACTACTGGTACCCAGTTATTATTTCTATTCTTCAAAAAGGCAATAGGAGGAAGATAGCTGACTTATAAAGTTGAGTAGTTACATACAACTGAACTAAGACAAAGAACTGACTATACCCCAAGTTTCAGCATTTGTATAAGGAAAAGCACCATGAAGTCACTAATCTTTTGAACAGTTTGTCATAAGCCAAGGTCACTAAGCCAGGACTGACCTTGCTAAGTAAACTAACAGTTAATACCACTAGCTTAAGATTTTTTTTTTTGGTCGGTCGTGGGGCTTGAACTCTGGGCCTGAGCACTGTCCCTCAACTCTTCAGCTCAAGGTTAGCGCTCTACCACTTGAGCTACAGCGCCACTTCCTAGCTTTAAGATTTATTGAATGGTGATACATCACTTTGGCCTTTGTGAGCATGGATATACCTGAAGAGGATTATAACAGTCAGAATTTGCAAAAGGACTCACTCAGCCTGACCAAAAAAAAAAAAAAATGGCTGTCTTGAGCTGTAATCACAGTAATCACAAAAGAATTCTCCTTTTATGAACAGAATATCATAAAGGAAAGCCAGGTACATGTTTTCTAGGTGCTAATATTATATCATTTTAGTCTGATTGCTTTTTTAAGTTGGAGAAAGGGCACTACAGTGTATTCACCAGTATCAGAATAGATCAGTGTGCTTTGCAGCATACTTCTGAAAGAATGAGTTCTATTGAAAAGTTATACATGATGGCAAAATGTATTTTCAGATAAAACAAGACCTCACTACAGTTGGCAAATGTTTTGTCTACCTTCTGTCCTATGTGAAAATGTACCTATAATCCCCCAAACTATGTTTTGCCCAAAGGCAAAACAGAAAGTTATTGAGGTTCTGGAAAAATAATTCAACTTTTCCTATCCAAGCTATATTAAAATTCAAGTTACTAACTTCCTCATTTTGCCTACTCTCCTTTCTTCTTCCCAGCAACTTAGCAGCAACACAGAAACAACAAAGACATCTTTTCCAAACAAGCCTCAACATAGAAAATTAGCCCTTCAGGCCTGCTTCACAACTAGTTCAAATTTATCAATGGTTCAATTGAGGGAAGTGATATTCATGGACATCTAAGACTTACTTTTAATCTACATCTATTCTAGCTTGAAACAAACTATCTTTAAATAACTTCCAGCACTAGAGAACCTTGACTATCTTCTCTTTTTCCAGCTTTGTGAATATACATTCTGATCAATGGTTTCTGTTTTATCAAGGAGTATTTGTGGTCAATGCTACCAAGAGTATTATAAAACAAGCCAACAAACATGGCATTATTTCCTTGTATATGAGAGCCTTTACAAGTGTTTTTATTTTAGATTGGTGTTGCTTCTGTTGTAGTAGGATTGAAACCGTGCCCTCTACATGCAAGCAAGTAATCAACATTGAGCTCCATCTCCACCCTCAAGTTTAAATTAGTGCTCTGAAGAATTAGTATGCTTTTCTTTCCTCTCACAATAAAAAATAAGTAAATAATTGTACTTTCCTTTTATCTGGAAATTAAACTTAAGCCACAACACTCCTTTCCTGTCCTACTGGCTCTCAACACTGACATATTTGTTTTCTCCTTTCCTGATCTAGATCATATACTTAAATTTATGATTTATTAATAGGCTACTTGCTAATCAACTGTTATATTAATATTCTATTGACTCTGTGCATCTTAATGCTTCTTAATATGTTATTTTTTAAAGGTGCCAAACCTTTTAGGAAGCACTTAATATATAAGTAAAATAAAACCAAAACATAGTTGTAACTTGAATCCTGTGCATGAATTGACATGAACAAATCCCTCAACTTATCAGATAAAACTTCAGGTCATATTTCTTTGAAGTGAGATGGAATAATCATTTGTTGGCTATATCACAACAACCAACATGCCATAGCAGAAGGCTTTTCCAAAGGCAAAGCAGAAGGAAGTGCTGAGGTATTCAGATATAATACATTACCATTTCCCACCCAGGCTATTCTGAAAGTTTTGATGGCTATGCAAAATTCAAGTTACCAACCTCCTCGCCACTGGCTATTCTGTGAGCCAGATCTTTTAAGTTTCTCATCATTCTTTCATCCCGAAAATCATAAGGAAATGTTTCAGTCCATTCTGTCAAGAGCTGAAGAATTTTGGGTGCAATTTTTCTCATCTGGCTCTAAGAAGAAAAAGCACATGAAATTCAATGATATTTGTCAACATGCACTACGCCAAATAAATAAGCCTCTTGAGGTCGAAGAAGCAGCACTAGTGTTTCCCTATATCAACATCAAGTGTAATTAGTTTCAGAGAGATCTATAACATTAAATTTGTATGATGTAGTTTATTAACTTTTGCAGCGCAAACCCAGGGCCTTGTGCATGCCATAGAAATGTAGTACCACCCATACTATGTTCTTTCAATAATTCCCAGTTTCCTATGTATAGTCATGATGCCACTTACACACTTGAATGAGGAGGTAAGCTAGGATCCCTTAGGAAACTAACTTCACAATCCAAGCCATGGAGTTAGCACATATAATAAAGTTCAAAATGTTTCCTTACCTTATCACTATCAGGATCACTTAGTCTCTGGTGCTCAACACATAATTGGCAAACTTTGGCCATGAGCTCATACGGATGCATAAACAACCGAGAACTGAGGAGGAAGGTGAATATATATGTCCTCTGTGACAAGAGAAAAAAGACATTGTTGATGGTGCATCTGATTTCATTAACTTCTCTTGATCAAAGTTCATATACTACAATTTCAAAAGTAGTACCTGCACATATAACAATACAATATGAATTTTTCCTTTACCTTTGTCTCTATCTTTTTCCTTTAAACCATAATAAAATATTAACAGAATTCCAGCACAAATTTAGTTCCTGAAATTATTCAGAGAACATTTTCACATCTATCTGCAGAAAGCCAGACTACCAGGACACCTTACTTATTGTAGGAGAGAATAATGAAATTCAGCCCAGAAAGAGAAATCCCACTTAGATATACCACCCAGAGAGGATCTGATTATATGATCAAATATTATAGTACCTGGATGGAAACAAAAAACAAAATGAAACAACAAAAAAGAAAGAAGACCCCACTTATCCCATCTATGTTCAATCAAGAATCCTCCTGTGTGTTCATATAGCACACTGAAGTGTTTGTGGCAGAGCAGTTGGAAGATGATCTTGTGAGTAACCTATTTACTTGCATGAGGGCCAAGCAATTTGATCAAGCACAATAAAACACTATATACTTTTCTTTCACCACATTGTCTCCCAAGAAGCCAGTAATGAAGTAGTGCTTTATTTGTTATAGTAATTTCAGACTCCCAATGAAAAGAGAAATTCCATGGATTGTTCCCTCACTCCATCCCCCAGGCGCCTTTAGTAGCTCATAAACATTTACAGGGCTGAACAAGGAGCTCCGTTTACTTTTGATTACTCGTTTTCCCTGTGTGGCAACATATCTGAAAATACCATGTACAAATCACACAGAGAGAGATAACTTAGTAAGAAGCATTATGCTGAATTACCATGGTAAGCACAAACTAACCTTTGCATGCCAAAGTTATTATTATATTTATAAAAACGAATGAAGGTGGTCTCTAGATACTTTCATGAAATGGCCATCAATAACCAGCTATTTAATAAATCTTGTTATCCTACTAAACTGAATTCCACCAAAGTTATTACTGTGGCACACAAGAAAAACCAGGTGTTACAGAAAGAAAAAAAAACCTGTGTTTAATTCCAGATGCTGGAGGTGAAACTGAGTAAATACTCAACTGTGAAATTTCAGTCTCCTCCCCTGTCCTGTTTTAGAATTATTGGGATAATATGTAACAAATTTGCTAGATTACACAGTGCTAATTTACAAACTGTAAGTTATCAAAGCAAACCAGAAGCAAATCTCATCTGAATTCTCCACATGAGTGATAGGATTGGAAATAAACATACTCTAAGGGGATTGAATGTTCTCTAGCATTTTTATTTTAAAACCAAAGAGTAGACACAGATCAACCCTTCATATACTTTATTCCAATGGTACCAGACTACCTATACTGTGGCATCTCACCTGAAAAAATTAAAACCTTTAGCGGAGACTATCAAAATGTGACACATACCCATACTTGATTTGAATTCAAAGCATTCAACAATCATTATGTAGTTTCTTACTAAGAAAATTCTTAGCAACCTGAGTATAATTCCACAGTGCACATGGTTCCTGTATACTATATTATACTTTGTTCTATAATAAAGGTGGCCTTCAGAGGATAAGGAATACTTACATCTGGATAGTAATCCACATTAGGTACTAAGTGCTGGATAAGAGCTTCCAGAGACCCAGAAAGGAGATTGTTGTCATGGTAATACAGCCCTCCACAGCTGTCCTCTGAAGACTGATAGAGGTTTCGGTTGTAACCACTGCTATCAAACATTGCTGAAAAAGGAGGAGTCTGAGGCATACTTTCCTAAAAAAATAAATAAGTAAAAGAAGAGAACATGGTGTCAGCATACACAATATAAAAAAGAGAAATCATCCTTAACAGGATAAGCTTTAATAGTAATGAAGAGATCATTACAAAATATCAGAACCCACCCAAAGCCAAATTGTTCTTCGAATATTACATGTATACAGACTGTTAAGTACAGAAAGATGGATTCTGGATCTCACTGGTGCCATCCTGGAAACATGTGGATGATAGGGAATTGGGTTAACTGGTACCATCTTGGCTTCCTGGTGAATTAAGGTAAAGTCCCACTGCCAGGTAATTGGTGTGCTTGAATTCCTAGAGGCAGGGGCAGTGATTTGGACAACAGGTCACTGGACCTGCCAGTTTTATACCATGAACCTCAAGGAGCAAGCTCCCTGTGACCCTGACCCTTCACCACAACAATATTTAGAGGTCCTGACCAGCTCAGTTGCTATTTTACACCATACCTTGTATATCCTAATTCCTCAGGTCACCATGGTGTCCCTCTTCAACTCTTCATTAGAGTTGATCTGCTCTTTCTTTGCTCTCTTACCCTTGTGGCTCAGTTTTCTAACGGTATTAAGTGTATCTGAGGCTGCAAGTTTTTGGGGGACATGTGTCTGCTTGCAGTTGCTGGCTATCTAATAAGGACTCCTGATTCGACCTTTCAAAATATGGCTTCTCGGGAGCTCACAAATTCCCATATAACAGTATCAATCTCATTCAATCAAATACAAAATGCATAGGTAAGTCAGGTCTCTGGCTGTCGTGGTTGTACATAATTTCTTCACATTTGAGGAAGGGGCTGAGGAACTGAGTTTGCATTGCTTGATCCCATGAAGTCAAGTATTCCTTCAGATTTTGCTGTGAAGAACTAAACGGAAGAGATAACTGACTAGCCCTGGACATATGGGGAAAACTAACTTACAAAAGCCTAGAATTAACACATGATGTGTGTGTGTGTGTGTGTGTGTGTGTGTGTGTGTGTGTGTGTGTGTGTGTGCTTGCGTGCACACGCATGCACATGCTTCTTGCAGATATCAAGACATGTAGTGCTGTCTCCACAGCTTTTTAGAAGCTCAGATACTGTTGATGTTCTCCCCTTAGTGTCCACTTCTTGGAAAGGGAAAAAGAGGAATATACAGTTCCCAGTAAACATGCTGGCTGAGAAGGCACCTGGCTGGGAAACAAGGAGTGCTGTGACAGTCCTGAGATAAGTTGCTCCTCCCCCTCTGTGTGCCTTGCAGCTCACAAAGCCCTTGTCAGAGAGTGTTCATGGGAGGCCAGAAGCTAGTAAGTTATTACTTGGATTCCTGGGGGACGTAGAGCTGGTTCTGAGAACAGACTTGGGTTTCTGGCAGCATGTCTGGACAATAGAGGCATTCAACAGTTGTGCAGGCTGGGGGTTTCAGAAAGCAAACAATGAAGGGAAGCCAAACTTCAGGATTGACAGGGACACAACCAGGGCTAATCCTTCTTTTCAAGAGGCCGAAAGATATTTGCATCCAAATGGAAGAAGGGGGAGAGAGCCCTGTGTTAGAAGTCACATTCCTTAGTCTACTCACATCAGTTCCAGCTACCACTAATGGGGGCACACACAGCTCACAACATGCACACGTGCCTCCAGAAGAGGAAGGCCAGGGTGCAGTGTTAAGAAAACACACCCGCCTAGAGAGCCAAACTAGCCAGTGAAAACAGCACCTAAAAAAGTCAACAGAAGGGTTGGAGGCATGGCTCAGTTGGTAAAATGCTTACCAATGGCAAAAGCAGCCAGAGGTACCAAGTTCAAGTCCTGGCCTTAGAACAAGAAAAAAAGAGAAAAGGAAAAAAAGTAAATAGAAAATAAAGAGCTTCAACTTTGTGTTTTCCATCCAAAAGAAAAATAAATAAACCACCAAAACACAGCTGAATGCCAGTTTAAAGAAATCTATGAAAAATTTGCCACTACTGGGAACAAAGTGATTGCTGAGAATCACTATAGGGGAATTTGTCACTCGGTTCATTGTTATCTACCTCTAACTTAGGGTCAGGAACTGTGGGTTGTAATGTTAATACACACTCAGCACAATTCCTTAGGTGGTAAGCTCTCACATGTAGTGACCATATTAAACAAATAACTCAATATTATGTTGTATAAAGCCATGGACAAAGGAAATTTCTGTCCCCTTCACACTGAACGTATTTTATGAGTACAATTCATGTGTAATGTAATTGTTATACATGAGTTGTCCTTGCTAGGAAGTAAAAGAGCCAATCAACTATTGACATGAGAAATCTAGAGTGTCCTCAAACTTGGAGACCAGGACCTAAGAAGAAAGGCATACCTACAACTTCCTTCTGATGATATCTGGACGTGGTTGCCTGTGGCTTAAGTTTTCCATGGTTACAACCACTGGCACACAGGATTTGGAGAATTCCTTTAATTCATGTTGGATTTTTTTTTCTGTTAGAAAACACTATATTATTTCCTGTTATTGATACCAATCTAACAAAATACTTTTGGGAGATGGTTAGTCCAGATACAACAACTTCTGAAAATCAGAAAATAATATTCAACGGGACTATAGGAAAAGCACTGGTTCAGAATACAAACAATAGATTGCATTTCACTATGAGCAATTTCATTTCAATATAAGTAATTAGAAGTGATGGCGTAGGGACCTCAGGATGAGCAGACCAAGGATTTGAAAGCAATACACTAGCCAAATGTGTAACTTAAATGATTAGAAATGACTGCAAGACAGACAGTTATGGAGGAAGCCAATGTGCCCGAGGCATCACAGTCAGGTCCAAACTCCTCTTTCTATAAACATGCAACTTGAGACCAGAAGGTGGGAGGAGGTGAATTGCAGTGACCAGGCTGTCATGTGACTCTAGCACAAAATGAGCCAGATGGAACTTTCCCAATCGTGCATTCCTGCTGCCCTGGGCTTATTAGCAGTACATGCTAGCCCACAAGACAGTCATGGGTCATTCAGTTTCCTTTCAAGTAATCAGAACCAAGTATTTGCATTTCTTAATTATACACTCCTGTATAGTAAACAAGGACTCAGATCTGGATTAAGATTCAGATTTAATGAAGTCCTAATTTGGGTACTTAATCCCTGTGAAATCTTCAGAAAGTGCCTTAATTCATCCCTCCCCCCCCCATCCCTGTTATATTCTCCATCTGTTACTTTCAGTTCTGTTCACCCCTTCCAACATCCTACATTGTTTATATGCAACTACTCATCTTCTTCCTAGGAAAGCTCCTCTTACAACATTCTTTGGAGAATTTTGCCAAAGATTCTTATGTATTATTCTTTGGACATGTACCACAAGATTTCTTGGGAAAGTATAAAATACAAACACTTCAAAAACTTCCTCCCCCAAAGACACCAAAAGAAAATGTTACTTACAGCGATGAAAGCCAAACTGAGAAAAATTAATTGGTGTTATAGATTACGCTTTACTTAAAAACCAATTGTAACAAGAGACTACGTCACAGGCAGTTTTCTACCTTCAAATTAGTCCAAAGATATGTTGCTCATCAGTTGATTTTCCCATGAGTATTTTTGTTTTCCCAACTTGAGTACTGAACTTATACAGAGCAATAATGAATTGCTGAACTCCAAGTCACTCCAAGAGACCCTGGCCCCTTATTTATTCATAATGGGTAAATTTTCAACCTTGCCATTTAGAACAGTATCTTTCCATTTCCTTACATCTTTCTCCCTTCATTGGTAGAACATTCCCCTCACTCTGAAATCTCATGTATACTAAAAAAATTGTCCACATTCCCAAACTCTTATTTTTCTGAATTCCCTTTAAGATGTCTCTCTGGAAATCCAGGTGAGTCAGCTCCAACAATTTCATTGGCTTCTGTTTGTGTAATCGTTTACTGACGCCTTTGTGGATTCTGCAACCACTCCATCTGTCAGTAATCCTCATTCTTTTTTACTTCAGAAGCAGCTTAGACTTAGAAACACTCTAATAATTCTCTGAGCATTACACATTCCGGGGACAAATCAGGTAGGGTTTCAAACCTAGGTCTTTAGATTCCAGGCACAAACTTTTATTACAGTTCTCCGTGCTATCCTGAGAATGGTGTTCTTCCCTTTGAACTTCTAGTATGTAACCATAAAACAAAAAGCCTGTCCGTCTGTCCCAAATTATAAGCTGTTAGAATAATTTATGGTTTACATGTTCTACATAAATCTTTGCTCCAAAGATATATTCATACCACTCATTACTCTTATTAAAAAGTCACACTGTCAACAGCACTACATAAGTTACTGACCTTGGCAATCAAAGTACAGTGTCAGCTCCGCAAAGATTACCAAGATTTTGATATATATGTTTGACTTTTTAAAAAACAGTTTAGTATTTTTAAAACAGGGAGCAGGTGAACAGTCACAGAGCATCTTACAGTGGGTAGCACATTGGATTTGATGAAATTCAATGATACATGCTTATACTTTATAGATTTCCAGAAAAAAAATTAGTAAGACAAATGTCAAAAGAAAGATCACAGTTCATGGTATTCATCACTAATCTCTGAATAATCTTTAACAAGTGACTAGTCTAGTCAGATTCTGAAAGATTAACTGCCTGTGTAATAAAGAAAAGTCAGCAGAATGGTACTGAAAGTACTGTCTGTACCAGATCATTTTAAATACTCAAGAAGATAAAGTTTGTTTTCTCTCTGTCCTCTCCCTCCTTATTACCCTTGAGAGAGCTACTGTTCATTCAGAACAACTCAGAGTCTGTGTCCAGGATTTTAGTTCTACCTGCTTCAACTCTGGAATTAAAGAAGTGAGGCTCAAAAGATTAAGCATGGGCTTAGTTCTTATGAAAATAAATTCAATAATCACAGTACTAGACCTAAGAATCCAGAAAAGTATTTATCCTTGGGCACCTCTAACTCTAGAAATCACTTGCTAATGACCCCTCTAGGGAACAGAAGCTAGTGTGAAGTGATGTGAGGTGGTTTTCAGACTATAGCTCTCACTCATTATTTCATGGCCATGTAGCTCTAATGCTTTTAACTGTGGTGACCCTTCCCCTTTTAGTTTTGACAACTACTATTCTCTGTCTCTAGGGTTCATAAAGTCTCAGTTTCCACAATCTCTGACTCTCCATTCTTCCTTAGCACTAATTTGCTAACCATATACCTTGTATAGAAAACAGTGCCTACTTCTCAAAATTAGAAGGTGTTCACATAGCTTAGTTAACTGTTAAATAAAACTTTTCAAGACCAAAAATTCCATCATAGGGTTGGGGGGGGGCAGGAAGGAAGAGAGCTGGATGAGACCCATGTAAAACTTGTTGACTTGATTCAAATCACTACCACTGAAACAGACTACAGATTTAAAAGGTAATTATCAACAATCAGTTTAATTTGGGAGCCAGTTCCTTTATCCAAAACACATTTCTTTTCAGCCAGTATTCCTTAACATTTGTGTTACACATGTGTGTGTATGTGTGTCAGTTCTGGGGCTTGAACTCAGAACCTGGAAGGTGCCCCTGAACTTTTTGCTCAAGGCTAGCATGCTACTCCTTAGCTACTTAGCTCTACTTCCAGCTTTTTGATGGTAACTAGAGACAAGAGTCTCATGGACTTTTCCTGCCCAGGCTGGCTTTGAACTGTGATCTTCAGATCTCAGTTACCTGAGTAGTTAGGATTATAAATGTAAGCCATCAGCACCCTTGTGGTCCTTAACCTTTTAAGATGACAAACATTTCTCCCACAGCCCCTGAAGAAACATACCAACAAGTTAGCATATACTTAAAAATGGATTAAGAAGCCAAAGTACTGGTGTATACAGAATTCAGATGTCATGTCTATATCCCAAAGTAAAACAAGGGACATCTGAATAGAACATTGGCCCAACACACTCAAGACTTGTTCCTTAGAAATCAAGAGATACGTTTTTTTTTCAGGTAGTACCATTCCAATTGAGTTAAAAAAATAAAAGAATGATACATCTTTTGGTTTGGGTAGAACAATTAAAATAGCCTGTTTTCCCCACTACACTCAGGCAGCATAATAAGTTGGAAGGAGAGGCAGTAAGTCAATGGGAAAACAATTTTGATTTTTGAAATAATAAACCAAACTTAAAAAAAAACTTATGGCCACCAAAATTATTGTCATAGATTGCTGACTATGCTGAAAAAATTTCCAGTTAATAAAAGATATACCGAACCAAGGCAGAGGATATGAATATTCCTTCTTAGAATTAATTTGGTAGGTTGAAAAAGTCAGTTGACAGACAAGAAAACTTACAGGGCTGCTAATTTGGTCACAAAGATAGATCATGTTCTTCTAAGGGCCCTGGAAAAGTTCAGCCTGACATTGATCCAGCAGCAAGGAAGCAGTCACTGGGTGATTTACGGGATGAATGAATTTGAAAGGCATGTCTAATGGTTTTAAACCCACTAAAGCACCAGATGAAAAGCTGCCTTTTTCTAAACAGCAGACTGCGTTTGAATTAGTGACTGCTTTTGCACAATGTTATTTATGATGAAGCAGGTGCACAGGGATAGGTGGTTTCAGGTGGCAATCTGAATTGGGAGAGAGGTTGAGGAACACACTGGCATGGAGACTAAGTCAAAAGCTATCCCTCAATGCCTGTTAAAGATACTTTCATAAATCTCCACCTGAATGTCTTGTCAGCATTTCCTCTAAACTGAAGTTAGAAAATACAGGAGTCAAAAAAAATTCAATACTATTTCATCATGTAGTGCAATATTTATGCCTTTATGTTGCTACAATATTTTAGCATTCACTGAAATGCTGCACAGACCCCTTCCACCCCCCCCCCCCCCCCCCCCCCCGCCACACACAAAGACTTCCTTACCAGAGATGAACTTTGAAAGCATATTTGCTTAATGGGAAGAGATTTAATTTAATATCCTGGAATTACAGATTTCCCAATTCCCATTTTGATTCTAAAGGAACTTTGTACCTTGGTGAGATGCAACTTTAACAACTCAACTCTTTTTTTCCCTTTACTCATTTGAAATTGCAGTGATCTGAACTGGAACGCGTTCACATACTTCTCTACCTAGTCCCCTGTAGCCTCCTTTTAGCCACACTAGAGCTGAGACTACAAAGAATGACTAAATGTTCATACAAGGTCTCTGACTGTAGATCTGCACATGGGTCAAAAGTAAAAGGCAAGCCCTTGATGCTATCTGAAATAGCTTGTTTTGAGATGAGTGAAATGTTGAGAAGATTATCTTCTCATTTCTTTCCCTAATCAGAAGAAGCCATACAGAAGAGATTTCTAACAACATCTGTGGAAATTGTTGGGATGCTATACTTATGCCAATCTCTGTAAGAAAGAAGAGGCAAATAACTTGGAGTAGACAGCTCAGAATCAACCCACTTCTTTTGGCATGTTAACAGACAGTAATTCCAAGATAAATACATTCCTTGGAACTGAGTCCCAATTGCTTCATAGATTCCTCAGTTATGGGAGAAAAGATAATTACTATGTTTGAGAAAGATCCTTTCTTTCTCCAAAATAAAGAAGTGATATTTCCTGATTTGAGTTATAGGCATCCATATAAAAAATAAATTCACATTTTACTTTATCTTTAAAAAAATTCTTCAGTAATTCCTCATTGAAGAAAGCAGGGAATTGTGACTCAAATCGAATCTCTGGTTTCTTTGGAAGAAAAACAAAGATAAGATTTGTGATTTTTTTTTTGTCTTGGGGATGTTGTTAGCAAATTATTAAAGTATAAAATTGCATCTCAGTTCATAGCAACCCGAAGTAAACTTGCAGAGTCATTAAATAATCTTCCTAAGAGATAAAGCAGTATGGTGTGGGGAGGAAAGCCAGGACAAGTGGTTATTCTTTTTATGTGTTCACTAATCTACAATGCTATCTCTCATGTAGTTCTTGAGTTTAACAGTAGATGGCTCCTCTTTCCTTGTCTTGAAAGGCTGGTGCTTTCCTGCAGTAACAGCTGGTGTTAGTTTTAAAAAGGGCAACTCAGTTCTAAAGAAAAGATATTGAGAAATTAGTGTAGTGATTCTGGCACATCACTGAGTTGAAGAAAGTGGCAATACTCATGCCATATAAGTGAAGACCTAGTTTTGCTGATCAAGACAGTTGGTCCTATTCCCTGTTGTCTCAGACGCCCATCTGCGACAGAATAAATTATTTCATTTCCCGAAAATAATTTTTAAAAAATGACCTTCTGGGTAATCAAAATCAGTATTATCTAATCAAATACTATCACAAGAACTAGAATCCTGGCAGGGCCCCTCTTCTTGACAATTCAATACAATCACTACTAGCCATAATGACTACTAAGCACTTAGTGGTCAGTGCACCCTAAAAGCTATATTTTTAATTCTGTTCAACTCATACTAAATGTGCTCATATGGCTAAAGGGCATCATAAAGGACAGCACAAATATGACAAGGTGAATCATCATGCATCTACGATAGATTTTATGCTATATCACAGAATATCATATGTTGAACATTTTTATTAAAAGATTTCTCTTTTCTTTGTTTTTTTAAGATTTTGCTTTTCTATACCCAATTCATCTTGGCATAAAAATGAGCTGACAGTGAGGACATTTGTAAAATTCAGATTTTTTTCTCCATGTTTTATTACATAACATAGTTACTGTGATAATTTTATATATATTTTTTTGGCCACAAGTTCTTGAAAAACTATGTTTATCCCTCCCATTCTATTCTTCTGTTTTAGATATAGGTAGGTATTTGTGGTCTACAAGATGTTTTCCTTTCTAAAAGGCTAATGTTTTATTTTCCATATCAAAGTACTTTTCCATCATGGTTTCCTAATAAAATTTGAACTGAATAACCTGAACATATATACATACTTTCTGAGGAAATAATAACCAAATAAACTGAGGAAAAAAATGATTGGCTAAAAGAAATTAAAATTTTAGTAGAAACTGTCACATAATAGGCCAAGAAACTATGAAAAATTTGAAAACAGAATTGTTAATGTTTTTCTGACGCTTATTGAAATTGGTCGCAAGAGGAAAACAAAGTCAAAAGGCAGTTTAAGAAGTATTCAATTCTTACATAAATTAATCAACAGAAAGAATTTCACTGTCCTCTCTTCATTTCTTTCTTCTCATTTCTTGAGAAGATTGCAACATCTTTGTGTGCATCGCCTCACCCGTAGTTGGTCCAACCTAATACAAGGTGCAGATGTGAAGTGACAGCACAAGTAAAGCAGTTATCACTGAGATAAAAGAGACCATAAACCATCCAGCTCAACTCCCCATGTCTAGTCTAGAGTGGCAGGTACAAGGAGAGGCCATGTGACTTGTCAGGCCTCCAAATTAGCATGAACCCAAGTTTCCTTCTTCCCTACAACTGCCATTTTATCAATAGTCCATATGTATGTGTGTATATATACAAATTTAACTGGAGAACCAAAAACAAAATATGTAGAAAAAGGGACTATAGTTCTGGAAAAGTGAAAAGAATGGATAAGGGATACCCGAGTTCAACCACTAATAAAAATAAATCCATAAATATTAAGCATCATTTCCCACAGGACAATTTGTTTCTTTAAGAGTTCAGACAATGCTATAAGACAATTCCATTTATTATCTTTGGCATCAGAATGGAGCTTCTCAGTTCTTGCTCAGAATTCTTGATTGTTTTCACAAGCAAGGCAGAATACCCTGCATTCCCATCTCCTTTCCAAGGCAGTGTTCTCTAAGAGGCTCTGACAAATACCCATGTTCCTCCCAAGTCCAGTTCTTCCAGGGAGCCTTTGGAAGCTGATAAAGCTGGTCCCAGGGCTTCCAGTGTCAAATTATCCCCCCAGACTTCCTCCTCTATTTTCTTACCATGCCTTTCCCCTAAATGCATGGTAGGCAATTGGTTTTATTTGATCTATTGTACTTGATTACCTAGTAGTTAATTTCAGATCATATGAACAAAAATGTTAGCAATGATGTACATATTCTTATGACAAATAACAAATACTTTACAAATATGTAGTTATATATATATGTATACTTAATGTATTGGATTAGATGTTAAGGGGGGGTGGAGAACGACAATAAATGCAAATATTTTCTGATGATTCTCTTCCTCCAAAGATAAGACAATAACACCTTCAGGCATATGCCAAAACCTGAAAATATGGCACAGGAGAAATAAATTCTAGAGTGAACGCTGCATTAGACAAATGGAAAGTACAGGCCAGTATGTTCAGTAGCTGGAAAGATTACCACGTTTAGGAAAACAAAAGATGGGCCAACAAGCAGAAGAAACTTGCTCACTGGTGGCTTATATTCTCAGCCCTACAGATCGACTTGAAATGAAATACATGAGGGACAGAAGCCTGACTTCAGGCAAGTGTCCTGTAGCTTCAGTGGCTCAAACACTAACCCCCTTCCCATGTTACATTGCTATTCATGATGGGGTTTAATTAGCTACCATTACTATTATTCTGCTATGAAAACCTCAACAGCTAAAAAAAAAAAAAAAAATCCTTTTCTTTAAAGAAATCAACTCTACATTCGCTCTGAACACCATTTGACCAGTCATTCCCTCACTAATCTCCAAACAAGTACATGTATTTTAAGCCTCCTTGCTTAACATAGATTGACCCACCAGAGCCTTAACTATGTTTAAATTAAGGCACAGTCATCACATGCCAAGATCCAGCCACTGTTCTCAGGAGGAAAAAAAAAAATTATTCACCCCATCTGAGTCTGACTGTGTCAGACAGCATTCACGAGTGTGACACCCGGGTCCCTGGACTCTTCCCCTTTATTCACCAATGAGACCCTCCCTGTAAGAGGTCATCTGCTAAATATAGATCCACGCGCACTAGCAGTTCCTGACCATTGTCACATGGCGCTGCTGACGAAAGGACTCCTAGGAGACGCGTTCTCCCAAACACACATACACAAGTCACCTGTACACACCGTGGTCACCGAAGTCATCTGCAAAGGCGACACATCCACACGGGGAAGAGAACAACGCTGCCGAGACCGAGACCTTCTCCTCCTGCTGGTTGGCACGCTGGTGCCCTCCTGTCAGAGGACTGAGCTACGTGGCCTGGCCTGACCTGTGCCAATGTGGATGGGGTCAGGTGGGAGGGAGGCTCCAGTGAACACACACACACACACACACACACACACACACACACACACACGGAGGCGCGTCACGCCCCATCCCCCCCACCCCCCGTTTTGCCGCCTTCTCCCCTACAGCACGGAGACCTTCCCACGTTCTCTCCTAGAAAGAGGGGTCTCCCTCACGCCTTCTGCCCACTGGGCTACCAGTCATCATCCCCAGCAGATGACAACTATCTTCAGGACACCTGTCCCCGGGTAAACTCACCCGAGCTCGGGGGAAAAAAAATAACAAGTCGACAAGGTGTCTCCCAAGTTTGCCAGCCGGGCCCAGGTAGGAAAGAGCCCAGAACGAGAGCCCGCGGGGGTAAGCCCAGGACCTCTGATGGCCCTCCCTTCAGCATCAGACCTCGATCGTACGGAGCCGGCACCCCGTGCACACACAAACCCAGAAAGAGAGGGAGGCAAGCGCAGCCCGAGATGGAACACAGACCCGGACGCGACTGGAGCTCCGTCACCGTTCCCAAACTACCGAGATCGCAGAGAGACCCCGGGGGGATCGGGGGAGCAGGCCGGGCACAGCCCAGCCTGTCCCGGCGCAGGTTCCCGAGCTCGGGCCGCCCCCCCCCTCCCTGCCCTGCCCCGCACCTGTCGTGACCCGGCGGGGCCCAGGGCACCGCGGCGGCCGGGCAAGGGGACTGCCCACTCCTGGGAGCGCACCCCGCAGCCGAAGCGCCCGGCTCAGGTCTCGGGGAGGGGCGGCGAGGGGGGAAATCTCTGGGGTCTCCCGGGAGCACGCAGCCCCGTTCCCGCTGCGGAGCTCCGGGACCCTCCAGGAGAAAGAAAAGCCCAGCCAGCCAACAACCTACCCGCAGATGGACTCCGGGTCCCCCGCCACCTGGCTGTGCGCCACGCGCCCACCGATGAGTCCGAAGCGCCGAGCAGAGAAGCGCGCGGGAAAGTGGGGGGGGGGGGCAGTAGAATCCGCCGAACCAGTCCGGTCCCTTGTTTATACTGAAACTACCGCACCGCCGAGGCGCACACCCCCTTCCCCCGCCGGCCCCGCCCCATCGACAAGCCACGCCCCCTCCGCGGGCTCCGGCCAATCACGGCGCAGCTCGGCGCCCACGCCGCCGCCTCCGCCCCCGGACCTTTCGGCGGGGCTGGATGGGCAGCCGGACTCCCGCGCGCGCGGCCGCCCGAGTGCTTACCTGCCCGCGTGGAGGAAGCTGGTGCGGTGAGCTTTATTTAGCTGTGCTGCTTGGGTGGGCTCAACTCTGTGTCAACGCCCCCGCTCCGGGCGGACCTTCGGTGCAGTGTCCTGCGCACGCGCGCGCGGGTGCTCATTTACCTGCGTACTACCTGTAAATACCGGCTCGACTCGTTACACAGCATCTAGGAACACAATTAAGAGCCGGAGGTGGCTGCTGCCCGTGGAACGCTCAGAAGGGAGCAAGCCACAGAACCCTGGCTCAGCCAGCGTGCACCGAGAGAGCCCGAGCGCGGGGTACCGTGCAAAACGCTGGGGGGCGCCTTGATGGCCAAAGCAGGCCTGTCCCTGCCGCGGGGAAGCACCCCGCCAGAGGAGCATACACCAGCAGCCGATAACCACCCAATCCAGAGGGAAAACTACACCGCTGGGAAGTTCCACCGAAGGCCGGAGCCCGCTCTGAAACAGGACACCTGACTGGGAGGCGAGGCGAGCAGGCTGGTCCAGGGTGAAGGTTGTGTTGTCATGGTAACCACATACTTACCTCCACCATCGGATACTTGATAGCCATTTTAGGGAATGGTGGTCAAAGAGGTAAAAAAAAATCTTCATATTTCACTTTGTACACATGAAACAACTGAAGGGGAAATGATGGCTGCAAGAAAGGAGATCTATAAACACACACACACACACACACACACACAATTAACAGGGTCTGGAGACTTCTCTTGACAGTCTTGTGACCTTGAGTAAGTATAGTTTTTCGTTTTTGTTGTTTTTTTCCTGAGCTTCACCTTTTTAAAATACATAAAGCAGCACGATTCGTGCCTATCCTACATGGTGGTGTGTAAGATTATTGAGGTAGAAGAGCTCTGCTCCTATTACATGCTCAGGTTTTCCATCCTGGGTCTGTAACACACAAGCAGGCCATGTGACCTCAGGCAAATCGCTTATACACTTGAGGTGTCTGGTCTTGTAACAGAATTAAAAGGACCGGATAGGATCAGGATTTCTTAATGAAAATATCCTCTGTAACTTCTGGGTACACTCTCTATCCTGGAGAAGACGATGACCAATTTTATTGTCTCCCCCCCCACACACACACACAAACAAGAAAAGATATCTATTTTAGATTTTCAAAATGTAAAATCGATACCAAGGTAATACTGAGGTTAATTTTGTGTTCCCATACCACATTCTTGTTCCCCATCCTGGCAGCTCCCACAGGAGCCCTTTAGAGACACTAACGTAGACAAGCCATCTTGAGCCCTAATCCTCTCTGTCACACACATTCTTCAAGACCCTAAAGACTTTCAAAAACAGCATCATGTCCATCAAAGTGATTTCTTCATGGGGTGGTAAGATACATGAGTTAGGTTTGAAATAACATCCCTTGAGAAGCCTTCCTAGACCTCCCCATTTAAAACTGTAACCACCTCCATTCCGGATAGCCTTTCTTTGCTTTTTGTTGTAGTTATTTTTTCCCTAAATCTCCTAGCCATTTGCACACTGAATATTTCACTTACTGTTTCTCCCCTCTCTCTAGAATATAACCTTCATATGACCAGGGCTTGCTGTGGTTTTCCTGCTGTTTTTCCAATGTCTAGAACAATGACAACACATAAGCCCTCAATAAATACGTTAGTTGCATAAATGAATTAATTAATGAATGTATGTCTAGCACATGCTGAGCGCTCAAGAAGTAATTGATGCTCCTATTCATGTCTTAATTATTCTCTACCATGAAGAAAGATTATTTCCATTTTGTACACTTCATAGTTTCTTGTCTTTTGACTCCCTAGGCTCAACTCCTTATAAATGTTGATAAGCTTAACAGAACCAGTCAAATTTATGCAAGTAAACCCCACGGAGTCATACCTCACTCCACTACTGAAAAATAGCCTGCTGCTATTGAATTTCTACTATATGGAATCCTCTTTTATCAATAATTTTTCTCTTCTAGTCCTCTTATACCTCAAGTACACAAAATTAGAGCAAGTATTATGAGTGATCAAAGTCCAAGCTCTTTCCTTTGTTTCAATCCCTTTCATTCCCCATCTAAAATCCCAGTTTACATCATACCGTATTTAGGGTGCTTTTCAATCCACCTTAAATGAACAATGCTAGTATTGTTTTACAAGCGTACCACATGAGTGTATTTACCTAGTTATTGTGTAATCTGTCTCATTCTATTTCTCCTTGTTTTTGACTTAGGCTTTTGATCATCTATCCATAGTAATACATGTGGGTGGCATTCACTCCTTTCATCCACTGTTGAACATTTCACCATATTTGTGTTACATTGTTTTTACTTACATTATCTGCAATCCTTACTCAATCTCTGAGACATGGGTACTGTTATTTGTATTTGTGGCATGAAAGAATGAGTCTCAGGAAGGTAAATAACTCGCCAAGGCCACTTAGCTGGAGAAGCCATAAATTAAACCCATATACTCCTGCTTCAATTGCTCCTGCCTTCCAACTCCATAAAATTGATTACTTCCTGTAAGAGTTATAAAATAATGTATACAACTAGAGGGCATGTGTATTTAAATTAAACTAGGAGCCAGTTGTTTTCTTGCAAAGTGAGTTTATTATTTGTCTCAAAGACTGTCTTTCATAGACATGGGTTAGTATCATTATTTGTGATTTAAGATTTCCTTAAGACCTTAAATGAAACTGTCCCAAAATATAGCTGTCTTCAAATGTCTGAAATTCTTAATGTGAAAGAGGAATGAGGCACCAGAACTCCAGTAAAACTAACGAAGAAAAGGTATTAGGGAAGACCACAGCTTCACTGTAAGAAAAACGTTAATTATGTATGCCTTCTCAGCATTGCCCTCTAGTATATGTGTGTGTCGCTGTCTCTCTGTCTTTCTGTCTCTCTGTCTCTATCTGTCTTCTTTCTTTCTCTCTCCCCTTTCCCCTCCCCGCTGCCTCTGCCTTTTAAAATGGCCAAGTAACTCTCCAACACTTGCACTTTCTCTGTCATTTATTCTCTCAGGATTATTCTGGAATATGGAAATGAACAACCGAAGAGTATATAATCTTAGCCCCAGTTTGTGAATGCAAGAAAACAAAGGCACAGGTCACATTGCCTAGCAACAGTCAATGTGGACCACAACCTAGTTATTCTTCTTCTCACAGACAAGGAGGGCAAAACCATTTTTAACAATCGTGATATGCACTGTCTGTCTCATATGTTGACAAAAGATGATGAGTGTTTTATAAATTGCAAGCATAAAGGCTGAGGAGATATAACTTTAGAAACATTGGGCCTAAGCAAGCGATGTTAATACAAATTTTTATTGTCTTCTAGATCTTAAAAATAGTTCCAACTTCCCTGGAACATACAAACCCAATGATTCTTTTTTTTAACAACTAAGTGATTAAAAAGAAACAACTTTGAGACCTGGAGAACTAAACATAAATTATTTCATGTTAAATTAAGAAAAGCAATTGCTGTTTCATAGCAAATAAACAAAGAGGAAGAAACGTTTTCCATCTCTCGCTTCCCCCTTCACAGAAGAGAAGGAAACACTGCAGTGGTATAGTTAAGCCAAAACCAAGATAATGGAAAACAACGTCTCCTGTCTTGGCATCCTATATTTTTGGATTCTCTTTTTCATGTAGCTATAACGGAATGATGAGTTACTGACTTAGACGAGTTAGAACCATTCAACATCATTTTCATTTCATTCAACATCTTTTCATTTCCCTTTGCACTTTAGTGTGATTTTCCATGACTTCTCTTTCCTTATCACCTGAGGAACGACCACATAAGGGGTAAGAGGCTGCTTAGCATGCTTTGGTTTCATGCTCCTTTTTTATTTCTGGCCTGGGTAGTCTTTCTGTGGCCAGCCTAGTTTTAAAAGATGCTGCACTGGAATTTCATAGCAATGAGATGAAGAACAACAAAGCGTGACCTCAGGATTTTGATATTTAAGATTCCAAATGCATTCTCAATGCACTCAATCCCTTACTGACTATCCAAAGAACCTCACCACTAAAGAGGAATCCCTGTTGCAAGACAAATGACCATATCAGCTTTGAAATGATCATTTTTTTGTTTTCAATGTCCTTTCCATTAAAGTCAAATAATGGTCACTAAATTATGAAAAGAGTAAAAAAATTCAGGAAGTTTTCTTTTACATACCCATGTTGATACTTTATCACTTGCACTTTTTTTTTTGGTGCCAGTCTTAGGACTTGAACTCAGGGCCAGGGCACAATCCTGAGCTTGTGCACTCAAGGCTAATGCTCTACAACTTGAGCCACAGATCCACTTCCAGCTTTTTGGTGTTTAATTGGAGATGAGTCTCACAGATGTTTTTTGCCAAGGCTGGATTTGAGCCATAATCCAAAGATTTTATTCTCCGAAGTAGGTAGATTACAGGCATGAGCCATAGCACCCAGCATCACTGTCACTGTTACTTTTTATCTCCCAGATTCTAAAGTTGCACAAAAACATGCAACAACTGCATGGGAAATTACATCACAGATCTCCTCAAATCCCCCTAACTTTATTTTGACAAGAACCTTGAAAGGCAACTTAATATTTTTCTTTAATAATAAGAACTAGTATTTTACTCATTTGCCACTTCATATTTCCTCTTACAAAGTAAGTATTTGCATCATGAGATGGGGTCTTTCCTTGAGGGAAAAACTTATAATTGATAACTAATATAACTTGATCTTCCCATAAAGTCCAAAGGGGATGCTTATCCTCTTCACAGACCATATAATACTGTTACCTTCTACAGTCATCTTTCTTATTATTACTTATTATTATTTTATTATTACTTTCTTATTATGTAAGTAGTTATACAAAAGGGTTTCAATTCAACAAATCAGTTTGAACTTACAGTGCATCTTGATCAATGTCATCGCTGTTATTTCAACATTCTGTAATCTCAAACATACCTTATTTTGGGGGGTAACAATGCTTGATAGGAAATGTACTTATTACCTTATTAATGTAACTGTAACCACTCTATACAATGTCTTTACAGTAAAAAAAAAAAAAAAAAGAAATAAGGCACCATAAGCAAACCTCATTTTTATTAGCTAATTACTGAATGTTTAGCATTCAGTATTTTTAAAAAGTTCCATTTTTATTAAATAATTTTTGTTTTAAGTAGAAATTCACCTTTTAGGGGAGGCAGTACAAGGCTTGAACTCAGGGCCTCATTTTCTTGCTTAGCTTTTATCTCTCAAGGCTATCACTCTACCACTTGAGCCACAGCTCCACTTCCAGCATTTGGATAGTTAATTGGAAATAAGAGATTCTTCGTGTTGTCTGCCTTGGTTGGCTTTGAATCTTGATCCTCATATCTCAGCCTTCTAAGTAGCTAGGATTACACATGTGAGCCATGAGCACCCAGAGAATTTAACTATCTTTAACATGAGTTTATTTAGGTAAATATTCTATAAAGTCCAGTGAAGAGTAAATATAAATATATTTTTCTGTGCATATCTTTTCTCTTCAGCAGTTAGTCTTTTTGAATGATTTCATTTTAGAGTGAATTAAGAAATAGTTTTATTTGAAATTCGTATAGCTTTTACTGTTAAGCTGGGTTCTTTTTCTAGAAGATCCCCTCAGTTTTGGCTGAATGTCACTTCAGTGTCCTAGGCATTGAATGAAAAGGGAGACAGAAGAATAATAGGATATTAAAATCATAGAGAAATATTAATGGCCATCTTTTTATTGTTCCCCATTCTTTTGCCACCAACCAATGCAATTTTTTAATGAAGAAACTCAGTATGAGAAGGAACAAATAATCTATTCAAGGCTAACAAGATAATAGCAAAGTTATACTTGTCAAAGAGCCCTGAAACAATCCAGGACTCAAATATTACATGTTATTACTGCTTAATTATTCCTGCAGGGGTGATCTTTGACATTATAGAAGCATGATTTGTTTTCAAATACCAAGAGCAAATATTTTCAAACACTTCTTGATAAGATGAAAAGGAGAATTCCCTAGCTATCTCTAATGGCTTTTATTAAACTATTTGAAATGCCACTAGTAATATTTATTATTTCATTTAATGCTTAAAGTAGTAAATGGCAAACTCTTATGACAAAAGTAATCACAGTCTGGTTAATCTATTAACTGGACTTCATAAAGTACATTTTAAAAAATTCTGTTAGTCAAACAGTTTCTATAATTAGGATTTACTGTTATCACAAGCATACCTAAGGAATTTTCTCTTTGATATAGTAAAGTAACTGCCCTTATAACACTATATTATTATTATTATTATATCAAAATATTAGACAATTAAAGATCAGAAATTAAAATATTAAATAAAAATATTAAATAATTCTCATAAGATATTGTGGTTTCTGGATGATTCTGTGAAGTTTAAACTTCACAATCAACCAAATATTCATTTTGATACATGAACATTAATTATTTAAATAATAAATCCATCATTTCCATACAATGTATTTAAAAGTCTTAAGGAAAAACATAGTAGTCAATTTTCTGCACAGGAAAAATAGAACTGTAGTTTATATCATTAGAGAATTGATACAATGGCTATCTGGAAAGGCAGCACTAAGATTGAATTGGAGTCAAAGGGGAATTCAATTTTATCTGCAAGATTTGATTCAAAAGGAAAGGCATAAAACAGATTTGACAAAACGTTCATGATTATCATTGGAGAAGGTTACAAGGATGTTATATATATATGTGTATATATATAGATGTATCTCTCTATCTATATCTATATATATACATCTATATATATGTCTATGTATACATCTATATAGAGAGATGCTATATATATATTTATATATTTATTTTGTAAAGTTCTCAAGAAAGTGAAACCAGTTTGTGAGCAAAATTGGATTTTTTTCATATGGCTTTACCATATAGCCTTAAACTTCTATATTTAAGACTTATGAAAACAACATGTCAGATAAAGTTATTGTTTTCCCTTTTTGTGCTTACTGGTTGATTGCATTTATAAAGCATAAGAACTATAGGCAGTTCCGATAATTATATTGGGTCTCCCTGTTATGTTTCTCAGATTGGTGTTTATCAGATTATCTTGCCTTTTGATTTGCTTGTGTGGACCCCTTCTCAGACAGTGACACATAGTTAACACATAAATGAGCGTTGATTCTTGACTGAAACCTGCTTTAAAGTCAAGTCTCTTACACTAACACAATTAGCATGTGATTAATGTTTCTAGGACCTGGAATTAACCAGTGATAATTTTAGAATCTACAATTACCCACATAATTGTCCCCAATTAGCTGTCTCTGTAGAGTGGTCAAGAATAGGAATAAGATGGAGGTTGATGGGTATGGCTCCCTATGACTGAAAAGGTCCATTTACTTCAGATCAGTTGAGATTGGAAGAAGCATATTTGGATTATGCTGAAGTTAGGAAATGCATGTGGAAAAACATGGTTGAATAGAGGTAACTTTAAAGGTAGAGTTTGGAATTTCCTTTTCTTCCAATGAAGAAAAGAGAAGACAAATTTTCTGGCCCAGGTTATTATTCAACAGTTGAAGAGATTATCTCTAAAACACCTAAGAAAATATATCTAAGGTCTCTATAGACAGAGGTACAAATTTAACACTTCCTAGGGGCAAGAAATTCATATCCATGGGCAAGATAAAATAAGCTGGTCAATGCTCCACAAATAAAACATGTGACTTAAGTTTGTGGTTTGTTAGGAGTTCACAACAAATTCTGTTGTTGGTTATTAGGAGTTCACAACAAATTTTTCCATGTCGCATTTTCCTAAATTACCAGCAGTTACAAAAGACAGTCATAAATCCAAATTTCCTAACTTCCTAAATACTAATAAGCTGCATTTTCTGCCAAAATAGTTGAACTAGAACATACTGTTTTGAAAACATCTCCCAAGTTTTGGGAGTCCTGTCAATGGCCTTACATTAAAATTAATTATAGACACACTGTCGTCTTTGGAATTCAGAAAACACAACAAAGTAAACGTGAACATTAGTTTTGTTGTTTCTATTGGTAAGACAAAAACGTATATACTGCCAAAACAAACCCTTTTAAGCATATCACAATAGCATAAACTTGAACATCTTGCTCAGTGCACAAGGGGACAAGTAGACTTCATAAACTTCTTTTCTCTTTTTTAAAAAAATAAACTTCTACAGGAATATTTTGTTTGTCCCCTCTTTCTCCTTTTCTTCCATCTCTCTTTCTCTCTCATCATTTTTCCCTTACACTGAGGCCTACACTACAAGTAAATGAACCATAGCAAACACAGAGTAGAAAAAGAAAAACCGATCTTTGTAACTGGCTTGGCTAATAAACTATCTTAATTCCTAGCATCTTCATAATAAAATGAAGGGATGGGATTACACGATGTTAAAGGTATTTTTAGGTGCCAAATTCTACTTCATATTGATTGTTTTTAAGTGTTAGATTTGGACTGGGTCCATCTGAAAAGCTTAGCGGCCAAGAGGCCTATCCAGCCCTAGAAGTGAGAGACTTCCCCTCTTCTCATTGATAGTAGAGAATATAGACAAATATTTTACCTGGAGCTCAGTGTCTGTGTTTCCATACTGATTCTCCAGAGATCTGTGTTCACTTTTCCCCAAGGTTCAGACCTTCAAGGAAGGCCAGTATAACTAAATGTACCATGGCATAGTAATACCTTAGATTGGGTATGATTTAAACACACTTGAGATTCAGCTTCAATGATAGATGGTCTATTTCTGGAGTTAATCTCTTATCCAGTGTTGCCATGTAAGGGAAACTGTCTCACTATACTGAGGACTGGCCTGGCTTCCATGCTGAATAATAGCCTGTGTCTTGAGGAAAGTCTCAGGTACAAGTGAATGGGATGACGGATTGACTGAATTCCAAGTATTTTCTAAGAAATTTGCTGGGCCAGAACCTGGAAAAGTTCCTGAGGATCCAGTGATAACAAGGCACACAAGATTCCTACCATCATGAGTCTTCCAGCCAGAAGGGCAAGAGAGACATTATGCACAGAAATAGGTACACAAGCAGTCAGTCATTACAGGTGATAGAAATCCACTGCAGGGACCTGCTTTGGGAATGTCTGGGAAGGTTTCTGTTAAAGACCTGAAGCATGAGGAGGAATTAGCAATGAAGCTTTCCAGGACAGCTTCAATCTAGTTTATTTTTAAGAAATGAAAAGGCACTCTCTTCAAATATCTACTTGGTTACTACTAGAATTAGACTTGGAAAAGGAAAACTTTCTAAAAGCAGAATGTAAAGCACATGAAAGCAAAGACCTTGTCTTAAAACCCTAATATAATACGGATATTTGGTATATAATATATTTTCAATTTCTAGTCAATAAAGAAGAACAACCATCTAATAAGTAACGGAGCCAAAGTATAGCTACAGCTAGGCCTGAAGCCAAGCATCTGTTTTGTATCACAAGCACACAACATATAGAAACAATACATAAACACTCAGATTGGACTTGCACTGTGGTAAGTGTGGTAACTGAAGGAAACCAGTGCGTGCATGTGCTTTCCCTATTTCATAAGTGGTTATGCTGCAGTTTGGAGTGAGCAATGTTGCATAATGACAAAATGGGAAGAATTTGGTTCAAATCCTTCCATAGTGTGAGCTCCAATAAATTGCTTAATCACGCCAAACTTCAGTTTGCTCATTTATAAAAATGAAGTAATACTTTCAAAAATGGACCCATTTTGTGTACATAAATGTTATCAACAAAATATCTAGAAAAAATACAGATAAAAACTAAATAATTAAATATAATTATCTTATTACTCAGCTAACTAGTTCATTCTTAATATCATAGCCCCCACCTAATTCCATTAAAAAAGTGTGCCTGTATTTGCTTCTCTATATGTGGATTACATTTTGTATTGCTGAATAACTTGAAATTCGTAAGCATCCTTAAAAATCGTTTACTACACATCTTCTGAAAATAAAAAGGAATATTGAATGTTTTTCTCATGTTTGTAAATAATATCATCACTGAAAAAAAGTCAACATTCCTCATGTCATCTAATTTCTATTACATATTTAAATTTTCAAAATGTCCCCCCACAATTGTTCCTAAGGATATTTTGAGCCAGAATGCAATCAAAATTTATATTACACTTGGTTGGTATTTCCTCATTCTCTTTTAATTCATATCAGCCTTCACCACACCACACTTCTGATTCTTATCTGCTTTTCTTGACATTTCTGTTTTAGAGGAAACCACACTGTACACTATCAGTTATTTTTTCCTTCAATGCTATTTTACTTGTCCTTCTATCCTCTATATTACCTATATATTGGGATATGGATCTTAAGATTCTCTATCTTGTCTGAGTTATACATCATAATAAGAATGCTTCATGGTAAATATTACGTGTTCATATTAGATCAAAATGCCCACGACTACTTCCTCTTCAAATGTTCTGTGGTTTCCTTAGCTATCTCCAGACCAGTAATTTTCATCTCTATCTTCACGTAGAATAATCTAGGGAGTTTTTGTTCGAAAGTGTGCATTCCTGACTCACATCCCTAAAGATTCTTCCCATGAACAAAGGCATTGCTATTTTTGTAATACTTCCCTAAGAAGTGAGTGTATCCTTTTCATACCTATTACTATATATAGCCATTGTTATGTAGAATACTTGGCTCATAATTACTGTCCAAGAATATATATATATAAAATTCATCAGCTAGATAACCTCATTTACCTATCATATTCTGATTTTTCCTTTTCTATTAAATGATGTGCTTTGAGGCTAGCTGGTTAATTATACAGCACATTTAGAAAAATCAGAACAAGAAAAACAATTTTCAAATCTTCTGAAAACTACATATCAATTGGGAGAGAATTATTTTGAGACTTCTAAAAAAGAGAAAAGAGCAATCATTTAGTTATAGTGTTAGATTATTTCATTTGCAGACAATATTTTTCTTTTCAAACTACCGACTCTGCTAGTTCTTATTATAAGAACTGGTGAAATAGCTCCAAAATTATTTAAGGGGGAAGAAAAACTAAGAGTTTGTTTCAGTTGTAATTGATTCTTTCAAACATGGAGGAATGCTGTAGAGAAAGGATGTTGGCAATTCTATTTGCTTAAACTTAAATTCAACAAAGTCTTAAAAACAGAAAAGAGGTATATGACTCATTAGTGCTTGCCACAACTTGTCGCCAACAGCTTCAAATAAAGCAGAGATAAAAGTGGTCACCTGCCCTTCTTTAGAAGACATTTATACCATAATAAACTTAGGAAGTGGTGAATGCAGACTTGCTTACTGCATAGCAACAAACCAACAGGAAATCACTTATGAAAATGAACACACAGCTTGTATCTGAAATGGCTTCTCTATACATTAAAAAAATGTGCACCTGCTCAGTCATAATAACAACATTGTCAATAAAAACTATGCTGTGGTATCTTTTTCTTTGATTCTTAAAATGGGGAAAAATCTACTTTCTTGTAAAAGACTACAAAGACACATACCTTTTGATCAAGCAATACAAGCTTAGGAAAATTATCCCAGAGATTCATTTCAGCCATTATGTGAAATAACACATGAACTAAATTACTCATTTCCTCCTGGCAAAAGATTAGAAGCAACGAAATAATCCATTATCAGAGAACTGGCTATACTTTTAACATGCTTATAAAAGGCAAACTCTTCTCAAGCATAATAGAAAATAATAAAATTATATACAGAATATTACAGTAGAATTCTACTATGTATAGTAAAATATGCTGCATATATATATCTATGTATGCACATATGTGTGTACAAGAAAAAAAGAAGCAACATCTATTTGTCCTGTACTATTTTACACATTATAAGAACTTGGGCAGATAAACAAGGAACTGGTAAGTGGTTAATTATTTGGAGGAGAAAGTCAATAGGAGGAAGAGACAAGAGGGGAATTTTTCACAATACCTTTTCATACTTTATCATGTTTGAACTGTATAACTATATCACAGATTCAGCATTTTAAAAACTTCCTAGAAGTCTTATCAAATGTTCTGCAAAATGTATTATTTAATAAAATATATTCTTATAGCCCTTCTTCTTGTAGAGTTTCAGAATCCATTCTATTATTTTCCAGTAGGTCTAAAAATGAAACAAACTCTTCATACTTCTCACATATCCAGTCCTAAGATAGGGCCTCAGGTGAAAACAAATACTGGGAGGAAAATCTCTCATGATAATGCCCAGTCTTCATATTATTGTCCTATCTAAATTTTAAATCCATGTGTGACTTCTATGCAGACCACCAATGAAAGATACTCCAAGGCTGATGCTGATAAAACACCAACATAATAGTGCCAAGAAAGACTAGTTTCTCTTCTCTGAAGAGAAAATAAGAATGGCCAATAGACATATGAAGAAATGTTCAACCTCTCTAGCCATATAAGAAATGCAAATCAAAACAACATTAAGATTCCACCTTACCCCAGTTAGAATGGCTATAATCAATAACTCTAATAACAACAGATGCTGGAGGGGATGTGGACAAAAGGGAACCATACTGCATTGTTGGTGGGAGTGTAAACGTGTTTAACCACTTTGGAAAGCATATGAAGGTTCCTCAAAAGACTCCACGTAGAACTCCCCTATGATCCAGCAATCCCACTTTTGGGCATTTACCCAAATGATAACAAACAAGACCATACTAAAGCTACCAGCACAACTATGTTTATTGCAGCATTATTTACTATAGCTAAGATATGGAACCAACCCAGATGCCCCTCAGTAGATGAATGGATCAAGAAAATGTGATACACACACACACACACACACACACACAATGGAATTCTATCAGAAAGAATGACATTTGTTAGGAAATGGAAAGACTTGGGAAAAATTATATTAAGTAAGCCAGGCCCAAAGAAACATAGGTCCTATGGTTTCCCTTATTTGCAATAACTAGTATAAGGCTGGGACAAGCAGAAAAGGTCAAAAGCTATGTACATATGACCAGATAAGATGATGTTAAACGAAATGAATCTCAAAATAGGGATACATGTTTTTTTTTCTTTCTTGCTATTGTTTCTATAGTATTTATAATGTACCATGTGATTTTTTTTTGTTTCTTTGTATGTTCCTCCTCCACGCTATAACCCCTGTTTTCACTATATTTGATGTCGGTGCCCTGTATCTTGTATATACACTTTTCTAATTTGGGGAGGGGAAGGGAAAAAATAAAATGCTTAAATAGGGATACAGGTTGACCCATTGTAACAATGAGATGGACAAGAAACTATGTTGAAAAATGAACTTTACAATTTAGGTGGGGGTGGGGGAAGGAAGGGAGAGTGTAGTTGTAGAGTTGGGAAGGAAGGGATGGTAGGGGAAAAACAAAGGAGGAGGTAACAATGCTTGATAGGAAATGTACTCATTACCTTGCTCATGTAACTGTAACCCCTAGTACAATATTTTTACAATAAAAATGTATAAAAAAGAAAAAAAACTAGTTTCTTTCTCTCATGGAACTCTCGGTGGAACCCATAATAGATGGTGTGTTTGTGTGTGTGTGTGTGTGTGTGTGTGTGTGTGTGTGTGTGTAGAGGGAGTGGGTATCTCACACAATGTTGGAGAAATACCAACTAAGATAAAGAAGGGATTCTTTCTTCACAGACAAGTCAATAAGATGAAAAGACCTTGTGGTTTACTCATTTAATGGTGAAGCATGTAGTGTTTCATTTCTCTTTGTGCACATGTTCTATGACAAAAAAGAATGAGACTGTTGCTATATTCCTTGTGCTATGTCCAGTTGTGTATTTCAATACATACAACCAATGCATCATAAGTCTTAATAAACCATAGTAAAATATATTTTTATTTTAGTGTCACTGATATCTTGCCAAGTCTTCACTCAATTTCCCTATCTAGACATGGAGCAGTCGAACTTACCTCAAATACCCCAAATAATACTGAAAATAAATATGAAAGATATTTCAAAGTGTACACTCAAAACAGTACTAGTGTTATTGTTATTATGACCCAAGGATAAGCAGATAGAGAAGAGGAAAGAAAACATGGAATTCCAGAATATGCTTCATGGAGAAGGAGTCTTATTTTTGCATGAGCAAAAAGAAACCTAGATAGGTTAAATAACTTGCTGGAAATAAAATAGCCCATCAAAGCAGAAATGAAGACAAATTACTATCCAGATTTTTCTACTACTTTATTTGTAATCCATTAGCTTTGTGCATTCATGAAAAATAAGAAAGAGTTGGGCATCAAAAGACCCTGGTCACAGGAAAGCCAAAGAAACCCTGAAGAAGTGATCACTAGACAAGCACTGAAAAAAGAGGCAGAAAGGGTGAGCAAGTATTGGTCAGTACAGGCTGGAATGTTAGAGAATGGAACATGGGAATGGCTGTTATTGGAATCTCTTAGTATTTCTGATCATTAGAAAAAGTCCATTAGAGCTTCATCTCATTTAGCCCTCACGGGAGTCCAGTTAATGTCACCTCTTTATTCAAGCTGAGTAAACAAGACAAAGGCAAATAATAAGCTGCTTTGGGACTGTGTGACTGAGCCCCTGACACTCTGCCTCATTTTATGAGTACTATAAAGATGGCAGAGGAGGTGGCCTCCTAGGGGAGTAGAGGGAGTTTTTAGGGAATATATACAATCCATTGTTTAAACTTTTTATTTATTTATTTATTTTTTTGGGTCTGGTCGTGGGGCCTGAACTCTGGGCCTGGGCGCTGTCCCTCAGCTCTTCAGCTCAAGGCTAGTGCTCTACCACTTGAGCCACAGCACCACTTCTGGCTTTTTTCTTTTTGCTTATGTGGTGCTGAGGAATCGAACCCAGGGCCTCAGGCATGCAAGGCAAGCACTCTACCACTGACCCACCTTCCCAGCCCTCCACTGTTTAAACTTTTTAAAAACATCTTTGCTAAGTATTTCCTTTCTAATTTCATAAAGTAAAAAGATCAGTACAAATTCCAAGCTAAGCTGATTTGGGGTGTTTTCTGTTTGAGAGGAAGAAGACCTAAAGGTGCCTCTTTAAAATGAGCTCCTTCACAATGATCCCAGCAGGACTAAAACAAGAGCTTTGAATCACTGAATAAACATGATCATACGTAACAGTCTATGAATAAAATAACCTAGGATACTTATTTCTCTATATTAAGAAAGATTCCCTTACATACTGTTAATCATGAGAGATTATCTTAAGTTTATATATACATATGTCTATATCAATGAATTATTAATCATTAGAGATTAAACTGAGTATGTTTATGTATATCTGTATAATATATATATATGTAGCTATCTGTTATGTGTATGTATCTATCTGTTTATCAGGTGTTACATGATGAATGTATGATTTTATATTTGTTGTACAATAACTTTGGGATATCATCACCAAAAGTCTCTCTTTATCACCTGGTAAACTATTCATCTATCAAGATGAATAAAAAAATATATAACACTTTTTCTATCAAAAGCATTCATGTACATTCCTTTCTGGTCCTTTCCACATGTAATATTTTTTGCCTTTCATTAAAAAATAAGCTATAATATACAAAAAAAGAAAGATTCCTTAGTAATGATAATATCTACAACACAGGATTTTTTTTTTAGTCATGATGCTTGAACTCAGAGCCTAGGTATTATCCTTAAACTTTTGTGCTCAAGGCTCGTACTCTACTACTGTGTACCACAGCTCTATTTTCAGATGGAGCAGAGAAGAGCCCCATGAACTTTCCTGCCTGGGGTTGGCTCCAAACTGCGATCCTCTAATCTCAGCCTCCTGAATAGCTAAGATTAAGGACATGAGCCACCAGTGCTTGGCTCAGTACACAGGATATTCTAAGTGCCATGTATGATTCTGAGACATTGTGAATTCATTTAATCTTCCTGTTTGAGGTGAACTCTGCTATTAAGTGTTAGGTTTTTAAAAAGAGGTGGCCGAGTAAGAATAGCACCACGCACTTGGTATTCAGGTAAGGGGTAGGTTTATTCAGTAGACCTGCTGGGACCAGGCCAGGTTGGCACTCCACGCAGCTGGCAAAAGACCTGGGAAAGACCTGGGAAAGAGAGTTGGGAAAGAGAGCTGGGTAAGAGAGAGAGCTAAGAGAGCTGGGAAAGAGCTGAGAAGGAAAGAGCTAAGAAAGAGTGTCTGGGAGAGAGAAGAGAGAGCTGGGAAAGAGAGAGAGCTGGGAAAGAGAGAGAAAAGAGCTAGAAATGAGAGAAAAGAGCTAGAAAAGAGAGAAAAGAGCTAGAAAAGAGAGCATCTGGGCCTGGGCTAGGCCTTATCTAGGATATGGGCGGAGAAAGGTGTGGCCACATCAAATTCAGATGTGACCTCAGTGGATGCAGATGTGACCTCTTCCAGGTGTGCCAGTTGCCTAGGTAATGCAGATGCTGGGTGGAGACTTTGCTGTGAGGAGGGTGGAGTCTGCTCGCCATCCAGGAGCGGACCTTACATTAACTCTATTTTGTGACTGAAGAAGCTGAGACAGAGAGTTTTCTAACTCATCCAAGAATTAAAAAGTGGTGGGGCTGTTGTTATTAGAGGTTTTGATTATAGCCATTGCTGGAGGGGATGTGGACAGAAGGGAATCTTACTGCATTGTTGGTGGGATGTAAACTTGTCCAACCACTTTGGAAAGTAGTATGGATCCATAGGTTCCTCAAAAGACTCCACTTAGAGCTCCCCTATGACCTAGCAATCCCACTTTTGGGCATTTACCCAAATGATCACAAACAAGACCATACTAAAGCTACCAGCACAACTATGTTTATTGCAGCATTATTTACCATAGCTAAGATATGGAACCAACCCAGATGCCCCTCAGTAGATAAATGGATCAAGAAAATGTGGTATATATACACAATGGAATTCTATGCTTCCATCAGAAAGAATGTCATTGCCCCATTTGTTAGGAAATGGAAAGACTTGGAAAAAATTACATTAAGTTAAATAAGCCATGCCCAAAGAAACATAGGTTCCATGGTTTCCCTTATTTTCAATAACTAGTATATGTCTGAGACAAGCAGAAAAGGCCAGATAAGTTGATGTTAGGTGAAATGAACCCCAAGATAAGTAGTTAAATGTTTTTTTCTTTCATGCGATTGTTTCTAACATATTTATAAGATGATTTCTTTGTTGCTTTGTATGTCCTTCCCCCATGGTATAACCTCTGCTTTCATTGTATTTGATATTGGTATAATTTGTGGATGGGAAACAAATTGTTTAAATAGGGATACAGGTGGACCCATTGCAACAATGAGATGTACAAGTCGTTATGTCAAAAAATGAACTTTACAACTTTGGAGGGGCAGGGGGAGATAGGAAGGGATGGGAAGGGGAAACACAGGAGGAGGAAACAATGCTTGATAAGAAATGTACTCATTATCTTGCCCATGTAATTGTAACCCCTCTGTACGGTATTTTCACAATTAAAAAAAAAAAGTGGTGGGGCTGGAATTCAAACTTAGGCGGCTTGACTAGCACTACCCTGGGTCACATATTATATAGCACTTACTTTAAAAATTGGTTTTGCTATTTAAACTAAAACTCTCAAATTCTAGACAGACAGGTGTTTATTTATTCAATAAGACATTCCATTATTCACTCATCCATTATGTATTACAATCCTTAATAATAGCAAAAGTAGATGCTCTATGTTACCCTGGTACTTAAAAGTTCTAGGGAAACAGCTTTATTTATTTATTTATTTATTTTTTAATTTAATTTTATTTTATTTGAGAACATACTGTACAGAGGGGTTACAATTACATGGGCAGGATAATGCATACATTTCTTACCAAGCATTGCAGCCTCCTCCTTTGTTTACCCTTCACCTCCCTTCCCAGCCTCCCCCCTCCCCCCCCCAATCATACCCCACCCCCACACCGACATTGTAAAGCTCATTTTTGACATGACATTTTGTACTTCTCATTGTTGCAACAGGTCCACCTGAATCCTTAAACGACTTGTTTGTCCCTATCTCCTCCACAAGTTATACTGACATCAAATATAGTGAAAGCGGGGGTTACACTGTGGGGGAGGGACATACAAAGCAACAAAGAAATAATCTTATAAATGCGTTAGAAACACATGCATGAAAGAAAAAAAAACATTAAAATACATATTTAAGGGATCGTTTTCCTAACATCACATTATCTGACCTTTTCCGCTTGACTCATACATATACTAGATATTGCAAATAAGGGAAACCATGGGACCTATGTTTCTTTGGGCCTGGCTTACTTCACTTAATATAATTTTTTCCAAGCCTTTCCATTTCCTAACAAATGGGGAAATGTCATTCTTTCCGATGGAGGCATAGAATTCCATTGTGTATATATACCACATTTTCTTGATCCATTCATCTACTGAGGGGCATCTGGGTTGGTTCCATATCTTAGCTATGGTAAATAATGCTGCAATAAGCATAGTTGTGCTGGTAGCTTTAGTGTGGTCTTGTTTGTAAACATTTGGGTAAATGCCCAAAAATGGGATTGCTGGGTCATAGGGGAGTTCTATGTGAAGTCTTTTGAGGAACCTCCATACTGCTTTCCAAAGTGGTTGAACAAGTTTACATTCCCACCAACAATGAAGTAAGGTTCCTTTCTGTCCACATCCCCTCCAGCATCTGTTGTTGTTAGAGTTCTTGATTTTTGCCGCTCTAACTGGAGTGAGGTGATATTTCAATGTTGTTTTGATTTGCATTTCTTTTATGGCTAGGGATGTTGAACATTTCTTCATGTGTCTATTGGCCATTCTTCTTTCTTCTTCAAAGAAGTTTCTCTTTAAGTCTTTCGCCCACTTATTTATTGGGCAGTTGGGGAAACAGCTCTATTTAAATCCTTACGCAAGTAAACATAATTTCAAGCTTTCACAAAAATCTATGAAGAAAAATGTATGTGGGAACATAAGAATATAAGAGCATTTAAAGAACTATGTCTTAGTTGAGAATGATGATTTCTGAAGGAATAAACTTGGAACTGGGCTCACTAATTCAGGGTACTTAAATTGTTTAACATTCCTAATATTAAGCCTCACCTACAAAATACAAGTATTGAATTGTTCGAAAGTTATCCCAGCACCCAATAAACTCTTAATAAATGATAGTTACTGGCTTTGTTTCTGTTTTCTGCATTATCTCTGACCAGTATCCAGTTGCAGAATAGAATAAGAGAAAACAGAATAATATAAAATAATACCAACCATAGCATAAAAGATAGAGAGGAAAAAACAGAACATTTTGGAAAATACTGTGACTCTAATTTTTTTACTTCTTTTTTTTTTTTTTTCCGGTCATGGGGCCTGAACTCTGGGCCTGGGCACTGTCCCTCAGCTCTTCAGCTCAAGGCTAGTGCTCTACCACTTGAGCCACAGCACCACTTCCGGCTTTTTTTTTCTTTTTGCTTATGTGGTGCTGAGGAATTGAACCCAGGGCCTCGGGCATGCAAGGCAAGCGCTCTACCACTGAGCCACCTTCCCAGCCCTCTAATTTTTTTTAACTGTACCATTTTCAATGGATTTTTAAAAATTGGAGTTATTAAACAAAATGAGCAGTGTATTATAAATAAATAAGTTGGAAATAAAATGCATCAAGGAAAAAGTAATGCTTTGATAACATTTCTCAGATACTCCCAATACTTTGAGGCAATATTGATTGGTATTGGTAAGATGTTTCTTTGTTTTTACATATTTTAGTATAAATCCTAGATTGGTTGATTTATCTGGTCTGTTTTTTATAAAGATTATTATTGTAGCATTCTGGAGAAAGGGTTAGATTCACTGTGTTTAGGTGCTTAAGGGCAGTAGAGGTGGAGGAGAAAAAAGACATTTCAAAGCTAATGTGAGGATCACAGAATTTCAACCTCAAAGTTCTCTGCTTCAGCTTAGGAATAAAAAGTAGGAAAACCTGGTGAGTTAAGTCTTCACAGAAATTTACTTTTTCCTGACATGTGAGGTGTCTCAGGAAGAATCTCTAGGATGGGTTAAATCCTGCTGCATTTTTCTGGCAGAAATGTGCTTATGCCCCCTTGGGGAGAGCACATCAAAGGCTCAGAGGCTACTTCAAAAGCCCTGGTGCCTCATCCATGACTGGTGTTAGAGTCCTGGAATCCTAAGCACATATCCAGGCCAGCAGGTGTGTGTGTGTGTGTGTGTGTGTGTGTGTGTGATGTATTTATCCAATACCCAAACTTCACATCCCTGTATGAGGGAAAGGGCATTGAGAGCAGGAAGGGTCCCAGAGAATGGGTGCCCTAAGGAATTTATCTTCATCTAAACTTAAGTCTGGACTTCAGCTTCAACCGCAGTATTACCCAGCCCATTTTGTCTCCACAGTAACAGGTCCTTCCAGCAACATTGTTGGGGAGTTTAGTTGACTCATGAATTCTGTGAGAAACGGCCCCTTCTCTCATTGTTGCCCTCTTGGGTGCCTTTAGTCCTTAGTTCCCGTCAGTAAGGCATTTGCTTTTCCTTGGCTAGGCTAAAACGAACGAACAAATGTGCCCAACTTCCTCTCTTTTATTCCTTCTGGGAGAAATTCTAAAATATGAAAGCGAGCTATTTTACAATAAGAGATGAGGGACATTAAGTGTAGACAGGTCTAAGAATTGCCCCTAATCACACAGGGGATTGCCATGTTCCCTCTAAATGTAATGTTTTTCTCATCACCAGAGATAAACATGGGAGGCGCCTCAGGCTTCCTGGCTGGTACTGAAGGGTGCATCTAGAAGGCAAGTTTTGTTAATATTGAGTGCATTTTTTTCTTGGAAACTGGACACTGCAACTGGCTTTTGATTAATGACAAAGTGAGGAAGGTGAAGGAAGGAAGGAAGGAAGGAAGGAAGGAAGGAAGGAAGGAAGGAAGGAAGGAAGGAAGGAAGGAAGGAAGGAAGGAAGGAAGGAAGGAAGGAAGGAAGGAAGGAAGGAAGGAAGGACCAGAATAAAGCCTTCCAGGAATAAGGAAGCAAAATACAATACCATCAGAACAAATCCAAAAGTAAGGTAAGCTAAATGCAAAGCTGTTTTGCAGTCCCTTTCTCAAGTGCTCATTTTCCAAGTGTTCTCATTAAGCAAACCAAGAAAGCAGGCAGCAGCCAGTACTGTATCATGGTGACATTCTCCTTCTTTCAAACTCTTAGTCCCAAAATTGTACAGTAAAAGAAGATCGCTGTTCTTCCATAGAATTTTTTCAAATGTATTTCAAAATGTGTTTCCTGTATGCATTCAGTTACAGTCAATCGCTGGGCCTAATTCATAGTATGTATCAAGTAACTGTTTAATAAAAAAAATAACAAACAGAAATTATGTGTCTAAAGAACTAGAGAACTGACTTCTACTGCCTGCTCAGGAAAGAACTGGAATGATTTGCCCAGTGCCAAAACAACATCAACAACAACAACAACAAAAAAAAACAGACTCCCTGCCACCCTGATTTTAGTGTAAGGTCAACAGAAACTGGAAACACCTTCTTGTTTATTTCTTGACCTGAGACGGACTGCTATATCTGGAGTTTGGCTCTAGAAATTAAAAGAAAAAAGAAAATATCTCTAAACAATTTTTTTCAACAAGGCCCCTCCCCCAGTGCTGTTTGCTGTCACCCTCTTTTCTTCTCTGCTCCTTCTTTTCAGCTTGACGTCTCTCAAATGCTACCTGACAGGCTGCTGCAGTCACCCGGTGAATGTAAGTAATTTCCTTATTGACAGCCTCTCATTCTCTCTGACATCTGCCAGCACTCACTGACACTTGAATAAGCATTAAGACATTAACAGTCTGGTGCTGGTTTAGGAGCTGGAAGAGTAATGCCTGGCAGACCTGCTGTACAAAGCCACATGCAAAGAGACCCCCACCCATTCAACTTCTCTATCCTTCTGCCTGGAAAATGGAGTACAGCCCATAGTAAATGCTGATTATTCGCTCCACTGCTCTGGCATTTTGGTGTCTTCTTGGACAGGCCAGATTGTACATTAAATAGGAAAGAAAAGAAAAACAAGAAAAATGGCTGCTTGGGAGGCAAGGGGATTAAGAAGTGAGTGTTAATCAAAAGGTCCTGTCTCAGTGAGTAGAGTTAATATTTTAAGCGATTGACTTTGGATAAGAAGCCAAGTCTGATTTCACCAAATTCACACATAGAACAATTTGCACCATGACTTTCTTCTGATACTATCAGATTCTTCCCATATACCTGGGAAGTGCCATCTTTGTGCCATAGATTTTTTTTTTTGAAATTCAGTTTCTCAGATCCATGGTTGGCAGTCTTTGTTGCTAGAATCTATTCACTGACAAATGGCATGATATTAAATCTTTGAGGCCGGGACTGACTGTGTTTTCCTCTAAGAAGGGCTTGTTTACCAAGCGCCGGTGGCTTATGCCTGCAATCCTAGCTACTCAGGAGCCTGAGATCTGAGGATCCTGGTTCCAAGCCAGCCTGGGCAGGAAAGTCTGTGAAACTCTTATCTCCAATTAACCACCAGAAAACCAGAAGTGGCACTGTAGCTCAAGTGGTAGAGCGCTAGCCTTGAGCTGAAGAGCTGAGGGACAGTGCTCAGGCTCAGAGTTCAAGCCCCACGACCAACAAAAAACAAAAACGAAAAAAAAAAAAAAGGCTTGTTTGGGATCAGAAACCTTGGGACCACACAGGTGATGTTAACATTAACATCAAATGGTCAGGGCGGAGCTGAAATCTAAGGATCACACTTCAAAGGAAAATCTGTGAAACTCTTATCTCCAACTAACTGCCAAAAAGCCAGAAGTGAAGCTGTGGCTCGAGTGGTAGAACACCAGCCTTGAGTGAAAAAGCTAAGATACAGTGGCTCAGGCCTTAATGTCAAGCCCTAGACCAGCACAATAAATAATAAATAGAGAATAAACAAATAAATAGAGGGACAGAGCTCTGGCTCCTGACTTCCTATGCATCTGAGGGTTAAGAGTCAAGATTCTTCTCCTTCCTCCATCAACACAGTGATTCCACAGTGTTACAGAGAACAGTAATCTCCCACCCCCACCCAGCCCACACACACTCTCTTTGCAAAGGGATTCCTTCATTTCTTGCTGTTTGGTCTGAACCAGGAATCCTTTGTGTCCCATTGGCTCATGAGGAACAGAAAGTAGCTCAAAAATAACGTGGGGCTTTCCCCAAATCACAAGATAGTAAGTGCAAACTGAACCAAGGTCTTGATCCCTGCCTCATTCCTGTTAAGTCCCAGCACCAAGGAGGTTGGCCTAAATTATCAGTGATAGGACATAGGAAAGCTGGAAGACAGAGTGACTTGCCCTTCCAAGAGTCAAAAAAGCTGACTGTGACTATGGTTAACTAGATCTGCTTCTAAAGTAAACAGCAAACTGTGCTCTCACTCACACAAAGAGACTGTTCATAGGGGCATGATGGTCCCTTCAGATGAATTTTATCCCATGGTACACCCAGAAGCCAGGTAGATTTGGGAGGTGTCTGAAGGTGGTGGCAAAGGGTGTTAGAGTTACCCATATTAAGTGCCATTTTTGCATTTGTCATTCCAGCATGGACTGATTAGGGTCGAGTATACTTGAATACAAGTGCTACCTAATTAGGCTGGGCTGTTTAGTTAACTAAGTCTCATTGCCTTCTGTTATAAAATAGTATCTAGTCATATCATAGGCTTGTTGTGAAGACTAGCAAAGGTCTATGGTGAACATGGTAAATGTTCAAAAAATAAATGTTACTATCAACCCATATCAAGGTTCACATAAGGCTTCTATCTTTCCAATTGTTCCTCAACATCTGTGTTTGGATATTCTGCAATAAGGTACCCTTGTTATTACTTGCTAGAGGAGATCATCTTCGATGTACGTTTGTGTGACTGAACACCACTGCTTGGATGTCCTGCATTATTTATGACCCAAGTCAGTTTATCTGCAATGGCACCTTAATAATCACCGAGCCTGCCCATCTTCTGTGTGTTATACACATCTCTCATCCATCCTGTACTAAGGGGTTGTTTTTCACTTTTGAAGATGTGGGTCGTTGAAGCTCAGAGAGGTTTAGTCCCACAACTGTTTGATGGCAGGGTCACCCAGTTCCAAAGCTTGTTCTGGACTGACCTTCTGAGCCACTGCCCTGTCCTTACCTGTCAAGGGGCTGCATAACTTTGGTTTTCTCTTCTTGCTTTATCTTCCATTTATACAATCAAGAATTCCTCTCTTTTTGGCCCATGCCATGTCCCCTCTCACTCTTTTCTTTTTTTTTTTTTTGAAGAGGGAGTATGTTTATTTGTGGAGACTAGGGTTTGAATTCAAGGCCTCACATTTGCTAAGCTGTGACTCTACCACTTGAATCAGACCTCAAGCCCTGCTTTTTGTTGGTTATTTTGGAGATGGAGTCTAGTGGACTTTCTGCCCAAACTGGCGTTGAACTGCAGTGATTTAGATCTCAGCTTCTGCTAGGATTACAGGAGTGAGCTACCAGCCCCTGGCTACTTGTTTTGCTTGTTTGTTTGTTTTGAGACATGTTTGGCTATGAGTCCAACTGGTGTTGAATCACAAAAGTCTTGGGACTTGCCATCCTTCTTCTCCTTTACTGGATTACAGGCATGTACCACAAGGACTGGCTTACAAGTCCCTTTCTAATCACTTTTAATCCACAGTGCTACCTGATTAGTAACTCCCAAGGCTCATCTCTCATCAAGACCCAGAATAAAACCTTCAGTGAATCCCCTATTGTCTGCTTGAAAGAAATGACACTGGCTAGTCTGAAAAACCAGCTCTATTTCCTCCATAAATACTCAGTGTAGCGTTCCAGTTCTCCCACCACTGCTAGAAAATGTTTTCTCCTTGGTTTGCACGGATGTGTCTTTAGAGACACTGCTGCATCCACAAAACCTAGAATAATGCCTTGTGTATAGTAAGTGCTCATTAGATATTTGTTGAATGAATGGAGTAACCTTCTCAGCTAAAATTATTATACTGTTTCCACTGTAATCCTCTGAGGAAAAGTTCAAAGAGATGAAGTCTGTTTATATATACATATGTGTGTGTCTGTGTGTGCTATAGAAAGTCAAAACAAAGTTCTCAAAATTTGTTGTATTTCCTTTTATATTTTTGTATTTACTCATTTATTTTTGCTATTCTAGCAATTGAATCCAGGGCCTCAAGAACATTGGCCAAGCACTGGACCACTAAGCTACATTCCCCAGATCTGAAATGTGTGATATTTTAGAAGATGCTTATTAAGTTAGTGCCTTGAATGGTTTTGAAGAACACAATGTACTTTAATTGTCTCATTCAAAGATAATTAAAAGATTTCTAAAAGTATTCGTTCCCAGGCATGATGGGCAGTATGACCCAGTATGAGAACCCAACTTAAAACAGAATGATAAAGGACTTCTTTATCTTGTCTATGTATTCATCACTGAGACAAATGTCAATTCTTCCTAGGTCCTTCCTTCCTGAGTCTTGGGACTAAAAGTGCACCAAGTCTGCCCTCAGGGCCTATTTTCAGGTAGTCCTAGTTTTCCTCTTTGTTGGTTGATCTTCATGTCCAACCTATCCTTCAAAAACCAAACTAAATCCCCTTCTCCATACTTTCCTTGAGCTCCTTCATCAGAAAAAAAATCTTCTCTTACTACAGGGGACTTTCCATAATGGCTAAAGTGTAGGCTCACATGTGTGTGTGATTCACCATTTTGCTTGCATATTTGGGGTGTTTTATGCATGTCTTTGCTTGACGTTTGAGAGAGAACATTGCCATCACGTATTTCTGATGTCTTTGTACCGTCTCTCTGCCTGCTGCTTGGTATCATGTTATGCCCACAGATGCTCAAGATATATTTTTGAATAAATAAATGCTCTGTCAATACAGGTAAAAAATAACAGATGGCTGAAATCTTGGCATTAGGCATAAGGCTGTGTGTCCCAGGTGGTAGAGGGAGTGGGGAGATGGAACTGTGATTGTGGGAGGGTTGGCAGATGCAGGCATCTAATCCTAAGACAGGAAGAGCCCGAGGGTTAAAATGGGTCCGTGGCACACTGCTTGGTTCAGATGCCTTCCCTAACTCATATTTGTTTCACAAACTTTAGATATCTGTTGACATTGTTACTTATTTCATAGAATTTATGTTCAAGATCAAATGGGCTAATAAAAGGAAATGGTGATTCTCACTGCAGTAAATGGCTATCAACAGCCTCTCCCTGGCTGTTGACCTATGACTTGCTATACTCTTCTCATTGGCATTGGACTTGCCCATGTGGCTTACTCCAAGCCAATGGCTATTGAGGGCAAGTGATACGGCATAATGGAGCAGGGCTATAGTGACCTATCCTCTTAGTCACAAAACTGACATATCTGAAATAGTATCTTTCCTTTGTGCCAGACCTGGGGCTTGACCTCAGGGCCTGGGCACCATCCTTGAACTTTATCATTCAAGGCTAGCACTCTACTACTTGAGCCACAGCTCTAAGTCTAGCTTTTTTGGTAGTTAACTAGAGATAAGAATCTCATGGACTTTCCTCTTGGTATGGCTTTGAACCATGATCCCTGAGATTAGAGGGATGTTACTGTGACACATACTACTGAAAGCTGATTAATAGCCCAGCAAGAAGTACATAATCCATCCATGTTAAAGCCCTAATATCTAAACAGGATAATGGCTCAGTGGTGACTTTGGACATGTCTGCTTCATTTGCACTCACTTGTCTTCGATGAAAAGCCTCATCCTTGCCCTCTTTGAAACATTCTCTGTCATGAGATCATCCGACCAAGAGTGGGAAGTGTGGTTTCTAGCTGTCACTCTGTCCTGTGACTATGGTCACAGGCCTCATTCTTTCTGGGGTCTGTTTCCTCATAGATAATTATGAAGGTTCCTCCCAGCTCAAAGAAATTTCTAAGTCTACAGAGAAGTAGCTGCAGGCATCTTCCATGTCAGCGAGAGAATATCAGCTCTTCCAGTTGTGAGATTTGGGAAGTTCCAGTTTCTCTCCTTTCCTCCCTGTGAAAGGTTCCTGTTAGCTGTTAGCTATTAGCTATTGTCAGTTGCTTGAGGTAATGGCATTTTTATAGACTCGTACAGCCCAGCACAGAATTTTTAACTTTTTTCTCCTAATATTAAGGATGCAAAAGTCTAGGCTGAAGAAAAAAGTAGTTTCCTAGAAAAGAGAAAGTAATGCTTTACAAGGGGTATGAAAGATCTTTGGCTAGCAAGTAGGTCTTTAACTAAGAGGACTTAAAATTTAAAAAAATGGAGTGCTCTCTGAGAAGAAAGATAAAAAGTTGAATGCTGTCTGAGAAGAAAGCAAAGCCACAGAACTGGGCAGAGCTCAAGCCTGAGAACCAAAGGCCTGGTTGGGTTCCAGTAGTGTCTGTTAGCCAGCCAGGTGACCTGGGGCAATAACTCCTCTCCATTTCAATTCTCTCTATATAACAATAAAGAACCTCCAAATTCCTGACTAGCACTCACTAATGTTTCATCGCTATGATTCCATCAAAGTAAATTGACAGTTATTTTTTTACAGGCATTAAGTGGCAATTCTCTTTATTTGTAAAATAGGGGAAATACATTAGAAGAGGGAAATGTTTACGGAGGAAGCTAGGCCTACACAAATCTTCTGAACTGCTAATAAATTCTGATTCCAAAGGAGAAGTAAAAGAAGGAACTTGATGTATAATCATTTAATAAAACTAGCCCTTTTTGATTTGCTGGTCAAGTATCTTTTCCTGCCCACTCATGGAGACTGTTCTCTCCAAGGAAGGAGACTCTTCCTCCCAGCTCTATTGAAATATGTACATGTTGTTGATGCTATCTTTGAAGTCTTAACAAGGGTCTGTCAAGTCAGAGTACTAAGTATGGCCCATGGATTGATGTATTAACGGGTTTAGAATCAGCCTTCCTGCTAGACATGGACTGGCAGGTAGCTACAGTCATGTTCCTGGTCTTGACAGAGGTGATAGATCTTCTGTGTCATCTTTCTCTAAGTTCCTGCTGCCATTTTCCCTCAGCTTGGCCACCCTTACTTATGAGTAGTGACGACTCCGAGATTAGTATTGATAAATATATAAAGTGCTCTAAGACAAGTCCCCAGGGATCCTTCCTCCCCCAACATCTTTAAAAATATATTGTGCATGATTATCAAAACTTATAAGAGCCTTCTCCAGACCTCAAGGGTACTCCAGAAGCATAGACCACCCCTGCCTCCATCTCAGCTCAGGGGAGTCTTTATGAGGGACACTCTGCCTATCAATGGGGTCCAGATCCTATGCTTGGATCTCTGACTCTGTTCATTCTGACACACTTGTCCAGGATATCACAAGCTAGTGGCTGAGGCCAATCCTTTCTAATGGGGACTACTCAAATGGGTGTCTTGCAGGGATTCTCCACCAGGCTGGCCAAAATTCTGTCAGTACAATACTTTTGTCTGAAGTCCCTTCTACCTCACTCTTTCCTGGCTTCTTTCACAGATCTGAGTACAATGATTAGCCAGGGTTCAAGGGTTCAAGAAATAGAACCAATGGAGTATATACATACATACACATATACGTACCTACCTACCTACCTACATATGTATGTATATATACACACGTGTGTTACATACATAGACACATACATGTATACACATGTGTGTGTGTGTATGTGTGTGTAAGAAGTGGAATTGGTTCATACAACCATGATCTGCAGCACACATGCCTGAGACCCAGGAGAGCCAAGGTGTAGTTTTCAAGATCTAAAAAGAGTTAATGTTTCAGACAAAAGTGAAATTTCAAAAAAAATAGCTGATATTTTAGCACAAGGTGGTCATGCAGATGATGTTTCTCATTCCTGGGAGGGCCAAGCTTTTAGTTCTACTCAGACCTTCAACTGATTATATGAGACCCACATTCATTAGGAAGAACAATTTGCTTCACTTGGTCTGCTGACTCAGACATTAATCTCCTTATAAAAACACTGTTACAGATACACCCAAAATAATGTTTGACCAAATACCTGGGCACTCCCGGACCCAGTCAAGGAGCCGTATAAAATTGGATATACATCAAGCCATTCTGTCCAATAGTTAATCAGTTACACTTTCATTAACATCATGAATCCAAGGTGTTTTTCCCCCCTACTGTGAGTTGCACTAATCTATTGCTCTAAAACCTCTATGAATGACCTGAAAGTAAGAATGATGTCTTATTCATTTCCAGGACCTAGGTACTTAATGTGATTTAATAACGTAAATGTTAATAAATAGGAGTGCAAAGGGTATAATCGTGAATGAAACAGGCCAACTTCTTGTCCTCAAAGAATTCACATGAAGACAAGCAAATAAGGGAAAAAAAAACCCATAGAATAAAAATAGAACTATAGAATATGTGATAGTCTGTACAGGGATAATTATGAAAGGGCAAGAATAAAGCAGGCAGGGGGAGATGGGGTGAACTGGAGAAGTATCACTTTATGTAGGTACTGGGAATACTTGAATGATTAACGGAACGGATGAAGGCATAGAGAAGATTGTGTAAGGCTCTGGGACAAGCAGGAACCTGGAGCACATGGAGTGGACGGAAGGCCTCCTTCCCACCCAGGGAATCATTCAATTAATTGACATTTCCTTTAGTTCTGGCCTGTACACTGTTCTTTTTAGCTCCCTAACTTTTGTTTTTGCAATGGTTTTTACAGACTAGGTACAGACTGCCTTTTTTTTCCTTAAGGGACTGCCTCAATGGGGTAAATTTTAAGTCAACTTTATTACCACATTGACCTTCTTCAACATGAGAACTTGGAGCCAGTTCCCACTTCTGAAGAAATTCCTCTAAAAGTGGTACTCTGGAGACTTTTCAGTAAATGAAGATAGACTTGGCAAAGAAATTCCAACTCTACAAGCAGATAATTAAGAGAGATTTTCAAAGCCTAGGGGGAAATCAAAGACTATTATGTATGTGTGGTTTGCACTAAACCACTTTTATTACAAATTGAGCTCCATACAGCTGTGCAGCAGTTGGGGTGGGGGTAGGGGAGGAGAAAACACATCCAAAGAAAGAATAAAAGCCCTGTGGATGCCAACCAGCCAGTAGGCCTACAGGAGTCACACATTCATTAGGCTTTATAGCTTGTCATGAGTAATTCCAAAACCTCCAGTAGGTAGTTTTATTGCAGTTCTAAGAAGGAAAGGATGAAGCAGTAGTTGAAGAAAATAATTCCAACTTTGTGTCTCTCTCATTTCTCTACTTGTTTCTTCACTCTTGGAAGGGATGGGATACGAGGAATAGGATTTGAGAGATTCTCAGTCTCTCAGACCCCTTTTCTTCGTTGGTAAAATACATACCTGAAGGAGTTGTCATGATAAGCATAGAGATAAGGTTAGGGAAGGAACTGGAGCATGCTAAGTGCTTAGTACTTAGTGAATGAAGGCTATATCCCTGGGACCTTGGGAAGCAACTTAATGAGAAACTCAAAAGACCATTATTCATGGGTTCTGTCTTGCTATCACTAATAGAGATTCTGGTATCAAAAAGTTTTTTGTCAAGGATAGGGATCAGACAATCGCTTGTCTTTGGTAAGCCTACAGTAGGATTTGTTTTTGTGAAGGAGGCAGGAAGGAAAAGAGCTACAACAAATTGGAGTTGGCATGTCTCCTTTAAAGGGGGCAAAGAAAGAATTTATACCTGATAGGAGGATCATCTTCCCATATAAAGGTAGCAAACAAAGGTGACAGATGCTATAACCATCTGGGGATGGGGACTATTACTGGTCAAAATTTTTCTTTTGAAGAATGCTTAAGTCTTTATTACTAGCTAAAAATTTCAGTTCATATAAATGGCCCCTAATGTGATTAATAAAGCACACATACACACACACACACACACACACACACACACACACATGCACGCAAAGCACATCTGTTGTCTGGATAATGGCCTATAGACTGTAGGTTTGTAACTTCTGTAACATGAGCATTCCACAATTACATTCTTGTTCCTTGTATAGTAAAATACTTTAGCTTGAAAATAATTCTTCAAGTAATTCCAAGCAGAGCAAAGAAGCCAACATATAAATAAATCTCTTCCTGCATATCTCTATTTCCAGGATATGATGGGGCCCTAACTAACCTTTGAAATATATGATGGAGTTTGTTGTTATTTATTCCTTGTGGGCCAGCTAATCAGGTCCTGAGGGTATGGAGAAGTTAACCTCTGCAGATAAAGCTACTTTCAGAGTATGTACCTACAAAATATGCTGTACTCACACTTTTGGAAGAGTTAAAGCACTAATGAATAGTCCACAAAAATTGTCATCTTCAGATCTTAAAGGAGAGGACAGAAAGCCCTTGTAAGAAATTACTTGAGGTTTTTTTTTTGAAGAATCTTTTTATAGACTCCAGACAAGCTTCACAGTGACAAAGAATGCTCCAGAGAAGCACTGATTAGAAACTATCAGTGGCTGAGAAGTATTAAGAAGTCTGTCTTTTAATTAACTTGTTCCACTCCATTTCGGAGTTTACCTCAAAGGAAGAAAAGGAATCTTATTTCATTATCAAAAGTCGCAGTAAATGTTAATTTCCTTTGTTGATTGACAAGCTTTCACATTCACACCACCCTAAAACTAGCAACTGTGTATGTGGACCTTTGTAAGGCCTAAAGGATTTTTAGTGCATATGATAATCTAGACATTATCTATATACATATATATGCCTTATATAGTATATATTGTATATGCCTCCTTCATCCATAGAAAACATAGAAATGTACTGTGTCATCAATTTGATAGTTAGTAGGCACATTGGTATGATGTTTCCTCAGTAGAAATATGACTATGGTAACAGGCACCTTGAACCAGAACTACAGAGTACTGTTAAAGGGCATGTTCAGTTCCCCTAACAGTACAAAAAGGTTTATTCTGTATTTACACAGGGAGCTGAATCATCAATACCTCTTCTCAAAGTGTTTGTGTATTCTGCAAAAATATCTCCCCCAAATAAATGTTCGATATATAACTGTCCAAACAGCACTGGGCAAGTACTAGATCCAAGGTATGACCCACTTTATAATTTGGCAACCTTAGAAACATACATCAATTCAGTATTCTTTTGCTAATTGTCCTATACCTTTCACTATCAATTGCATGACTAGATGAATCCACAATTTTTATAGCTCTCTTCCTTCACTGTCAAGACTATTATAGCTCTGCCATGTGCTTATGGCACCTAGCTACTTGGTAAGCTGAGCTGAGGGTCACAGTGCAAAGCAGCCCAAACAGAAAAGTCTTTGAGACTCTTACCTACAATTAACCATTGAAGTCCAGAAGTGAAGTTGTGGCTCCACTGGTAGACCACCAGCCTTGAGGGAAAAAGCTAAGGGACAATAACCAGGCCCTGAGTTCAAGCCCCAGTACTAGCATTTTTAAAAAGTAGGCAAAAATATAAGTGTATACTGAGCATTTTTGTAACCATGTCCTCTGGGATTATCATGTTCCCGAGGTATTTTGTAATCTTGACTGGGTCAATACTGGAATTGATTTGAATGGCGGAACTCTATGGTAAATTGCTATGCTGGTGTTGGTACTCAATGATTCTTGAGCTGTGCTTCCTCTGAAAGAGGATCCCATGGTGGAAATGGGATCTCCAATGGGATTTATTTATCTATTTATTAATTTTCAGCATGGGACTCACAGGGTGATTAAAACACTACTTTCAAAGGTCAGAAAGATTTACTTGGTCATCTCTGTCAAAGACAATAAAACACAAATTCCAAGTGGGATAGTTGGTAATATTTCAGTGCATATTATTGCATTCTGGTTCAATTCCTGCCATTTCAATTAGAATCAATGGTGTTCTTTCTTACCAATTCTCTCAAATGTGTAGGTTGCTGTGACCTGCCAGGAATGCATTAGATTTTCTTAATAAAGATAGATACATCACAGCAGTGGGTTAAGTGATACAGCTAACAGTTAGTTCTTGCTTCATTAAGCCAAACCAAATAATTCTCTTTAAATGAAAAAAACCCATCCTGCTTCCCAGTAAATATTTGGTATCGAAGCAGCAATGAGAGCTCAATCTATGTAAACCTTCCTTCTCTTCAGGGCATCCTTGGGCATTCCACTAGTACCCCATGGAGAGCAATAAACATTCACAATGAAATACTGGTACAAATAAGTGGGTAAAATAAGCTTTGTGGCATTGCTTCTGTGTGTGTGTGTGTGTGTGTGTGTGTGTGTGTGTGTGTGTGTTTGCTCTCTAGTTCAATTGTGGAAATGCTGTAATCCTCTCTAGGCCTTCCAGTCATTAGTGTGAATTAGAAAGTTCTACTGAATAATCTCCACAGATGATCCTAGAGGAAGGAGCTGGGCTTTCCAGAATAAGTGCATATTATCCATGTAAATTATTATCACTTTGGGGTTGATTAGAAAAGAACATGTATTTTGAAATCCTGGAAGCGTGTGTATGCCTGTGGCAACTGATTGGCTATTTCAAATTAGTAGCTTAAAATTAAAACAAGCCTGGGGTTAGAATAAAGGGAAATGGTTTTCTATGTAAGAAACACATTTATGTCCTCAGAAAGTCCCTATCCTCCCCCCTAGCCCTTCCCTTCCCCTTACTACCTAGCTTCAGAATAATAACTGTCAGCTAGAGGACTTCGACAAATACGACTTATCACCTGCTTTCCAGATACTGCATTTAAGAGAAATGGGAGTAAATGTTTATAAAGATGTCAAAATATATTTCTCAGGGGACATCTTCCTCTTGGGGACAGGCCCATGTCTGCCTTTTGTCAGACATACTTTTCAAGATGCGATCTGCCTTCCACTCAGAACACTTGCTATACAATACTATTGTCTCCCACTCAGTGAAGTCCAAGGTGAAGGAAAACCATCAGCAGACAGAGAGAGAGGAAAAAAAGATGAAACAAATATTCTGTATCTAGAGTAAGGTGGGACAACAGAGACAGAAAGAGGAGGTGAAGTGTTTGGGGATTACAGGTGGGGAAACAAAGCTGATCTTAACAACAAGGGATTTAAATGTATTTGATTTACTTAAGAATTTAAGAAATCTGGCTATGATCTGAGCATATTTTGTCCACAGGGAAAATTCAGGTTGAAATCGGATTACCACTGTGGTAGCACTGGAGGAGGCCTTTAAGGTGGCTTTAAGAAGCAGGTAAATCTGTAAGGATTAGAACTCTTGTTTAGTAGGAGTAGATTCATTCTTGTGAAGGGTTGTTACAAAGTAAGGCCACTCGCTCCTTTCATTTGGTCTCCTTCACCTGTAAAAGCTTGCCCTTCTGCTTTCCTCCATGAGGTGAGGCCCTCACCAGAAACCCAGCAGATGTTTGCTCACCATGTTAATGGTACTTAGAGGTAAAACTTGCCAGTGATAATTAGTATTGGATGAGGCTTAGGGGGAGGGAAATCAAATGATAGCACTGGTGGCTTTGTGAGAAGCTTAGAAAGAGCTAGTACACTTGATAGTCTCACCATATAATGCTCTTCACCTGATAAATGACCTTGATAGTCTCACCATACAATGCTCTTCACCTGATGAATGACCTCACCAGAAGCCAGACTCTGCCTTAGTATTCGCTAGACTCCAGAACTATCTGTTCAATACACTTTTTTTCCCTATATAAATTATTCAGTTTTGGGTATTTTGTTTTAATAATAGCAAACAGATTAAGGCATTACTCATTTACCATTTGCCTTTTGGGCATACTGAGCCTAGATTTTTATTTTGGAAAGTATGAGAAATTAAACTTGCACTATTCTCTTAGTTTACCTTTTAAAGCTAAACAAGGAAGACAATTTTGGATCTTTGAACAACTTTGGTTTACAGAAAGTAGAATATATAACCTTAGTATTCTTGCTGCTCCTATAAGAAGTCTGGGAATCTAAAGTTTGTCTAGCCCTGGACTTTCTATGAACATTCTGTGCTTTTCAATCTTTTTTTTTTCTGGTCCTAGGGTTTCAACTATGGGCCTGAGCACTTTACAAGAGCTTTTTTTGCTCAAGGCTAGTGTTCTACCAAGTTGAGCCACAACTTCACATACAGCTTTTTGCACCTGATTGGAGAGAAAAGTCCCACAGATGTCTTGTCTGGGCTGATTTTGAACTGTGATCTTAAACCTCAGCCTCCTGAGTAACTAGGATTCAGGTGTGAGCTGCCATCTATGTTCTTCAGTCTTAATGATGGTTAGTAGTGTAAAAAAAATGTCCAGCTCTACCATATACTGCTAAAGTGATTTGGGGAAAATCACTAAATTTTTATAATTATCTACTCATGTCCCAGTAATAAATAGACAGCAGCAACTTGTGTGTATTAGTTTAGATAAAAAGAGCACATGCCTATCAAAGAGAATGCTGTGTATTCATCATCTTCCTTTCAACTCCAAGTACTTCCTAGAGGTTCGGTTTGGAATTTGCCATGGTTTGAATATGGCCTTTGCAAAATTCAGGCATGGGCAATGTGATGCACTTAAAAGGGTGATTAGGCCATCATGGCTCCTTCTTCATAGATGGGATTAGTTACTCTAGTACATAGGCTCCACGGAGGATGCTCATCCCTTTTTTGCCTTCTGCCTTGTGAAGACTCAGGATTCTTAGGAGCAGAGAGCAACCTTCACTAAAGACCAAGCCACCAGTGCCTTGATCTTGGACTTCTCTGCTTCCAGAACTTTAATAAATTCCTGTTCTATATAACTTACTTAGACTATGGTATTTTATCTTGGTAGCACAAATGGACTACTACTAACACCTACTCAATCCAGTCAGTTCTGAGACAGGCATTCTAAGAAAGGACAAAGAACTGGGAAACTGAATGGATGTCTCAGAAGAACATTCCTTGTTTTTGAGGAGACAAAAGGTATGAATAAATTCCAACCTGGAAGCAATTAAAGCATATAGACAAATTATTGGATGTTTTTATATAAATAGCAGGTGCTAAGAAAAATTATGAGAAAATGATGATCTTTATTTAGTTTTTTATGATAATGTAGAATTCTAACTAGCATAAGCAAAACAAACCACTGTAGAAGCCAACAAATACAGGGGACTTGTTTAATGGGGCTTGTTAATGATTTCATATCTAAAGTAGAAATGAACAGTCTATGTCTTCAAGAAAGTTAATAATAGTGTCCTGGGACCAACTGACAAAGTGTCTTGAATATTGTCCTAATGGAATCTGGTCTATGACATCTTCAGAGAGATAGAGAGAGAAAACAGGATTCTGGAGAGATTATTATTTTCTGTAATGCATCAGGGACAAAGAAACTTTTCTGATTCACATAATATAGGTAAGTTAAAGTTTGTGCTGAGTGCTTCTAACATGTACATCCTAAACCAGAGGCACAATTATCTATAGATAGATCAACTTATATGAAATAAACTCAGAAAAACCTGGTTCATAAAGATGAATTAATTTAGTAATTAATGAAGTTATGTTATGAAAGGGGATGAAGTGTATGCATAATAAGCACTTTAACCTGCCTAGTGGCTCTCTAAGAGGAAGACCATTCTGGAAAGTTTTAATCAATATCAGAAAGCTTACTAGTCAGTCAAGCTTACTGGATTTCCATCAATTTATGAAGTATTTACTAAGCATATGCTAAGTGAGAGGCACTAAGGCCAGAATAGCATGGCAATGCTGAGACCCATTAATGAGTTAGTGATAGTGGAGGTAGAAGTGGTAGGAATCAGGATATAGGCTAAGAGGAGCACAAGCTTCAGGACACAGAAGTGTATCTTGTTTCCTAAAAGAGCTTGGAATTGTTTCTTGTTATATTCAGAAGCCACTGAAATGATGGTAAATTTTGAAAAAAAATAGTTTCTGCTTTATTATTTAATTCACTACAGCCTTGATTGATATTCAGTAGTTTATTAAGTAAAAGAATGTGTTTTATTTTTTACCAATAATACTGCTGGATGCCATCTTTCAAATATAGAAATACTCTGAAGGCTCATTGTTATTTATAGGAGTTGTCTATAGCAACACAGTAGGGATTATTGTATTTCCAAATCAAAGAATAGATTAAACCTAAACTAGAGAGGAAAAAATAGAATGAAATAAAATCAGTATCAGGAAGAGTAATACCATAAAAGTGTGTAGATGTGTCTATCAGGAAGTACCAAATTCAGACACATTACAGATATTTCATGTAATTTTGTTTGTTTTGTTTTGAAGATATTCTTGACACCAGGGTAGCCTCAAACTTGTGATCCTCCTGTCTTAGCCTCCCAACTGCTGGATTACAAGTATGATCCACCAAGTCCAGCTTTGTTTCATTTTTTTCTAGCTAACCCATCTATATGATTCAAAACCAAAACAAGTACAAAGTGGATCTGGTTGCTTATGTCTATGATCCCAGAACTTGGGAGGTAGAGGAAGAAAGATTATAAATTAGAGGTCATCCTGTGGTATATAGTGATAGTTACATTTTAAAAGGACAAAAACCAAGCAAATAGCAAACAAAAAAAATCAAGATGTCAAATATATGAGGGGAAGCCAAACTCCCACCTCTAATCTTATCTTCTCTATATCTACTCCTGAGCCCTTGCAATAGCCATGTTATTATTTACTGATGTCTTTTCTCTGCCAACCCTAAGTATATTTTTGTAAATATAAAATTGAATTCAGAAAAAAAAGGAGAAAGGAAGCAAAGTTACTTTTACTGGCCAACCACTACTTAGAGACATAGTTCGATGTCTTCCCTTAAGTCAATTGACTGGTTCCTGAATAGCTCTGTGAGGTCAGTCCTTCTAAACCCAGTGTTTTGGAAGTGGATTTGTGGCCCAAAGTGGTAGAGCACTGGCTTTGAGCAAAAGAGCTCAGAGACATCACCCAGGCCCTGAGTTCAAGCTCCATGACTGACAAAACCAAAAAACAGAGAACTAAACTCAGTGCTTCGTCTTGTACTTTGGAAGCACTCACCTGCATTTATGTTTCTGGAGTTGTATTGATCACACCTTCTCATTTATATATAGCAAGTAACTGCCTCATTTTCATAGCATCTTTAAAACAGCCACTTTGTTGGGTTATTTGCAGTGCTGAGATGCCAGGAAAGTATGAGACAACTTATTGGAAGATAATAGTGCTATAATACTTCTGAGAACTTCCTGGATGAGCTAAGCACATTCCATGTGTACTGCTGTCCATTTAATTCATGGAGATGTTCCCCTTTTATATTTAGTCTATTCTGATGTCAACCTCACTCCCAATTGACCAAAGGCATAGTATGTTCTTTGAGAAAAACAAAACAAAACAGAAATAAACCTAGGATTTGATAACCAAGCCATCTGTTTAGTCAAGTTTCAGCCTTGGGACAAAAAAAAATCATCATATCCATCCTACATCAAGGATCTGTAACCGTCTAGAAAGAGCCTAAGAGAATATTTTAGGCTCTATGGGTTTTGTTAGACATTAGTCTCTCTGTCTCTCTACCTCTCTGTCTCTCTGCCAGGGCTGGGGCTTGAACTCTCACTTGGCTTTTTTGTTTAAGCTGACACTACCATTTGAGTCACATCTCCAGTTTGGACTTTGTGCTGGTTATTTGGTGATAGGATTGTTACGGGCTTTTCTGTCTGTGATGACTTCAAACCTTGATCCTCCGATCTCAGCCTCCCGAGTAGCTAGGATTACAGGCATGAGTCAGCCTGATGTTAGTCTCTCCCACTGCCATGAACAAGCAGAGAAAACAAAAGGCCCTTTCAGAAAGAATATTCCTACTTACCCAGGGAGCTGGAATTTTACTTATCACCAAACAGCTTAGAGTTATGTCAATATAAGTTAATAATTTATAGTCACATTTAGGTTCAGGATTGAGTTTAGCTGACATCAACTAAATGACCTCGATGCTGGGGGGAAAAAAAGTAACTAGAAAGTTTGTCCAGATGCTTGGAAATCAAGTAATGTTGGAATCTGAACTCCTTGGAAAATGAAACTTCAGAAGTTAGGTGTTTTTATAGTGTTGCGTGCCTGTCCCTGTGCCTGAGCACAGTTTCTGCAGGACGATCCTTGCTGACACCCAGAAGCCAGGAATCCAGGAACCCAGCTTCTCTTCAGTCTGCGTGGGTTGAGAGCCTACAGCAGGACTTAGGGACTCATCCAGCTGCTGCCATGTTCTGAATAATATGCAGAAGCCTCAGTCTCCTCCTGACTCTTCATCAATGTCATCTCCGTGACTTGCTTCCAGCTACCTTCATCTCTCCCTTCCCATCATCATGCTTTGCCTATAAGCATGAAATAAAAGTCAGGAAGCGAGTTTTCTTTGGAGTCTGATTCCTTCCTCAACACAATTCTCCCTTAAGCAGAGGAGCCGAAATATCTTGACATTGTCTGGAAATGGCTAGAGAAAAAGACTTTAATATTTCATTAATTGCCCCTATCACACAGTATTACTTCATTATTTGTAAGTCAGCCAATCTAAAGGAGCAAATAGTCTGGTCTGATCTACCTCAGAAACTCTATATCTGCTCATGTGCATTTTCTAGAGGGAGAGAGTCTTGGAAATAAGATTTGAAATGCTTGGGTAAGTGGAGAACACTTTCAGAGTTCATTTTAGAATCTTCATTGTTAGTAACACATGAACCCTTTGCTGTGCTTGAAAAAGTATAAATGTTGGAACTTGGAAGAAGAAATATCTTAACTGAGCTAAAAGAATTCCATCTGGCAAGAACTGTGTGGAGAGAGGGGATAAACATGGGGATACGGAAGTGGAGGCATAAAATAGTTTAGACTTTGGAAAGCAAACACTTTGAGTATGTTAACACTACCAGAAGAATGCCTGGATTGGTGAATATCTGCTCAATGAAATAAATGAATGGGTGGAGTTAAGGAGAGAGGAATAAGATTAGAAACGGGAAGTGTCTATTAGTCAGCAGAAAACAGAATTGCCCCTAGATAATGCAAGAGGTAAGATTTTAATGGAAGCATGACTTAAAGAGACGGGATTGAGTTCAGGAGAGAATCCTGGAGTACCTAGACACTGTCCATAGGAGGATGATAGCAGTTCTAAGGCTGAAGGGGTAGGAGCAGAAGATGCAATTACTGCTGGGTAAGTGCTGAAGTAGGAAGAGGATGAAGAAATGTGCCATTCTCCATATTCCTCCTCTGCCTTTTCCTCTTCCGGCCTTTCTAGCCAGTGCCTCACATTGACCAAACTCAACTAGAAGCCAGAAAGCATGTGAACAGGGCAGAGAAATTTAGAGGTGGGATGTGGAAAAGGGCACAGACAAAATCACCAGTGAGCTGAAATATAAAGCAAGTTTTAAAAGAAATCTTATTTTAATTTCTCTATGCCTTCCTTCCTGCCTTACTCCCTGAAGATGCCTTCAAACAACTTACATCTTGTCTATGAGCCATTGAAACTTGGACAAGAGGAAGTAGCCCAAAACACAGGCAAGTGCTGCTTGTGTTGTCAGTCCAGGGTGGACGACCCCTGAACAGTAAATTGTAGATTTATTATCTCATATTTCTGTGCCCCAGTGTTCTAACCTGTAAAATAAATTATAATTACTACCACATAGCATTGCTATAAGAATCAAATGAGATCATCTAAGTCCTTAGATCAGATGCCATTTTTAAGCCTATCTTGAATATAGTTTTTCTTTTGAAGCAAACTTGTCTTTATTGAAGAATTTGCTGCCAAATCAGTGTCAGAGCAAGGCCTTACTGAATTTGATAATCATAAAAGAGTACAGAAGTCTTCTTTTATGACTCTACGGCCATGTGATTTTAGTTCTTGCTTCTCGGGGCACTGGATTTTTCCTGCTGTAAATATTAGGATGTTATTGAGGTTTAGGTAATGCCAGTGAAATCCACCTACAGGCGGTCTCCACATACAACTGTGATTTAGCCACCAGTGCGTTTCTGAAAATTGCTTCCTTGGCAGTTCAGCATTTTCTTTCAAAGAACAACTGAAGCAGAAAGGAAATCACGCAACAACAGGAGGGCTTCATTTATAAACTCATTATCTGGAAAGCTGAAAAATTTGCTTAGATCAGTTGAGGTTTCAAATGTGAGAATTAGCTTCTGATAGAAAGTCAGTAGCTACGGTCTAACAGCCTGAAGCTCATTTTCCCCACTCACTTCTTTACTTTCCTCACTATTTTCACGTGTATCATTAGTAAGTGAAATATATGTTAGCTAGGGAGGGCAGCGTGCTCCTGGTTATACCACCATGCAAGTTGAAACAGATGTACACTGTAGACAGTGTATGTACTGCATGCAGATCCTACTTCTAATGATCCTCTCCTTCCTCAACTTCCCATGTTTTATAGTGCTGTAATTAAAAAAAAAAACTCTGCTCTGGTTCTTTAATATTTTTGGAAATTTCTAAAATTAGAAATGTGTTTACAGTTGAGACACATCAGTTTAACTAATGTGGTATAGGTAACATGATGCAGAATTTTAAATATCATTTTGATCACCTAGACACATGATTATTTCAATATGTAGGTCATGCTTCATGAAGATTCTTTAAGATGCTTATTATTGTAATATATACTTCATGCATACAAATGACTTCTCTAATTGGATAGTGTGTGTGTGTGTGTGTGTGTGTGTGTGTGTGTGTGTGTGTGTGTGTCCATACTGGGCCTTAAATTCAGGGCCTTTCACTCTACTTCAGCTTTCTTGCTCATGGCTGGTATTGAGCCATGCCTCAAGTCTGGGATTTTTCTGGTAATGGGAGATGGAGTCTCAAAGTTTTCCTACCTGGATTGATCTTTCGGGTTATAACCTCCTGATTAGGTGGGACTATAGGCATGAGTCACTAGTGCCAGGGCAAGGCAATTTTTTAAAGATACCTAAAAAACCCATATCTCTTATGCTAGGAAAGCCCTTTTATTAAGCAATGACGGAGAGACTTTTGAATTTTCTCTCTGTCATTGTTTAGCATCCAAGGCCCACAAACTCTCTAGAATTACACATTGAAAATAGTATCTGAAATCTCATTATTGCTACATTCAAAACCCATTGTATAGGAAGATGAATGGAAATATGGGAATATGGAAAAAACAAATGCTTAAAACAATTCTAACTATGGTAACTCCCCCTAAAAGATTCTTAATTTCTTGAGTTTTCCTCTTTTTTAGTGTAAAGAGTCAGGGTCTTAGTCAATGAGCACAAGGTTTGAATTCAAATTCTGGCCCCTCACATACTCCTGCTTTTGTGTTAGTGTAAAAATGTTCTGGGCCTTGCTTCAGTAACCTGTAAAAAGAGATGACAGCAAAACTTCTCTCACACTGTTTTTGTGAAACTAAATGAGCTAATGCATGCAAATCCTCTAGAATGGAGTAGGAGAGAAGAAGTCATGTGGAATAAATGCACAAAACCATTATTTTGTTGTTCATGACTACTCTGCTTGTAAGTTTATCTCCTCCACTGGAATGTGAGCTCATGGGGATAGTGGTCACCTTGTTTTATTAATCTGCTGTGTTTCTGGATCCTAATATCATTCAAGAATAATAAATAAGCAATGCACAAAAAAGATTTGTGAGGGTTGGGAACATGGCTTAAATGAGAGATTATCTAGCAAGTGCAAAGTCCTGATTCAAATGCTAGAAATAAAAAAAAAAAAATCAAAGATCTTGCCAGGTTTGATGGCTCATGCCTTTCATCCCAGCAGGAGGCTAAGATTGGGAGGATCACTGTTCTAGGACAGCCTGGGCAAAAATTTAGCAACAGTAAAAAGTTGGATGTGGTGACATGCACCTATCATCCCAGCCACACTCGGGAACATCAATAGAAGAATCCCTGTCTAATATTGGCCCTAACAAGAAGGAAGACCTGACCTCAGAAATAAGCAGAGCCCCAAAGGCTGGAGGTGTGGCTTGAGCAATAGAGAACCTTTCTAGCAAGTGCAAAGCCAAGTTCAAACCCAGTACCACTCCCCTCCCCCAAAAAGATAACGAATCCATGAATGGATGAGCCAGAATGTCATAATCTAAATTGCAATTGTCCAATTCCTATACTGTGATCCTTTCTTATGTTAGCCTATGTGATTTGTTGTGATTGAAAGCATTCTATGCCTTTCTGCTGTAATCCAACCACCAACAAATGGATCTATTCATGATGACAAACAGACCAACTAAGAGCCCTTGAAAAGAGGAGTTTTACTGTAAACATCAACCTTGCTTGTATTAGAAAACTCATTCATCTTCCAGATCTTTGCCTGGGTGACAAAGATGAGGTTGCATCTGATAAGCCATATATTTGATAGACTATCTTTGTGCACAAAGTCAAGGGTTATAAACCAGTCAGCACCTTTCTTTGGCCTCACTGTCTTTAGCTGTTCTATTGGGCTGAGCTGTATTGACCTCTAAGACTTTCTGAGAAGATCATGAATCTCTACACAAATGGCTGGATCACCAGAGACAAATTTTATCTCATGAAGTTTCTCTCAACTTCAAATTTGTTTGATTAAAAAAATTAATACTTTCAAAAAGGAGAAACATGCATAAGACCTACTGACAATCTCTCAGGATTAAACAATGATGTTCATGCTGATATTCAATGAATATGTAGTGATTGCTAAGGGTCTTCTCTCCTCATAAAGCTCTTTATCAATAGAAAACCAGACCCTTGACTTCCTTCTGTCTAAGTCTCAACTCTGAGTCTTGTCTTCATAAGCAGAAGCCATGCTTTAAAATGCTATACATCCCAGCCACGTATGTACAACTATGATGTCACTTACTTGAGTAAAGAAAATAGGTGTTATCAAACCTCTGTTCTTCTTCCTCACTTAGGAAGTACTAGGGTTTGGACTCTGGATCTGGTGATTGCAAGGCAGACACTCTACCATTAGGCTACATCCCCAACCCTGTTGCTTTAGTTGTTTTAAATGGGGTCTGCTGGGATTATAGGCATGAAGTACTTTGCCAAGATCCCTGGGCTCTTTCTTTTCATGGCAGGGCACCCAGAAGAAGTGAGTGCTGAGAGTATAGCTCAGTGGTGATCTGATGCTTGCTTAGCATGTGTGAGGCCCTGACTGAAGCCCCCAGCAAAGCCAAACAAAACAACAAGACCAGGAATGCAAACATCATCTTGAAGAAGAAGAGCCTTCAAAGGGCTGTGCCCTCATATCATTAACTACCCTTTATTAACTCATTATATGTTATTACTTTATTAAAGGAGCTATTAAAATACCCTGGGGATGAAGTGGGAGAAATGGATTGGTGGGGACTAGTATCAAGTAAATAGGGTACAATGGAAGAATTCAGCACTGGTGAGAGGAGTGAGTAATAGCTCATAGTGACTGGTACTTTTATAATGTCTAATAATTTACAGAGTGACTTTACATATAGGAGTAAAATAAACAGAAGAGGAGGAGAAGGGGGTAGGGAATTAGATCACACAAGGAGGTTTCACTAACATGCATGGCTAGTGTATGTTAAAATTGCTTTCTCTTAACTCTGTTTTTCCAAGATGATAAACAACATGAGGACTATATACATAGATAACTCCTTAATTATTTTTCACGTAAAATAAATGGGTCAAAATCTGCCTGGGTATCTGTGGCTGGCACCTGTAGTCCTAGTTAGTAAACTCTGCAGGATTATTACTTCAGGCCAGCCCGGTCAAAAAGTTCAATCAATCACTGGGCACAATAGAGCACACCTCTCATCCCAGCTATACAGAAGAGTGTAAATTAGAAGATTATAGCCCAGGATAAAATGTGAGACCCTATCAAAAACAACTTAAAATTTTTAAAAAGAGAAAAAAAAGAGCATAAAGAGCTAGAAACATGACTAAAGTACTGGAATATCTGCCTAGCAAGCATAAAGCCATGAGTTTAAACTGAGATGTTTAAAAAGAGTTACCTTACACTTCGGTGATCTTTGACACTATCACTTCTCTTGTTATCATGAAATAACACACACACACACACACACACACACACACACACACACACACACACACACACACACACACACACACACACACCGTAGTTTGCTTTTCCTTAATCTTGAATCCATCAAATGTTGTCAGGACATGGATTTCCAAGAGCTTTCATTCATTTGTTCCCAGGGGTTGCACAGCACCATGAACATGATAGATTCAGATAGCACTGCAGAATTGTAGAACAAGAGTAAGCACGACCAAAGTGTGACCAGGCCGATTTCTGGTGAGCAGGAAGAAATTATATTTCTTAGCACTTACTGTCAGGCAGATTCTTACTACGTAGATAGAGCAACAGAAGGAACAGTATCTGTACTCAGAAGACCCCAGAAGCTCTAAACTCAGTGCCAGACACACCAGAACCTACTCAAACCCCATAGCAGGTAGTTTCTGCTCTGAGGGAAGTATTCTGTATGAGATCTTGAAGGGAAGTGTGAAAATCTGAGAGCCAAGCCCAGCTCACCCCACCCCCCACTGCAGGAGGCCATTCGGTACCATTTTACTGCAATTTCTCTTGGCTTTGTTTTCCCCAATGATGCATTTAGCTACAGCGTGTAGAAAGAAACCCTATTCAAGAGAGTGGGGTCATTATCCACACACAAAAGGCCATTTACAGAGAGAACAGCTCAGTCAATTCAAGCTGTGGCTGCCAGAGTCCAGACCCATTAGAAAAAAAAAAAAGTTAGCTGTTTAAGTGGGAAAGTGAAACAAAATGTAATAATTAGGCCAAACTGGGCACCCTCCTCATTGCTGAGAAACTTGCCTAAGATCATAAATGAATTCCCAGAAAGTTCTAAGCTTTGGGAAAAACAAATCAACAGCTCTAAATGACAATCCACTTGTTAACCTTTACCCTGCAGGCTAGGTTTTCATTATTCCTACCCACCCTCCAACTTTTGGTATTTTTAAAATAGATGTCACTTTTATAGGGCTGGGCTGTTCTTTTTCTATTTCACCACTACTGACATGTTTCAGACCCCAGTTGTGTGTGTAAAAGAGAAGCCATGGCGGTGCGGGGAGGGGGGGGGTGGGGAATGAAATCAATAAATCAATCACTGTTGATTTCAGAACCCCAAATCTCCTAATCACTCTTTAATTAAGATGAGGTGTAAAAGGGAGAAAAAAAAGGACAGGTAAGATGTTTTAGATAAAATTTTCTACCATACCTCAATAAAACAGGAAAAGTAATTGAGTATTTCACCATGAATAGTCATGAGGAGAAAGAAGGGACAAGTCTCACAGAAGTGTCAGAAATGTTACCCAGGCCACCTACTTCAACCTTCCAGCAAAATCTGCAGAAAAGCAGATTCGGACTCCTCAAAATTTCATGGTAGCTAGTTAACCAGTGAATTCTCAGTGGCTAGCAAAGTCATAGCTTCATGTCCTGGTTCATAAACAATACTAGGAGATGATGAATAGATGTCTTCTGTGGCATTGATTGGGATATTTTGGATATCAAAGAGATATCTTGGACATCCAATGGATTAATATACTGGATAGCCAATATTTTATTATAAGTACGACACATCTAAACTGCTATGGAAATTTAATAATTTAGAAGTCATTTGAGGATCTCACATTTGGAAATCAATCTCTTGACAGATCGTTTTGAGTATGAAGAATGACAATAACACAGTAAAGCGGAAGTGTAAATTCATAAGGAGCTACTTCTGTTAGAGTATAGGCAAAATCTGCTGTTATGCAGTGTTCCTGAAGTGACTTGCAGACAGTATGGAGACAGAAATTAATTGCTTGGCAAATAGGAATTAGACATTTCACTTACACCTTCATGGACTTTCATTACCACCTGCCTTCATTTTTTATTACTCTCATAACAAAATATTTATCGAGCGCAGGACATTTAATCCCAAAGCATCATTCCTGGGTACAGAGAGTTTAATTAAAAATTTAAGACATACATATGTAAGGGAATTTCTCTTAAATCACAAGGGATTTTTTTCTTTCAATTTTTTTTTCCTCAGAAGTGTTTTATCTGGGTAGGTGAAGGAGCAAGAGAGAATCTTTAAATCCATTGTCACCTTTTAGCTTGTGAGAAAAGGCTATAAAAGAAGGGTAGAACTCAATCTAGGGTGAAAAAAAGAATTTAATTCAGTCAAAAATGCTATGCTAGGCCTGGGAAAGTGGATCAGTGGGAGAGTACTTTCCTTGCAATGCATGAGACCCTCGGTTCGATTCCTCAGCACCACATACACAGGGGGGCGAAAAAGCCAGAAGTGGCATGTAGCTCAATGGGTAGAGCGCTAGCCTTGAGCTGTAGAGCTGAGGGACAGTGCCCAGGTCCAGAATTCAGGCCCCACGACTGACGAAAAATAAATAAATAAATTAAAATGCTATGCTACTTTGTGTTGAGTACTGTGTGGGCACTTGTGATACCTAGATGTTACTAGGTAAAATAATAAATTCCATAAGCACATATAAATCCAATGAAAATAACAAATATAACATGTTGGAGGATGATAAAGGTTATTGAAAAATAAGACACGCCATGGAAGATTTTGAGGGAGGGATATTTCTGAGATTTAAATAGCATAGTTGATTTGGGCTTCATCAAGGAGATTTTTGTACAAAACCGTGAAGAGGGCATGGACCTAGGAGAGGAGAGATGTTGTAGGTTACAAATAAGGGATAATAGAAGAAGGAAACCTATTTGCTGAGGAAAATACAAAGCAGAGTAAGAATAGAAGAAAGAGGGAAACATTTGAGGCATGGAGGCAGCCAGGAAATTGCTAACATAATGGAACTTGGAAATGTTCGGCTTCAGAAAATGTGTTTAGAAGGAATAATAAAAAGCAATCTCTTTGCCCAAAATGTGATTCACATCCATGATATGACCTACAAAACAAGGAGACTGATGTGATCAACTTGAACATACTTAAAGACTGCCATATTTATAGTAGGGGCTAGCAAATTGAATGCATTCATTCTTTGACCATGAACCACTGCATGGACCAGAAATTATTTTACCGACTGTGGCATGGTAGTAAGCAAAACAGATGTGATTGCTACCTTCATGAAGAGAGGTGTTTTAGACACATAACATACTCATTATCTCATGACAAGAGCTGTGGAAAACGGCATAGCAGTCAGCAAGTTTTGTGTCCCCCTCTGGGAGTCAAGAGAAGCTTCTACTAGGAATAAAGACTTGTGCTGAGATTTGAAGGGTGAGTTAGATTCATGTAGGCAGAAGTGGGGGAAAGCATGTGCTATTTGAAGAACTAAAGAGCCAGTGACTCTAGTAGGAGAGAATGGTTTTATCAGTTAGAAGTATAGCAGAAAACACAGGGTACATTCATATAGGCCAACTGAGGACAGTTTAATTAAGGGGCTCATTATAGTGTCTGAATAGTTAAGGGAAGTCAACAAGGAATCTATAGTACCCTAGGATAGCAACAGTGAAAAGCTGCTCATATCTCTAAAAACCAAAGTGGAAGGCAGGGATGTCTATCATAGAAAATTCTTTCAGGGAAAATCTATTTAATAGTAGCTGGCCTTTTGTAAAGAGATTTTGCTAGTCTGTGGCTATACAACAGAGTGAGAAGGAAAAATCAGTTAACAGACTATATCTTTGAGCCTTTTCAAGGTCCAGAGTAGTAAGAGAAGGATCAATTGAATCTGCAGATGCACTGAGAAAATACCTGAGACAAAATAAAATCGACCCTCACAGATCTTGTTATCTAGATGCAGTATTCAAGTATTAGTTTTTTTTTCTATAAGTTATACTCCATAATGGAATAATGTAAGCAGATTTCCATTCTTTAGGCAATATTGCTCTTGTAATCTAAGCAGATTGGAGCCATTCACATAGGCAGGAAGCTTGCTTAGGTACTGTACTGTATATTAGGAAATTGTAAAAAAACGGTGTAATTTACACCTAACTATCAAACTCACAGATTAACTTTGCTTTCACTATTATGAAGAAGCATCACATATATATTAACATACATGCTAAGATACGGGGTATGTGTCTAGATAGGTGGGTGGATGGATGAATAGGTAGACATGTGACTGAATGGATAGGTTAAGAGCCTGGGATGAAAATACTTTGGGAAAAATTAAATTAAGTGAGAATAAGTATGTGGACAGCTAGGTAGATGCATGTTGGATCCTTGTTTGCTAATACCTAAAGTTGGATGGTTTTCTATATGATGCCAGGATTAGATTCTTAACAGCAGACAAAAATGTTAGTGATATAATAACTAGCAATTATTTCTTAGCAAATTTTATTTTACTTATTGTAGTCAGGTACATTTCTTCACATGATTTTGAAGTAAGCACATTCTTTATTGCACATTATAAGGGGACTCAAAAGAAACTTTTCCCTTAAAAAAAAAAAAACATTTATTACTTTCAGAACTAGAATAGGCTTTGAATTTTTACCAAGCACAACCTGAGTAAAATAAAGCAAAGGAACTGAAAACTAGGAATTCAAAAAGAGACATCTAACTTTTGGTAAACTGAGAGGATTGTTATACAACACCGATGTTTACAATACTGATGTTTACTTTCAAAACAAATACCAATCAATCCACCAGCCAAACAACCAACCCATTAACCAACTAAAATCATCAAAGAACTTTATGTAGGGGGTCACAGTTCTCTGTTAACTAAGGTCTCAAGAAAGATATCCTGCTATTTGAAATGTGGTCCTTTGACCAACAGGAAAAGCATCATCTGGGAGCTTGTTAAAAATACAAAATCTTATGTCCCACCCAGAGCCATTGAAATGTTAGAGAAATATTTCCATATGTTCTTCTTGGAATTGAAAACAGATAGTGTTTTACTTTGTTTAGTCTTGTTTAACCAAATGTTTATCAAGATTATTTAATCCTGGACACATTTTTTTAATCATTCAGTATTTCATGGAAATTGTGGAACACAGTTTATGTGATGAATGAATACTGAGGTTGTCTCCAATAAGAAAAAAGTACTCTCACATCTGTGTTATCAGAGACATGTGTCTGTGTGTACATATTCTCTTGTGTCTGTGTGTACATATTCATGTGTGTCTCTCTATTAGACATTAGGCATATATGTTGAATTCCATAAACATAAAAGGAAGAGAGCTTTATTCAATTTGAAGAAAATGGCTGAATACAATGTTTAGTTCCTGGTGAAATTGTGACAATAGGCCAGAACAATCAACAGGTCAGTACCCTCTGAGGAATTGCTTATGTGAAGCTGAGACTTCCTTTTCTTTTCCAAGATCTTTTCCAAAATATATGTTCTTCATTAATAACACCTAATTTCATATGACTTTCCCACCACATGTTCCTATTCAAATATTTTAGTTTTAGAAAGAGTAGTGTTTGGGGGGCTGTTAAAATTTTATAGGCTTTTAAGAATGTTATTAAAGAACATTCGTTTTTATATGACATTGCCTTGGGTAAGTACAAATTGATAGGAAAGCTTTGGACTTAATTTGGTGTCATTGATAGTAAAGTAAAAATAAATATTATTTCCTAATAGTGGTGATTCAATCTTTTAAGCCAATATTTTGAACAGGAAATTGGACTATATTTGCCTTCATGCTTTCTTAGTATCTATACAGAAGTATGGAGCCCACCTCTTTCTTCCAATATCCCAAAAACGTGGAAAATGACACTTTCTCATTTTTCTCCTTAAAAAAATGCTTGAAAATAGAAAGGGCATTGTATTTGCCCATCTGAACCTCTTTGGGGATGAATAGATAGGAATATATTAAGGGACTGTATGAAGCAATTATTGGTGCTCAATCCAGACATCTTTTTTTTTTTTTTTTCCTGTTGTGGGGCCTGAGCTCAGTGCCTGAGCTCTTGGCCTGGGCACTGCCCCTCAGCTCTTCAGCTCATGCTATGCTCTACCACTTGAGCCACACCACCACTTCCAGCTTTTTTACCTGCTTATGTGGTGCTGAAGAATTGAACTCAGGGCCTCATGCATGCAAGTTGAGCCACTGAGCCACCTTCTCAAGCCCAGACATCTTTTAACCCACATAGATTTATTTTTCTATGAGAAAAAAATATATAATCAGTACAGCACATGCCACTTCCTAGATATTATCATTTTGGATGTGGTGAAATTTTAAAAGGGAAGCTGTTCTTAGAAAGCAAATACTATTACAGATGTGTGTCATTAAAAAAACTGTGACTGTGGTAATGTGAAAAGATTGCAGTCTGGGAAATAAGTCTTCTAATACAACCTATTCATTTTATAGACAAAAACAAAACCCTCTACATATGGAAGTTCATGGTAATTAAGACTGAGGATATTTTACTTCTCAGAATCAAATTAAAATCATCCTTTATTAATCTCAGATAAAAAATCATCTCACTGTATGAATATCTTTGGGATATTCATTATCAGTCTCCGTGACTATCTAGTTCCCCAGGTAGTAAACACCGGATTATATGATCAATATCCAGCACTGTCCCAAACATTCAAATGCACTAAAATGGAAAAGTGAAGGAATCTCTCCCTTAGTTAGGTATGAGCCAGGATTTGTCTGTGGGATTTGCCTCACACCTTGATTAGTTTTCTGAAGACTCGTCTTAAACTTTTTACATGGAAACTTGAACAAGTCCTGATTCTGCCTCTAACTTTTAAATATGAAACACAGAAGCCAGGTGCTGGTGGCTCATGCCTGTAATCTACCTACTCAGGAGTCTGAGATCTGAGGATCATGGTTCAAAGCCAGCCAAGGCAAGGAAGTCTATGAGACTCTTATCTCCAATTAACCAGCAAAGTGTTGGAAGTGGAACTTAGGATCAAGTGGTAGAGCATTAGCAAAAAAAAAAAAAAAAACCACAGTGATAGCACCTAGGCCCTGAGTTCAAGATCCAGGATTGGTATACATACATACATACATACATACATACATACATACATACATACATACACACACAAAAAAACACAGGAAAAGGTTCTTTAGTCCATTTAACTTTTAATTGCATCAGTATTCCCATCTGTGAAATCCCATTCAACTGACTTCAATGACATATGATTTTATAATGGTTACAAAGATGAACAGTATGGGAAAACCTATAGAGATCATGGATATTACTGAAAGAAGTGAATTATTAGATTTTAAAACTGGCATATATCAGTGTCTATGATGGCACAATTATTCAATACACAAAATATTGTCTCAATTAACCTGCCCTCACATGACCACAATTCCTGTTTCACATGGAAGAAAACATTGAGGTTCATAGAGTTACAGTAACATGTTTATGATTCCAGCACTCAAGAGGCAGATACAAGAGAAGTATGAGCTTAAGGCTAGCTGGAACTGTATAGCAAGACCATGTCTAAAACACCAAACCAAACAAACAGATCAACAGTAAAACTCAAATTTGAGGTCTTTACTCAGTAGTCCACTCATGGCAGGAGATTCTACAGTGTGGATTATTTTCTTTTTACATGAGTTTTGATATAATAACACAGGCTGGCTTGAATTGGCAATTCTCCTTCTGTACATTTCCATTTATTTTTAAATAGGACTAGGCTTTGTATTCTTGCTCAGCATTTTTGTTCATGGCTGATACTCTACCATTTGAGGCAAACTTTCTCTTCTGGCTTTTTGCTGGCTAACTGGGGATAACAGTCTCACGGACTTTCCTGCCCAGGCTGGCTTTGAACCGAGATCTTTAGATCTCAGCTTCGTGAATGGCTAGGATTATAGTCATGAGCCGCTGTGCTCATCAAATCTCCATTTTTTGAATGAAAAGTCACAATTTGTAACCACATGAACACAGTTTTATGTTTCTCTTTATCTGTAACATATAAAGACTATTTCAAAATATTGACATCAATTCTACTCTTATTGGATAAAAGGGTAAGAAATCACACAAAAAAGTTTCTATGGTTTTTAGGGCTATTGTTGATCTCATTTTAGTGAAAATAGGAAACAAATATTGCTACTATATGAAAGAGATTAAGCGATTGTTCTTTATAAAATAATGGAAAAATCATAACATTTGAAAAATATCTAATATTATAACAATATATTCATAAGATGGAGAGCTACATAGCAACATTTCTAGAGTAAAACAAAAAGTTTGTGTAATCTCCACATATACTAGGAGCCAAGTCATAATTCAAGACATGCATTATATATATACTTACATTAAGTAGATTCAAGTAGATACATTATGCATCTACTTGCTATAATAGATTTCAAATATAAACTGCACGTAGATTTTGCATTACCTTTTGAAATGATAGTATAGCCAAAAGAAATTCACCTTGAGACCCAACAATTTTGATCTTTAAAATAGCAAGAAAGAGAATTCCTTTAAGACATAAATAATTGCTTTTGCATGATGACATCAGCTTTGAAAAATAATTCAAAGAGTAAGTTGAAATTGCTAGCTTTCATATCACCAAAATCCAGGACTCTCTGAAATGCACAAAAATAATTTAAAATTCTTGAACTAGCACATTAATATCTTGTCATAATAGTGCCTTTCTTACCTCAAATAATATTCTTTAACCAGCAATATGGGAAATAGTCTTTCAAGCAAATGATTCTGTTCATATTTTTACTACAACCATCCATTTTGGTGAGATGATTGTAAGGTGCTCGTATTGAAGGTAAAATGAGGTACCACCAGCTTTTCTTTTTACTGGCTTTCCCACTGTCAAACATACTGCCAACATCTCTTCCTTACATAGGTCATCACAGGCAGATTCCTGCTGGGCCCTGCAGCTCCGTTAGTGCCTAGGGTAACTCCACAGCCTCTCCTGCTGCTTTGCCAGTCTCAGTCACACCTGGCACTTCACCAATACTTCGTCAGGCCTGGCATGCTGGGCTACTCTAAGGTGCACACCACTTCTCTTGCAGGTACCCTGTTGGCACACTCCAGTGATGCTCTACAGTGTCACAGCAGTGTTTTGATGTATAATAGACAATAATGTCATTTGCTCTGTCTCCCACAGATGAAGTATAGTTTTGGAGAACTCAAAGATACTGGATGAGGGGCTGGGAAGGTGGCTCAGTGGTAGAGCACTTGCTTTGCATGCATGAGGCCCTGGGTTCGATTCCTCAGCACCACATAAGCAAAAAGAAAAAAGCCAGAAGTGGCGCTGTGGCTCAAGTGGTAGAGCGCTAGCCTTGAGCTGAAGAGCTGAGGGACAGCGCCCAGGCCCAGAGTTCAGGCACCACGACCAGACCCCCCCAAAAAAAAAAGATACTGGATGATCATTTGTGAATTTATTAATATACAATTATGTACAGATAAGCCAAGCAAATGTGCACTGAAGACCGCATAAACTGTGTACATTTGGGTTTGAGGACACAGTTTAGTCCTAAATCCAAAATGTGTCACCACCATAGCCATTAATATTCAGGTTATGGAGTCATTTGGACCCTGGAGTGGACAAGAGTAAGAGAGAAAGAGAACTTTCCACAGTATGGAAGATGTACCATTGATTTGGCCTGTCATGCTTGGCTATGTCCTTTTGAGAACGAAGTCTCCAGTGCAATATATCACAGGTCCTTTTCTTCTGGAAAAATATTTGTAGCAGACTCAAGAATTTGCTGATTGGTAACCATATAGATTTAATCCCAACACTAAATAGAGTTCTTTCTTTTTAAAAAATGTTTTAAGCCAGCGCTGATGGCTGATGCCTGTAATCCTAGCTACTCAGGAGGCTGAGATCTGAGGATCACCATTTAAAGCCAGCCCAGGCAGGAAAGTCAGCAAGACTCTTGTCTCCAATTAATTACCAGAAAACCAGAAGTGGAAATGTGGCTCAAGGCAGTAGAGTGCTAGCCTTGAGCAAAAAAAATCTCAGGGACAGCACCTAGCCCGTGAGTTGAAGCCCCACGACCAACTACACACACTCACACACACACACACACACACGTGTGTGTGTGTGTTGTAGTAGTATATGTTAATTGTACAAAATAATGCTATTCATTATGATTTTTTTCATACATGCATATGCCATACATTGCTTTTTGATCTCTTTTCCTATCCCATGGTTCTCCACCACCACATACTGGTCCCCTTCCTCTTCCCTAGCAGCACTACTTCCCTTCTACTTCCAAGTCTATTGTAAATACAGGTTTATTTTTTGCTTGCTTGCTTGTTTTCCCACACAATATAAAAAGACAACTAGTGGGTCTGTCCCATGAGTTCACCAGACATTGCTGCCCATGCCTGAACTCTCTCAGTGAACTTGACTTCCACCCCAAGTTGTCGTGCCCTCCTTCGGTAGAAATTCATAATCAAATTCCATGAGCAGGTATATACTTAGAGTTGGGAACTTATATAACAGAAGACACTAACAAAGAAAACAAACAGGCGTTCAGGAAGGCATTTAAATGGAAAATGGGAAAGTCTATAAACTCCCCTATTCATTATTTTACACAGTATTTATTTAGCCCTTTGGTAGGTGCAAAACACAATGTCTGGGGATAAATAAGGTTTAGTTCTGGTCCTAAAATAGCTCACAGTCTATGTATAAAGGCAGACATGTAAACAGGCTAACACCACTTGCTATAAATCTTTCTCCACAAAAAGGTGGACATTTAAAATTTTATAGAAATGTAATATAATGAATGTTACAACTGATGCATAAAATGTTGTGAAGTACAAGGAGAAACAACTAATTTTTATATAATCATTAGGCAGTCACTAAATTGGAAATATTTGTGAACTCGCAAAAGATGATATGTACTTAGATTTAATCTTTTGATATATGGCTGTTCCAGATATGAACTTCTATGATGGTATTTGTTTACTGTCCCTATTTTGACTTATTTATGGCATATTCATGGTAGTAATAACCATTAATTATCTTTTGCTTATGAAAATAGATATTTAATAAAGTAAACTCATTTACCAAGAAACCACTGGAACATCTCGGTCCTGTGGAAAAACACAGTTATGTGTTTACTGATAATTTATTTCCTGCTTATATAACTGACATGTCATATTAAAACATTATTCAAGAAATGTTTTGGAAATTTTAGCAAATATTTTTCTCAAAAGTAAGAAAGGATTAATTTCAAGTTTTCTGGGGCTTGTTTCTTGCTTCTATTGAACTATTGAGGCAAAAAGTACTGAAAATGATTTCTTTTAGTTTGAAATTTTTAAACACTGTACTTGGAAATCATTGTGACTTATTGAATATGCATTATTTTCCAGGGCTAGTCAATTCTACAGACAATTCTAAGTATGCTGTACTGAGTTCTACATTTTTTTTTTTTTTTTTTTTTTTGCTGGTCATGGGGCCTGAACTCTGGGTCTGGGCGCTGTCCCTCAGCTCTTCAGCTCAAGGCTAGCGCTCTACCACTGGAGCCACAGTGCCACTTCCGGCTTTTTCTGCTTATGTGGTGCTGAGGAATCGAACCTAGGGCCTCATGCATGCAAGGCAAGCGCTCTACCGCTGAGCCACCTTCCCAGCCCCTCTACATTTTTTTTTGTCATTTCTCTCACTTCCTCCTCTTTTTTTCCTCCTCCCTTCCATCCCTGTCTTCACTGCTTTCTTTTTCCTACCTTACATTCTAACATTCTTTGGCCTTAAACCTTTCAATCTGTGTCCTTTCAGCAGTTCATCAGGATACTGCTTAGCTCTTTCATGAACATTATTTTAGTAAGGGATTATGTGTGTTCATCTTAAATAACATATGTGTAGACCTCTCTTTTCTGACTACATTCATTCATAGTATTGACTTAAAGTAGAATTTGACATAGGTTTAAAAAAATAGTTGTGTAATCAAATGTTCGTGGAGCTCATACTATTTAACTCAATGGATGGTCAAGCACTATTGGCATCTTTAGCTTTTCCAGGTGGTACCACTATTGAGTTTTCCCTGGAGATTCACCCATTCCCTAACTCAGCCCACAACACAAGAGAGCCAATAAGAATCGTCCGTCACTGTGACGGCAATAGAGGTGAACATGTGACCCACAAAGGGTTTATCAGAGCCAGACCTACAAGAACTAATGGATTGGGGTTTCTCTTTTGGTGAAAGTAAGGTTGGTGCTGTAGGAACTGATCTGATACCAATTTACCAAGAATAACATCATCATCAAGGAAGCAACGCCAAAGGATAGTTCTGGTGCTTTTTCTTGATCCAAATTCTGGTGGACCCCAAGGCTAGCATAATAATTTCTTTTTTTTTTATTGTGAACATACTGTAAGAGGGGTTACAATTACATGGGCAAGATAATGAGTACATTTCTTATCAAGCATTGTAGCCTCCTCCTTTGTTTACCCTTCACATCCCTTCCCAGCCTCCCCCTGCCCCCCCCCAATCTCCCCCCCCCACCAAAGTTGTAAAGTTCGTTTTCGACATGACAACTTGTACTTCTCATTGCTGCAACGGGTCCATCTGTATCCTTATTTAAACGACTTGTTTTTCCCCATCCCCTCCACAAATTATACCGACATCAAATACAGTGAAAGCAGGGGTTATACTGTGGGGGAGGGACATACAAAGCAACAAAGAAATAATCTTATAAATGAGTTAGAAACAAATGCATGAAAGGAAAAAAAACATTTAAATACATATCTTAGGGTTCATTTTCCTAACATCACCTTATCTACCTTTTCTGCTTGACTCATACATATACTAGATATTTCAAATAAGGGAAACCATGGGACCTATGTTTCTTTGGGCTTGGCTTACTTCACTTAATATAATTTTTTCCAAGCCTTTCCATTTCCTAACAAATGGGGCAATGTCTTCTTTCTGATGGAGGCATAGAATTCCATTGTGTATATATACTACATTTTCTTGATCCATTCATCTACTGAGGGGCATCTGGGTTGGTTCCAGATCTTAGCTATGGTAAATAATGCTGCAATAAACATAGTTGTGCTGGTAGCCTTAGTGTGTTCTTGTTTGTAAACATTTGGGTAAATGCCCAAAAGTGGGATTAGCATAATAATTTCTGTTTCATGTGTACAAGATGCTATGTCGAAAATCGAATCTTACAATTTAGGCAGGGGCGGGGAGTGGGGGGATGGAGGGGAGGAATGTAGTTGTGGAGATGGGAGGGAAAGGATGGTAAGGGAAAAACAAAGGAGGAGGCAACAATGCTTGATAAGAAATGTATTCATTACCTTGCTCATGTGTTTGTAAGCCCTCTGAGCAGTATTTTCACAATAAGAAAACTTATTTAAAAAAAGAATAAAAATGCCATCTGAATTAAAAAATAAAATAAAATAATTTACATTTCATGGAGTCAATACATTATTTATTGTAGCATATTATCCTCATACTTAAAGATCACATATATCACAGGGAAGTCTTATTATCTCTTGTCTGCTTTCCATAGTAGATTTTTAAATGCCTTGAGATGATAATTTTCCACTAGCTGGCAATAACAGATGCTCAATAAATATTTATTTGACAAGTAATCTAAAATCTATCCTTAAAAGTCATGCAGCTGTATATGTACTTTTTTTTTTACTTTTTAAATTTTTGCTTATGTGGTGCTGGGGAATCGAACCCAGGGCCTCATGCATGCAAGGCAAGCGCTCTACCACTGAGCCACCTTCCCAGCCCTGCTGTATATGTATATATTGATAATATATACATGTTTAGAGGAGGCTAGATTTATTTTTTAAGGCCTGGAGTATTGGATTCAAAGATGGGCTGAGTATAGATTTTCTGATGCTCAAACTGCCATGTCTCTGTGCAGGAAGGGAGATTCTACACCATTTAAAAATATTTGGGTATGACTACACTAATAAAATGTCTGCTTATGGAATTGCAAAAAATGGTGGGAAAAAGATATATGAGGTAAAAGTAACTTCTGTTTTAATTAAAGTTACTAGTATTACAGGAACAGACTGATGAGGTGTGTGTCCCACAATTTTGTTTGAATCATGGCTACTTTACCAAGTTGATTGCTAAGGTACCCCATATTATGTAAAAATCTGTTACACCAGTTCACATTATTCTCCTGAACTCTGTGAGTATGATGTTATTAAAACAGAAGACACCATCCTTATACTCTTTATAACAATGTGCAGTTTCCCCTTGTATTCCATTCCCATTAAGTTTACAAATGAAAGAGTAGAAATATCACTACATGTCACTGCTTGCCCTGTCTACTGGTGGGGTCTGCTTATCCATGGATCTCTGGATAAATGAGAATAAGAAAGATCAGCGAGTCATAGAATATATAATTTGTCATGCAAGACAAGCAGTGTTTGGAGACAGGAAAAGGTAGCGACTAATCACAGAACTTTATTAGAGTAAAGGACTCTATAATTAACCTACAGGCTACTTCCTGTATAATGAAATATTCCTATATCACAGCATACAAAAATGAACACTACCTTACCACACTGCCCTAGCACATCCACCTTTAATCCACATAGCTGCTTCTACAGAGCCCTCGGCTCTCAAGCAGCATACACTTTTATCAACAGGGGTGAGACATATTCCCTAGTAGATGTGGAATTATTAGATGCCACCCTCAAGATAGAGACATCTGTTTTTGTTCTCTACCTTTGAGTTCTTGTTTAACTGAAGTCTAGCTACAAGTTCAGTGCCTAATGGCTTCTTGGCAACAAGAGTTCACCTTCTGGACTGCTTGGCTTCATTTGGGAAAGAGGTTTCTTATTGTGCCACCTGAAATCTAACCCCCAAATTTAAAACTACAAAGCATTCATTGTTATACAACTTGCTTTACCTTCCTCCTTGAGGAAGAAGTTGAGTTCCGTGTTATTCTATGCTTGGACTTTTAGCCTGCTTTGTTCTTTGATGGTAAGTAATTGTTTAGTAGCAAGTCTTTCTACAGTTTGTGTGATCAGTTCCAATGACTAAAATTTTAACTTTAGAAGTCAAGACAATCTCTCTTTCTTTCTCCTTCTAACCCTCACTCCTTTCTCTCCCTCCTTCCTTCTCTTCCTCCCTCCTTACCTCTATATCTCATCTTTTGAGTTTGTTCTAGTGTCTATTTTTAATTTTAATGAATATATATGTATATACATATATAAGTATGTGTGGGCATGCGTGTGTGCGTGTGTAAATTTCTATTTGTTCAGTCCTTCTAGTCCTCTGGATTTAGGATATGCTTTGCTAGTTTACCACTAGTAGGGTAAACCAGTTCTTGGCCTAGAGGCTTCTGTGCCACACTCTTGCAATGATGAGTACACTTTTTCTGATGATAGGATCATCATTTTAATGATTAAGCAACACAATTTCTAACAACTGTTGTTATGGAAGGATGTGTGTGGGTGTCAATGATCAAATATTCTGTGGAAGTTTCTTACTCAGATGCATAAAAATCATGTCTTAGAGATGGCTCTTGCTCACCCAGGTGTTCTCCAGGTGTTTCTGAAAACAGTGTAGTTTCTAAGGGCATCTCAGCCTGTTCACCTTAAATATAACCTGCTTTTTGTTTTACAGTGAAATCTATAGTTAAGATGACTTGATATTGGGTGATAAGTATGTTATAAAAAATTTCCATGTGACAAATTCTAAACTGCAATCCATTTCCATATAATTTCCTTGCAGAGTATGTATATGTAGATGTAGATGTAGATATATGTGTATATGTGTATATATACTTATGGTTGTAAAGTCAGAAATATCTCTGCATAAAAGAAACCAGTTTATAATCCAGATTTTGACATTTTAACACTTATATATCTATATTTTCTTCATTTGTCATGTAGTTTTTCTTCAATGATAAACATTTCAAAATGTTATATTCTTTTGCTTCTTAAAAAATCCACTATACAGGCAGAAGACTGAGCCTTCATGACTTAAGTAGACATATTTATATATTTTTGTCTTTTGTGGATTTCATATGATTTTTCTTTGTACACATCATGGAGAAAATAATATGGAAATTGTTGCTTAGAATTATGAGTCATCTAGTGATGCTGTATTCTCAGCTCATGTTTTTTCCAGATCAATAAAGTTTTCAAAAGTAACTGATTCAGCCAACAGTAACTACCACATACAAGGAACTCTGTCAAATATCAAGAACAGTTCTGTGGCCTTGTGTCTGGCTTAGTTTGGAATAATACTAGTGCCTTGGACATGGTGAACCAGCAATGAGTTCTGAATAAAAGTCAGGTAAAGTGAAATAAATTCCATAAAAAATCTTAATTCTAAAATATCAGTGATGGCATGAATTATGGTTTTCACATTTAACTCTTTGAATTAAATGTTTAGGACTGTGGATATGGACTCAAGTTGTAGAGTGTTTACTTAGCAAGCAAGAGACTTTGATTTCAATCCCTAATAATAAAAATAATAGACAAACAAATCTGAATAAAGTGAGAAACTAATTAAAGCTACTATTTTAATAATTTCACACAATAGCTTATAAATGACAAGAATCAGACTAACCAGGATTTTGAGCCATTTGATGTAGCTGACACTGAATAAATATGAGCCTTTACACGCGATCTTTCACCTGCATGTTTCACAACAACCCTATGAGGCAAGTATTCTACATTCCATTTTGGAGATGTGGTAACTGAGGCAGAGTAGTAATAAACTACCCAACAGCACCTATGTGGCAAGTCAAGCTTAGTGTGATTCACATGTCACTTGTGTCATCCTTCTATGTACATGATATTCCACTGATGTTTATACAACTTCGTTGTCTATTTTATGTCCACTAGGCCAAACTTCCTGGCCTCTAGCAAGGCAGGACAAAATTCACATTTTAGTTCTACCATATTTGAGTCTCCACAGATGTCCTTCTGTAACAGGAGATTATATACATTATTATTATATACATCACATTTTAGTTCTACCATACTTGAGTCTCCACAGATGTCCTTCTGTAACAAGAGATTATATACATCAGGATACAAACTGATTTTTTTTCTGATTCTTGAATATGAACTGATCATTTCAATCTCAATTGCCTTCACCTTTCTTAAGAGGATCTTATCTCTTGCTCTGCAAAAATATCATCAGATGGGTGGTAGCAATAGAAAAGAAAAAAGTGAAATGAACGAATGGAACTTTATTAAAGCAGATACATGCATGGCTCATTGTAAAGGAAAGAGACCATAACTCAAGGAAAATGAACAAAGCAAAATAGCCAGAGTTACCCTACTAGACACTCTTACAGCAGTGATAAAACTCCTACAGCATTAAAGAGAGAAGCAGCATTTCTAGGGCTGTCTGATGTATATTTCAAACAGAAGTCAGCAGGTGCTAACCTCTTAGAAGATGAGGTGCTTTTCCCACCAAGATATTGCTAACAAGTTTATATGACTTATTCTCCATCAAAGACAAACTCTAAAGGCAACCTAACTCTAAGAATAACTTCTAATATCTAGGAATAACAGCTGTGGTTCTGTTGGCTCACTAAAGTGTCCTTCCCTGCCGTGTTGGATGTGGCATTTTTCTCAAATGTGTATTTGCTTATTTCCATGGGACTGAAATTCCTGGGTAGGTAGTTAGGGACAGAAAATGTTGGCCAAAATGGACTCTAATATGCCAAAAATCTTGTAGAGTCCCTCCTTACACCAAGAGTCCATTTTGCTATTGTACTTTCTTTCTTGGAAATAAATCTGCTCTTTGCTTTAAAACTATCTTGCCTTTTAATTCTTTAACCAGTGGAGACAAGATGAATTAACTTCAATTTATACTTGACAGCATCATTGTAAGAGGTGAAGAAGCCTTGGCATCATATCACAAGTGCTTCTCAGGATAGTGGGACAGGTAAATGAGCTGAGAAAGACAAAGATGGAGATGGCATGGTCACTTACAGCTTTGTGGCTGCTCAAAGACAGAGTATAGACAAATCAGCAATAAGAAAACTTGAAGCCAGGGACTGGTGGGTGGCTTATGCCTTTAATCCTTGCTGCTTAGGAGTCTGAGAAGCCAGCTGGTGCAGGAAGTCTGTGAGATTCTTATCTCTAATTAATCTCAGAAAAACAAAGGAAATGGTGCTGTGGCTCAAGTGGTAGGGTGCTAGCCTTGAGCAAAAGGAGCCCAGGGCCAGCTCCCAAGCCCAGAGTTTGAGCCCTGGACTGGTTAAAAGAAAAAAAAAAAACTAGAAAGAAAACTTGAGGTTTTTAGAAAGAACTCAAGTAGTTCAGTTGGGGAAGGTGGAATGGATGTGCAAGACTCAAAAGACTATAAAGGTCCCATGGGGGAGCAAAACATCTTTATGGAATTAGAAATAGCTACGGGTTGAGTGTTAAGAGGCAGATACTAAGATAGTAATTAGCCAGACATTCAGTGTTCAGTAGGTGATGAGCCAACTCTTGTGAAAAACGGTTGAACACAGCTTTGTAGTGCTCCTTTGGGCATCTCAATGGGGGATGTGTGTATGTGTGTACATATTCTTGAATATTTCTTCTTGCTTGGTAGTTAGCCGCCCAAGGAAGGGCCTCATGAGTCAGGACATTTCAGACTAAATATTATCCTGTAGTACCCTTAAGGGGGCACAAAATGTAAACACGGGGATCAGAAAGGAAGCATCTGTTAAGTAAATTGCTGAACAAAAATGAAAAGAATGTAGGCCATGTTTTAAACATGCATGGACCACAAAACAATGTTAATTAAAGAATGTTTTGCTGAGAGACAGGAATGGGCAATGAGGGGCCCCTGGATGGGAGTGGAAGTGGGAAGCCCGTGTTGTACAGGTCGTCAGAGGCACATAAGGAGCAGCCAGTACTTGGTGAAGAATCGCTGGAAAGGAGACTAATTACAATAGCCTTCCATTAGGGAAGAGAGGCTGGGCCAACCAATTCTGGCAGTTGGTTCAATAGAAGTTGGTTCAATGTTGATTCTTATAAATCAATCAATTAATTAAGATGATATGGAATCACCTGACAGGAAATGAACAATTGGGTTCAACCAAGCTAACACCTAACTTATTGTGAAGAGAAATACAATACCTGCTCAAAGAAAATAGCTTCTGGTAATAATTTCTGTCTCATCACAGAACTACTGATTCAAAGGTAAAAGACAGCCATGATTCCACATGGTGCTCCTCCCCCTGGATTTTTTTCTATGACCAATTCTAAAAAAACCTGGGGAAAAGGAATAATTAGGCCAAAGTTGTTGAGTGCTAGCCTTGATTTTTCTCTGGGATACTATTTCTCCTTTTTAGTCTAACAACCTAGATCTTTTCCTGTTTAACTTCTTCTTCTTCTTTTTCTCATCTCTAGTCTTGTATGTTATCTGGGGCAACTCCCATTAGCATCCCGGATATCAGATACTTCAACTGTAACACAAGGAGGTACAATCCAGATAATCACTGCAGATGCCTTTCAAATTCAAAAATTTAAAAATCTCACAAAATTAATATAATACAACCCTAAGTATTGCTCTCCATCCATGGATGAAGAAGAAAACAAAAACAAATTACCACCCACCCCCCCCCATGCCTCCTAGTTAGGGAACATGAAAGACCAAAAAGTCTTGAGGAATGCCTGTCTGTAAGTCATTTGTTCAGGGTTGATTTTTGAAAATATCTAGTGTTTTCACCCCCCCACATTTTACTATCTTTGTTAAACAGAAATAATTGATGACATTTTTACAGCCGAGATGTTTCTTTTTTAGCAACTCAAAAAATAATGGTAAATTTTACATTTTTCTCCTTAGTCCCAAATCTGGTTACGGTCAGAGTATATATAGAAGCAGCAGATGTGTCAAATATCCAGTGTAACACCACTGAGGTTAATCAGAAACAGAGGTAGAATAGGATAAAGAGTCTCCAAAGTGTTTGTCACTGTTTTATTATTATCTCAGAAAACTCTCATACCAGAAGAGTGTTCCTTTGCATATCCTGCTCTGATCTCTCGTAAATAATTTTCTTCTAAAAGAGAAGAGTGAGTTCTTCTATTTGAAAGTTGTTATTATTTACAATTAAATTTATCATCTACATTATTCTTCTTTAGGCCAATGTTTTACTAACTGTATACCAAAGCCTACTTGTGCACTGAACCATCAAAAGAGTGGGTCACTGCAATTGAACCAATAAAGGAAACATATTATAAAATATAAATCACAGACCTTATTTCACACACATGCGTGTGCACGTGCGCACGCACACACACACACACACACACACACACACACACACAGGTTCATGGTTTAAAGTGCATTTTATCTATGGATTGTAGTCATAAAGAACAAAATGTAAAAATGCTATTCTAGACCCAGCTTTGGTGGTGGATGGGACTAATGCAAATATCTTAGAGCCTGAACAAGCATGGGGACTGATGCCAAACTGAACAATCTTTGCCCTTCAGAAGCAACCTGTCAGTTACTGTACCAAACAATATTCTTGGCAAAACAAATTAAGCATCCCTAATCTGAAAATCCAAAATACTAAAGTTCTCTAAAATAAAAACTTTGATTTTGACATGATCCTAAAAGTGGAAAATTCCACACCTGACTTCATGTGACAGGTTTCAGTCAAAACAGACTAAAAATATTATTTAAAATTACTTCTAGGTGATGTAGATAAGATGTATATCAGATAGAAATGAATTTTATGCTAAGACTAGAATCTCATCCTTGTGATATCTCACTGTGTGTGTGTGTGTGTGTGTGTGTGTGTGTGTGTGTGTGTGTGTGTATCAGTATTGTGTGACTATCTAAAAATTCAAAAACAACCCCGAATCCAAAAAATTTTTGTTTCCAAGCATTTTAGATAAGAAGTACTCAATTTGTACTGTGGATGGCTTTAGCCACTCATAAAAATCAGTCTTTGAAGAATATGTTATCTCTGAAGTTAGCCAAGTTCAAGAGCTTTTCCAGTTGATATGTTGTCTTATTAGCCAATTGATAGTAACTTATAATGAAAAAAACTCCAATTGACCTCTGACCATTGGAACATTTTTAAAAAATAAAATTCCTGGGAGATAGGCTGTATTTTGAAATTTTGACTAGAATGTTTAATATCTTAGAACATTCACTTATGGAAGACATCATATGAGAAACTGAGTATTGTTAAATACTTTTTCCTCAGATTACTCATAACAATAAATAGCCAGAGCTCTCTTGTAGGAACCTGCATGTTTCCTATATTGTTTTCTGCTTTCACTTCCATTTCGACCATCTTTCCTGTACGTCAGAGCAGGGGCTTCCTACAAAGGAGGAAGTGGTCATGACTGGCTACTGTGGTCATAAAAGTGGGAAAGTACTTTTCCCCTACAATCTCTGTGGTAGGGGAGCTAGGGCCCTAAAGGGAGGATATCTGTTAGCCCTGAGCTTTGCAACTCAGCTCTCTAATATTGACCCTCTGTTTCTACCAGTTAGCATCCTGTGATTCTCTGAGATGTCTTCCTGTAAACTTTTCACTTTACAAAAGAAGAAATTGAGCCCTGAACAAGCTAAGGACTAGCCCAAGTTCATAAAGCTTGTTACTGATAGATTTGAGATAGTTAAAAGGTTCTATGGATTAGTTTCGTTACTTTTAACATACTGCACATAGAATCCTTCCCAAGAATACCTTCCATGATTAGGAGACTGGTAATACAGACTCAGACATTTTAAAACAGAGGTTGAGTTCGAAGTCTCTGTACTTGTTTCTCCTCTGACCAGATATTAAGGGTAGATGATTACAATTAATTATAAGTTTGAGATGTAATGTAATGTGATTTCAAATTCTTTGCTGTTTTATATGATTCGGAACCACAGGGAAAAAATTTTTGTGTGAGGAAGATAGTGGACAGAGATGCTGTAGCAGTGATTTTTTTTCTGTCCTGATTCTTGGTATTGTTAAGGTAATACTATCTTCTATTAGAGTATAATAGAAGATTATAAAAACAATATACCTGGTTCAATTGAGAGATTTTATTAATTGGAGAATAGAAGGGGATAAGAAACAGGCAGCCTTTTAAAAAATAATTACTTTGAAGGAGAACTGAAAAAGGGGTTTAAAATAAGCAAGATGAGGGGGTAACACTGTCCAAAAAGAAAGGTACTCATTCCTGACTTATGTTAACTGCAGCCCTTCTGTGCATTGCCTTTACAATAAAATTTAAATTAAAAAAATAGGCAAGAAGAGCAAGAAAGGAAACTCTTGACATCTGAATGAACAAAACAATGTCAGCTGCCTTTGATTAGTGTGTTTTCCCAGAGTTTGCTATCAAGAAAATGTCCTTCCAAACGAATTATGTTTTTCAGACCATGTCTTAATAAAATATGGCTTACAGTGTTGGGTATTGGGGAGGGGTAAATCTGTGATCAACACCACAGTCTCATATATGTCAAGCAAATGCTTTACCATTCAGCAATATCCCCAACTTCGTAAAATAGGCTTTAATGAAAAAAATGTATCACGAAGGGAATGGTTAAAACTGGTGAAAATAAAATAAAATGTTCCCCTAAATCAATAATCTGGTAAAAGAACAATAATAGTCAATGTATAAAAATATATCAGATTGAGTGTGCTGGCTCAAGCCTATAATTTTAGATTCTCGGTAGGAGGAGATCACAATTTGAGGCCAGTACAAGTAAACAAACAAAAAAACAAATAATGTGAGTGACTCCAGCTTGACCAATAGGTGCGCTAAGAGGCATATGCCTGTCATCCCAGTGATAATGTTTCCCAAAGGAAGCATAAATCGGAGGAGTGCAGATCAGAATAGCTTGGCATAAAGAAGATCCTATCTTGAAAATAGCTAATATAGGGGCTGGGAAGGCAGGTCAGTGGTAGAGTTTCTGCCTTGCACAAATGAGGCCCTGGGCTTGATTCCTCAGTACCACTTAAGCAGAAAATGCCAGAAGTAGCTCTGTGGCTCAAGTGGTAGAGTGTTAGCTTTGAGCTGAAGAGCTGAGGGATGGAGTCCAGGCCCAGAGTTCAGGCCCCACAACAGACCCAAAAAATTATATACACACACACACACACACACACACATATATACCTAGGTGTATATGTATATACATATATACATAGATGTTTATATGTATATATATAGATGTATATATATATATACATAGATGTATATATATACATCTTTGTATATATATGCACCTATATACATATATATATACATACACATATATACACGTGTATACATGTATACACATGTACACACACACACACACACATATATATATGAAGCACAAGGCCCTGAGATCAAATCAGAGTACTGCCAAAGAAAGTACATTAGGGCCATAACATAAGCAAAGAAATATAAGTATACTGGTGTGTACAATCACAAATAAATATGTGCCTTTCTGTTCATCTGTTCAGTATATTACGCAATGATCGAACTGTTAATATAGATTATGTAACAAGGCAAACATTTTTATGATATATTAAGTAGAAAGGTTATATACAAAATGTTGAGAGTTCTCTTATTTAAAAGAAAACCCACAGCAATATAAATGGTAGGTCCTGAAAGATCTTAATAGTAGAAGTGGTACTCTGTTTAGATTTTTGAGGTCCTTTTAGCTATCTTTAGTTTGTAAATTAGACCAGGTGCTCTAGTATGCAACTGTAATCTTGGTACTTGGGAGGCAGAGGCAGAAGGATGGGGAATTGAAGGCCAACTGGAGTTACACAGCAAGACCCTGTGTCAGATAGATAGATAGATAGATAGATAGATAGATAGATAGATAGATAGATAGATAGATAGACAGATAGATGATATAGATAGACAGTAACAGAGTTTTTAGAAATCATAACTGTGGTTTAATAAGAGGTGGGGGACTCTACCTTCCATTCCATAAATACTTTTCACCACCAAGTTTATATTGATAAAGTCTGAACAATTGGCTATATTTCCTCAGATGCTGAAAGTACATTATTTTTCCTGAATGCACTTTGCAGGCTGGGTTTAGAAGATTATAGGTAACAACTTAAAATTAAACAAGAATGTCTATAAGCATGAAAATGCTGTAAAGTTTACACATGAAAACCAAATGGTGAATGTAATTGACAGACTCCAGTTTGGGTGTCATGCTTTGTTTCCCTGTTGCCTTATCCTGCCTGTGTACATAGCTATTTACTTCCAAACCCTTGGTAAATTAAAAACCAATTAGAAGGGGCGCTTAATCCCATGGAAAAGCTTCTGATACAATGACAACAGGACAAGGAGACAGAAAAGAATAATAAGAAAGCTCCAGAGAAAAACCTTGAAACATCTGTGTAATTACACAGAGGAGCAGGAAAGTTCACATTCTTCAGCAGGACTCAGTTCATCACTAATGAAGCAAAGGGGACAATGACTTAATTTTAACAAGTGAATACTGACTACTAAAGGAAAGGCCAAAATATAACCAGACGACACTTTCTAAAAAACATTATGGATGCATTATGTTAGTTAATATAATCTCTACATAAAACAATAAAAGTAGGCTACTTTGCCACAGTACTTGCAAAGGATATCATTAACTACAGTGATGAATACAGGTCATTCATTTTAATAATTTGATTCAATTACATTCAGTGAACACCCCCAGAAGTTTCTGGATAATTTATTACAATTCTTTAAACTTTTGTTTACATTCCTCATCACTTGGGAAAAGTGACTTTTTTTTTGCAATTGCTAGGCCAAAATTTAGGATAATTTTATTAATAATTAGAACAATTATGTTACTAATTATATTATATTAAAACTAAGACAATTATACTAATAATTCTGCTATAGATGATACCATGTAAACAAAACAGCACCACCAAAGGCAAGATGGTGACTAAATTGTCCTAACTTTTCTCTCTATGGAAGTCCATCTCATTGTTCAATGTAAGCTACTATGTGCCTTGTACTGCAAGCCAGCTCTGTTGCTGCCGGATATGCTTCTAAAGTCAGCTCCCCCTATCCCCCTTGATAAGTCCTGGCCCAGGGGTGTCTAGACCCTTTTTCCGGCCGCGTGGGCTTCCAACTTAACCAGAGGCCAGCCAAAAGTTCGGAAAATAAACCTTTCTCCCAGCCTGAATACGGCTTGTGTTCTCATTCCTGGGCAACCTATATATTTACCTAACAAGGCCTTGCTGGTGTTCGCTCAAAGGAATGGCATGGCTAGCCACTGACAAAAGGTGGATTATGGTTAGGCATCAGCTGGTTGCCTGAGGGTTAGCCTTCAAGCATAAAATTGGAGGATCTAGTATCCAGGAGAGAACACTGGCAAATGGTTGACACAAAACCCCTAAACTCATCATAGAGTAAATAATACTCCTTAAAAGGAATCTGTAACAACACCCTTAAACTGAAACCCACTTGGGAATATCCTTAACTTGGTGGTTGGTGGGGGCCTTTTCCCACCCTTGTTCCTCAATTCAAGGACTCAAGTTTTTCTACTGCATAGGTTTCACTTTTGCTAAAGCCACACGTCTCTTTTCCCTTCTCTCTCAAAATTTCCATTTCCCTAATAAGTCTGGAGGTTGTTCTGCTTATTCTCCACCTCCCACCCACGGCTCTTTGGCCACAGTCCAGGGCGAGTGGGTGGAGGGCTGTTTGTCCGTGACTGTCTGGGTCAGAAGTGGCTGAGCTGATGCTCAGCTGGAGAGACAGACATGTAGTCTCCAGCTGCGCAGCCAAGAGATAAAGGACCCTTTCAGTGTCTCCTTACTGGATAAGGAATCGCAGAGGGCTTTTTTTTTCTCCATTTCTATCCTTTGCTCATCCACCCTTGCCTGATGCCCCCTTCTATTGAACACAAGGACAGAAGACTAAAGAGACGTCTAGTTATGCCTGGAAACCTTCCAGAATGTATATTCAGGAAGAAAGAGTCTTATCAAACTCAACATACTTTTGATATCCTCTTGTCAAAATGACATGCTTCGCTCACGTTGGCAATATCCACTGAATGTCTGTGGACAGGTTTTTCACTTCCATTTCTCTTGAAGGCCAAGTCAGCAATCCTTGTAACTTGCTGAGGAGGCTTTCTTTCTACTCACCTGACTTTTTAAAATTATTATTATTTTGTCTTCTACTCTGGTTCCTCTTGTTCCAAGTTCTGTTTGTCTTTCCCCTTCATCTTCAGCCATTTGCTCTGTGACCCTATGTTAATACAGCTTCCTCCTCCCGTGGTCTCTTTAGACGTGGTTCTTCATCCTCTACCACAGTCGGCCCTTCCCTTCCTACCTTAATCTGTTTCCTTATCCTTTTTGGTTATTTCTGCCCATGATTCTTATCTTTTCTATCCTCCACATTGTGTTTGTCTTTCTTTTCATTTTCCAATAAACAGAACTCACTGAGAAGGAAAGACATTTCCTGCCTGTGAAAGTTTTGCCATTCCACTTTAACAAAAATAAGCACTGCCAGTAAAATTGCTTAAGACTAATGGAAAATAAATGTTTGCAGAAAGATAGGAGGCAGGACAAAAAGTACTTATTTGCTATGACTGCAGTTAAAATGGAAACTGAGCCCAAAAGAAGCTATTTCTTTAAATAAATAATGAACCAAAGTTGGAAAACTTGGTGTTACTATTCAAAGGGTCTATTGCAATTCTGTCCTATTGAATATTTTTATTTAATACTGAGTAATTCAGTACTTCTTTGTATGATTTTGCTTTAAAAAATCAGTAATAGTATGCATATCCTCGCACACATAACTATATTTCAGGAGAGTCTTATTCCCTATTCTTTTTTTTTGGGGGGGGGTCTGGGCCTGGGCGCTGTCCCTCAGCTCTTCAGCTCAAGGCTAGCACTCTACCACTTGAGCCACAACGCCACTTCTGGTTTTTTTCTTTTTGCTTGTGTGGTGCTGAGGAATCGAACCCAGGGCCTCAGGCATGCAAGGCAAGCGCTCTACCACTGAGCCACCTTCCCAGCCTCTTATTCCCTATTCTTATGCATAACATATTTCCATAATGTAACTTGTTCCATTCATCTAACAATATATAATGGAGTAAATTCCAGAAGAGTAAGTAGAACTCTGTTCCATTTATTACTGTAATAGAATAGAACAATTCTGAGAATTTTAGCTCTCTAGAAACTGTTAAGTGCTTTGAAAGTGTAGTCTTCACTGAGGGAAGAGCTATATTGGTAGATCTGTTCAGCAAGTACAAGCATGGGGTTCAAATCCTAGCACCATAAAAAAACTGGACTAAATTCCTACATCCATACTAATATAAATTTCTAGATGATCCTGATGAATTTTTAAAATATAACTAATATATAATAGATATTCAATAATTATATGTTGAATAATATGTATTGAGCTTAAATTATAAAGCAATGATATATGAACATAAATAAAATGTTAACATAAATAATAATATATCATCAATAATATATGGAAGTCGATAATATATTAATATATTAACATAAATAATATATTAAGTGAAAATGAAAGTTAATTGTACTTTCCACACACGAAAAGATTTAGTGAGGGGAAAAGTGGTACTGCTTTGCAGTATTCTGCTTTTGCAGGATTTGTAATTCTGTTTACTTGATCTAATTAAAGACACCTGTATTCTCATATGGCTTCTGCATTCAGTCTGTTGTGAAATACTGTCTTAGTTGAAAATCTGGCTTCATACAGACATGTTGTTGGGAAAAGGAGGAGTCTTTTAATAGTTATCTGAGATCATTGTGAATGCCTCTACTAAAGATTAGTTAGAATATAGAATCTGAAACCACATCAATAAACTTTGCTTTTATCATATTGAGATGTTCGCCAGTCTACCTTATACTCTGAATGAATCATTTATCCATGCATGGTTTTATAGCACTGTGTATCAATTATTTGGAAAACATTCACTTTGTTATAGGCATATCCCAAATGCTGACATATTTTGTTATGCCAGCACAACATTAACTCATTAGTATCATCACCAATCTTCTGAGGTAGTTTTCAAATATCAGAATCGTATCAAGTTAATGGGGTCATATATAAGTTTTCCAAAATTCTAACTTTTCCCCGAAAACTGCAGTTTTGCCATTATCAAGTGTCCCATTGTTGTCCTTGAAGTAGCTTCATCTATTTTTGAGTATCACCAAATACTAAATTTTAAGAAACTAGAGTTTGTCAATCATTTCTTTCTTCAAGAAAAGCTTTATTTTATTATTACAGTTCTACTTGCAATAGAAACAAATGCCTATGGGCTTTCTCTTGTGATAACCACCATTGTGTTGCAGACCTTTTTCATGTCCAGAATATGAAAATACAGATAGCCAAGGGTGAAGACTAAATGAAATTGGTCATCTGCACTGTTTCACCCAAGGACATTCTTAAGTAAAAGTGGCTTTTATCAAATAAATGAATCTGTGTGATCATGAAGAATGTAACAACTACCAGCATAGAAACAAGACCATCAACTTGATTCATGTGAAGACCCAGCAGTTTTACCCACCATTGCCTTCGCACTCTCTGTACAGATGGCAAAACAATGAACAAGGTGAATAATGTCTTAGTATTGCTAAGAAAACAGCTTTGATCTACATCCAACCAACCCTGGAGTTATATGGACCATATTTTGTCAACTGCTAATCATTACTCATTTAATAAGTCTCACCTTGTTAGACACAAAATATTTCCTATCTTTTACTTATAAAAACTTGTCCTCAAAATTATCCTCAAATTAACATTTCTTGATATTTACTTTCTATATGTGCTAAATGTTTACAGTTCAATGGTATTAAAGAACTAAAAAATAATCCCTCATTTTCTGTATTTTTTTAAATCACTAAACTATTTATTGACAAGTATGAAGTCCTGTTAAAAAGAATGAGTAACTAGCTTTTGCTTAAATGGCATCCATGACATACATATTTAAAGAGTCATGGATGTATTTAAGATGTATTTAAAGAGTCATGGATCATTAAACAAACAAATCAGTAACTATCAATAGAGGAATTTGGGCAGAATTGCTATTGTCCTCATGACTTTAATGGTTTGGAAATTTTCACATACAACCGAAAATGAAAATGATGGTTAGGAATATTTTTAATTTAAGACTCATTAGACTGATGCAAACATTTATTTTTTCTGCATAAACTATTATCCAGTTCATGGTACTGGGTATCACAAAGAACAATACAGATATATTAGCAATAGATTCTCACTTGGTAAGCAAGGAGTTTCCCAAGAGTGGCTTTAAAGCTTTCAAAGAAGCAACTGCAAAACTGGGTGCAACTGGCTCAAGCCTGTAATCCTAGCCACTCAGAAGGCTGAGACCTAAGGATCGCTGTCTGAAGCTAGCCTGGCAGGAAAGTCCATGAGATTCTTATTTCCAATAAACTATGAAAAAATAAAGAAGCTGAAAGTGGAGCTGTAGCTCAAGTGGTAGAGCACTAGCCTTGAGCAAAAGAAACTCAGGGAGAGTACCGAAGCCTTGAGTTCAAGTCTCAGGATTGGCACACATGCACACAAGGATTCCACCATTCTGTTTCAGAGTCATGTGGTGTTATTTATACAATGCACTTATGTGGCCTTCTTAAGCTTACTAGTAATTAAGATGACTATACAGTCCTGGATTTGCACTGGCTACTTCTGCATAATTATCAAAAAACATCCCTTTTTGCTCTCAAAAATGTAAGAGTTTGAGTAAATAAATTAACAAGTCATGTGATAATAGTGGACTTCTGAGTCCCCTCCAAGTCTCATCTTTAGACTTTTTTTTGATATAATCCACAAAAGCCTTTGAGAGGAAACTAACATTTATAAACTACGTATGGAACTATCAGGCATCATTCTATGAACTCCTAAAAGAATATTATAATCTAATTGTACCAATGAGGAAAATGGGAGATAGTAACAATTTACCTAGGGCTAAAACAAACAGTTAAATTAGGATTTGCATTATTCTGTGTAATTTCAAAATTCAGGTTCTTTCCACAGTTTCCCATATTGTGTTTTATAGATCCAGAATCAAAATCATTTGAGTGATTTATTGTGAATACAGATTACAGGGCACTACACCAAACCTAAACCATGCCTGGATGTTGGATCTTTAATTAGCAGTTCAGGTGATCCACGTAGTGGAACACTTGAGGATCATTGCTTGAAATTATGCCATATTCAGAGCTCAGCCACCAATTATTCCTTCAAATAACTCATACTTTCCCAATGTCCAACAGAAGTAGTGATTAACACAGATCCTACCTGTCAGCTTTAATTTTCTCAAATAAATAACCAGGTATATTTGTTGGCAGCTTTGCATGGTGGTATTTCTGATAATTAACACAGTCATTTATTCTCCCTTGAACTGCTGAAAAATTTTAACCTTTAATATCACAAGGCTAAATGAGAGGATGAGAACATTTTTCTATGAAAAAAGCCATTCTGTGTGTTTACATTCTGTATGTTTCAATGCCAATTGTAGTCATTCAGTTGCCTGACTTTACATTCAGGTGCCTGAGGTAAATTCTTTTCATGACTATTGATAAATTACAACTAGAATCAAGTTCTCTTGACACTGAATGGAATAAAACAATTTATTGGTTTTTTTTATTTTAAAAAGCCCTTTTGAGATTTACTGAATACATTCAAATCATAAACTTTTGCTATTGAGAGAATAGTAAAGATCAACTAATTTCATGTAGTGTGACTTGCACAGCTCATTCCTAGCTTGCTCTATAATGGATTATGAAAGGCACTTTTATCTTAAGTTAGCCCCAAACAGAATGTGGATGATTATTTTTGGCAGTCCCTCAAGCATCTAAAATGCCTCCGACAATTGATGGTCTTAGAATCACCCTTTACCTTTGTGTTATGACATGTATTTCTAGTTCTCACACACGGTTTTTCCTAGATCACACTGTGATGAAAGAATTCTTTTCCTGGAGAAAAGACTGCTACAGGAAAGATAAAGTCAGGCACTGAGAAAAACTCACTGGACTGTGTATTTCAAAGTCAGTGTTGATGAAGGATGAGAAACTTCAACCCAATTTTGGGTCAGACTAAGTGGTCAAAGAGAAGACAGACTTGAAGGATCTCAACTGTCTTCTAGTTTAGATTTTGAGATATGTGACTGTCTTTAGCCATGATAGAAATGTTCACTTTGGCCTTAAAGCCCAGACACCAGTTATGAAGGCTAGAGCCAAGGCCTAGCTCAATAGAAAATGGATCCATAGACTCTGGAGGAGAAAATTTTCTAGGACTGAATATAGTGAAAGGAGGTAACTAGGAAACAGAGACCTAGCAGAGTCTCTGTGATCATCAAGTCAATGGAAGCCCTAGGCTGGGCCTTGCCTAGATAATAGACTCAGATGGGCTAGAACCCCAGAGGAAACATTGCTTCCTGCTTCTACTTCTGAGTTGGAGGGGTGGGGACCAGCCCTGATGCAATATCTACTAGTTTCTCTTTCATCTGTGACCTTGGTTGGTGTTAGTGTAGAAGTAACACCATTATTAATAGCTGTCATTCATCTGTATGTTTTAATGTAGTCTCATTGGCTGGTGCTTTCTCTTGGGTCATCATCAATGGTCTATTGAGATTCACTATGAAGCAGGCTAAACTGAAGTCATATTGCAAGTTAAAAGAACTCCTCTTCCCATCGTTAGGATCCCAAACCCTGTGTAAAGATCAATATTAGTTTATTGTGTGCCAGCTTCCAGGTATTCTTATATTTGGAAAGCTCCAGCCATCTTTTATTATAATAAAAATGTACATTTTATCTGTAGGAGCTTACATAGATCTATGTCAAACTGAGAGACTGAGGCAGTCAGAGCTCTTGAAATATCAGCAGATTTCCTCCATAGAATTAATCATTTCTGAACAAAGCCTTTATTATATGTCCGCCAGTGAAAAGTTTTAATTCCTTACACATTCAGTTTTTTTTTTATCATGGCCACACTATATCACGAATATCTGAAAACTAATATAATGAATCCTTAACAGCCTGAAATTGAATCCAAGAACAAGATAAAACTGCCATGGTATAGTAAAGCCATAGAAAATGATCAAGACTCTTTGGACAAGCACCTCCACTGATCTTGCAGGTCTTTACAACTTTAATGCTGCAAAACAGCATCAGTGTCTCTGGCCCCACCCCTTGCTTTAACAGTCATGTCTTGCAACTATAGGAGCTGGGCCTGGAACTTTCCGGCAACAAATGTTATAATTCCTTCCACTGACTTTGAGAAATTTGTGACACTGAAATTTATCTGACACAATGTTGGGTGGTAAGAACAATGGCTAAGCTGAGGGGATAGAAGAACTTCAGAAGGGTATTAGAACTGAATGGGTTCCATTGCACACCATTCCTAGCTACACTGCCCATGACCTAGATACTCAGGGGACTGAGATCTGATCCAAAATATTGCAGTTGGAAGCCAGCCTGGGCAGGAAAGTCCACACAAGTCCATAAGACTCTCCAAAAATAACCAGCAAAATGATGGGCTAGAAGTGTGGCTCAAGTGGTAGAGTACCAGCCAAGTAAGCATAAGACCCTGATACTGGAAAAATAAGGAAGCAAGGAAGGAAGGAAGGAGGGAGGGAGGGAGGGAAAGGAAGGAGGGAGGGAGGGAGGGAAGAAGGAAGGGAGGGAAGGGGAGGAAGGGAAGGGGAGGGAAGGAAGGGACGGAAGGGGAGGGAGGAAGGGAGGGGACAGGGGAAGGTAGAGATGGAAGGGAGGAGAGGGGAGAGGGAGGGAGGGGAGAAAGGAGGGAGGGAAGAGAAGGGGGGGAAGGGGAGGAGAGGAGGGAGGGAGGGATGAAGCACTGGGCATAAATATCCCAGCCAACTTAGGGACCTAAGTACCCAAGGACTACTAGCACTGCAAAGTTACACATTAGTGATGCTTTTAGAATACAGAAATTGCTGGAGACATTAAATACTTCTGTTCCCATGAATATACACAGATTCTGCAGAGGGTCCTTTCTGCAGGTTGTGAGAGTGCATTAGTTACACAGGAAGAGGATTCTCATAGAAGCTGGGCCACTGGCTCACTGATATGACTCTGTGAGTGACTGGACACTCTATCTGACTTCCCAGCGTTGCACCATGGCTGAAGGAGTGTGGGTTTAACCAAGAGTGGCCTCTGTTTCAATGTTGATGCTTGTTGGTAACACAAATCCAGCAACTGTTTATCATTATTAATGATACTGCATCCTTCGCAAAAAAAATAAAAAGACCTGGAAAAAGTTACATTAAGTGAAGTAAGTCAAATCCAGAGAGAATAAAATTGTATGTTTTCTTTCATATGTAGAAGGTAGAAATAATTTATAAATATATAAGTAAATCCTTTGGGCGGTATGCAAGTATACACAAATGTTTTAACTGAAATATGGTAGATGGAGGGTGAGAACTCAAACAATGTAATTCGTTAGGAAAGGCTAAATCATAGTTTAACAGAATAAACACCAGGAAGCAAGTTCTTGAAAGGTGTGGAGTGGGGTCAAGGGGAAGGAGATAGAAAAGCCGAAGAGAAGAAAGGGGAAAGAATGCAGTAAAAAAAAAAAAATCCACCATAGGAGGGGAGGGGTGGGGAGGGGAAGATTAGGTGAAAATGTTGAAAGGGGTGACCTTGATTAAGACTCATTGTTTTCATAAACTGCTCTGTTGAATGGCACCTCCTTTCTACAACTGCTTAAGTATAAGAAGGACATTTTAAAAATAAGACATGTTGGATATTTTGAGTCAAACAAAGCTACCCTCAACTATTCTAGCCTGTCCACTTCAGGAAATGGCTAGTCAGAAAAATAAATACGCATCTTTCTAAGAACACCAGCCTTCTATTGAGTTCTCAGAACACAGGTTCATTAGACAGCAAGCCCCTAAGCAACCAGCGATGAAGATGATGACGCAGGCTGGCTGTTCTCCATAGGGAATAAATCTGTACTTTCTTTTATTGAAAAGATTCACATTTCAGCTCCAAAAGCAGCGAAACAAGCTTCTCTCCTAACTCTACCCACTGAACCTACACACACACTCATGTGATTGTGGTGGTTTTGGCAAACTGAATGCTCCTTGAAAGGTGGTTTTTTAATTTTTTTTTAGTGTCTTGTGTAATTTGAAAAAGAAAAAAAAACTAAGAAACTAAGAAAGCAGCTAGTTGCATAGTGGGCAAAGGCAAAGAGCAAATAACACTGGAAGCTAATTTGCGAGTTGCTTCATGTTTAAGCAGAAGCCCAAAGAACCACTCGGATACCATTGAAGCCATCCACAAAGTTAACCTCTCATTTAACTCTTTTTTTTTGATCTTTAGGCTCAATGTGGAGCAACATCTGCTCACCCATTAACTAAGGACTACTCCAGATCAAAGGGCCTCTAATTATCTGCAATTTCTTCAGAACTTAAATTTCACCAGCTCAACTAATAAGATAAAAAGATATCGTGGGTATAAGTACTGGAAAACCTGCTCAAGAGTCAAAGACAGCAGCATTGAGAAAATTACTTATTTTCAACTGCACTTGATACTTAAAGAATGTAATAAAAACATTTTTTTTAATCACTGGCATATAAGAAGGATTTTTACCTGAATGTTACTAAACCATTAAAGATAGCTCACCAAGGTAAACCTGCACCACTTTCATTTATTGATGTGAAAGCAAGTAATCAAATGGCTACTATGGAACTAAGAATATTAACTTCATTTTGGCATTAAGATTATATCATCTGGGCTGGGAAGGTGTCTCAGTGGTAGAGCGCTTGCCTTGCATGCTCAAGGCCCTGGGTTCAATTCCTCAGCACCACATAAGCAAAAAAAAAAAAAAAGCCGGAAGTGGCGCTGTGGCTCAAGTGGTAGAGCGCTAGCCTTGAGCTGAAGAGCTGAGGGACAGCACCCAGGCCCAGAGTTCAGGTCCCACGACCGGAACCACACACACAAAAAAGATTATATCATCCCGCACAGTATTTAGTTTATAAACCCAAAAATAACTGAATTCTTATGACCCATGTCTTTTTCCCATTTGTGTATTGAATCCTGCATTGGTCCCTGTCCAGCTCATGGTACATGCTTTATAAATGCTTCTTCAGAGAAGTCTAAGTATTCTAGAGATTTCATGGCACCCAATAAGTATAAATGAGTATAATATTATATATTATACTTATATACTTATAATATTTTATATATATATATACTTATAATATATTATAAGTATAATGCATTGGGATTGGACATGGTGATCCACACCTGTAATACCAGCACTAAGAAGGCAGACAGTAAGTGAATCTCAAGTTCAAAGCAAGACGGGGCTATATAGCAATATCTTGTCTTTTTTTTAAAAAAAATGCATTGAGCTGGTCGCTCATGTCTTAATTCTAACTTACTTAAGAAGCTGAGAACTGAAAATCGTGGTTCAAAGCCATCCTTGGCTCAAAACGCTATGAGACTCTTTATTTACAACTAACTACCAAGAAAAATCCAGAAATGGAGATGTGACTCAAGTGGGAGAGTGTCAGCCTTGAACAAAAGTGCAATGGGACAGCATCCAGGCCCTGAATTCAAGTCCCAGATTCAGCAAGGGTGCTATGCATGTGCGTGCAAGCACACACACACACACACACACACACACACACACATACACAAAGAATACTGGGATAACTTTGACTGCAGGTAGTTTTAAGCTATTTTAATACCTTAACTTGAGATATTTTTCTCAATATCTAACTCTGAACTACAAAAGCAATGACATCACCTAGTTCTCCCACAGAAAAATGGGGTAAAAGAAAAAGCTAACATAAATGGCATAAAATTTTAATTCTCTGATCCATGTAGTAAGTATTAGGACAAACCCTAACATGATCCAGAATATTCTTTATCCTCTGCAAACCTCTTCTAATAACAGAGAGTGTATACTTCATGAGTGGATGCATTCATGTTTTTGGAATATTTCTAACCATTATGAAGTTCATCCTATAAATCCAACCTTTTGTTTTTACAGCCTCCTTCAGACATTTGAAAACTTCATTGTTTCTTTCTGAACATGTAAAGATCATGTTAATCCATCAAGAGCAATCACACTAGAGGAAAAGGTACCAGCTCAGCTGAGTAGAGAGACTGACAGTACAGGCCTCAATCCTCTCATCTATACCTCCTATGTAACTGCACACAATTGCACCCAGTTTATGGATTGACAAATGGATTCTTGCCAACGTTTTCCCCAGATTAGCTTCAAATGTAATACTCCTGAGGGAAAAGGTGACACTGTTAAAAAAAAAGTACTCATTACTTGACTTTATGTAACTTTAACCCCTCTGTGCATAACCTTTACAATAACACCAACAATATCAATAAAAAGTGTAATACTGCTGACAATGCAAGTGGCATGGATTATAGGTGTGAGCCACTGTGCCTATTTGAAATAATTTTTTGTACATTATTTACTTACACTATGGTCTTGGACATACTAGACTCCTATAAAAAGGAAATTGTCACCTCAATAATGTTTTTATGTCAGTTACTATTAAAAATCACCAATGTATCCTTCATTTGTGTGATTATTTTGTTTGTGGAGTTTAGGAGCTTATATTTATTTATATTTAGCATTTCATCTCATCTTTTTTGATTATGCTTAAAGCTCACATTACTGACTATTTAGACTTTCAGAATTTTGAGTATTTCACGTGGATACAAGCATGATGAGCCAATAAGCTCACCATCTTCTAAGCCAACAGTGAAATAAATAGTCATAACTGAAAATCAAGATAGTGGACTTCTCCTGAATCTATTTTAGGCATCCCAGAGGCACCATGTAGTGGGTGGGAATTTACACTGTGCCAATGCCTTGGGGCCGAGGTTTTCTCTGTGCATTTTGGTACCTAGAACTGACTAAAATTCCTCAGAATTCTCATTTCCTCCAGGCTAAAGCGTTTCTTTCCCTGCCAAGAAAGGCATTTCATTTTATTTTGAAGTCATGCCTTTGAATGAAATCTTCAGAGATTTCCATTTTTTTCCTTTTTGTACTACAGTATAGACCAGATTTATTCCAGCCCCTTCTCCATTAATCCATCAAGAGGAAGCACAGAAGAGAGGAAGAAGCCAGCCCTGTTGAGGAGAGAGACAGACGGCGTGGAGCGGGATGCTTCTTGCCATTTGGAAATTCCCTTCTTTCACCTTATCTTCTCTTCTGTTGATATTTAAAGTGCAGCAGAGCTGACTACTTGGAGTATGTAAGCAAAAGCTCTTTACAAAATGTAGTTCTTAGCAAAATGATGGTTTAATGAAGCTTGAGGATTGAAGTTCTATTTCAAGTCAACAGGATATTATTTTAACAAACTCCCAAGTTTGAAGGATTTAAAGAAGTTTTCAATTAGACCAAACGTACAGACTCTGGCTTGCACTCAGAGATCTTTATCTCATTTTGTACAGGCCAGGCACAATCAAGAATCATGCTGAGAGTCAAGAAACTCATAGCCTGGTCACTCCTTTACTTTGTCTTTGGGCTGGTCACTAATGTATTTATGTGTGCCTGTTTAAACTTTGTAAACTGAGGTGATGCTGAATTATAACAAACATTCTAAGGTCTCTATTTGTTCTAATATTGTCATCCCACCCCCATTTTTTTGCAGTAGTGGAAGCTGCACCAAGGGCCTTGCTTGTGCTATTCAACTGCACAACCCTTGAGCTGCAAAACCCAGTATTACCATCCGTCAAAAAGAATTTTGGATGCTGGTCATCAATGGTTCATCTCTGAATCGTAGGTTCTCAGGAAGCTGAGATATGGAGGACCTTGGATTGAAGCCAGTCAGGGCGGAAAAGTACAAGAAACCCTGTCTCCAATTAAATGTCAGATTGGAGATGTGGCTCCAGTGGTAGGAGCACCAGCTGTGAGCAAGAAAGCTAAAGCTAAAGGAGAGCTCTTGAGGTCTTGAGTTCAAATCTCATTACCGTCAAACACGCACACACACACACACACAGAAGAAAACAAAAAAGAATTTTTGAGCATTTGAAAGGTATTATGCTTGTGACTATAAAATGAAGTGTTAGCTCAGTATGGGGGAAGAAAGAGAAACAGACTCTGTTAGGGAAGGTGGAAATTAGTGAGTAGAGGTTGAGATAACAAGAGTGAAAAAGGATGAATATGGTCCAAATGGATTTTTGGCACATATGAAGATAGAACAATGAAACCCACTGAAATTGCATTTGGGAAGAGCTAAGAAAAAGTGATCAAGGAGAGATTACAATATGTTGCATTTTGTTTACATGTGTGGAAATGTCACAATGAAATTTTCCCTTGTATCACTAATATATGGTAATAAAGACATAGGAAAACAAACAAAAAAGAAATTGAAAATACATGTTCATTGAATAAAAGTTTTAAAGTAAAAGAAGTTTTTTTTGGGGGGAGGGGAGGTAAGTGAATTTTGGTCATAGGGCTTGAACTCAAGACTTAGTCACTGTCCCTGAGCTTTTGTGCTCACGGCTAGCATTCTACCACTTTCAGCCACAGTTCTATTTCCAGTTTTTTGGTGGATGATTGGACATAAGAGTCTTAGACTTTACTGTCCAGGCTGGCTTTGAACAAGGATCCTTGGATCTCAGCCCCCTGAGAAGCTAGGATTATAAATGTGAGCCACTAGTGCCTGGCAAAAAGGAGGTTTTGATCAAAATTCATTGTGTTCGTAAACTGTAAAAGAGTGTTTTTGGTAATATCACAGAGATAACTTCGGTTAATATTCTGGTATATTTTCTTAACTATTTTCAACATATGCATATAGTATTTCAGTATTAGATACTCTTCTGCTTGTCACCTGGGTACATCCGGTCTGTACATACATCCTCTGAGCCATGGGAGATGTGACCTGACCTCTCTGGGCCACTGAACTCAAATACAGCCCATTTTTACACTAACAACTTAGGAGTTAGAAACTGACTCAAAAAGTTGAACTGAAAACAGCAGCTTAAGGAAGATAGAATTGGGAGGCCTATAGGAGGTGAATTGGTGACACGGGTAAGATGAGCAGATGTGAGACATAGAAGATACCAAGGAAAACACTGAGGACTATGTACAAGTAACATTTTGACAGAGCCAAACTGGTGATTAAGGAATGGAAAAGTTGGTGTGGTAGAGAGAAACATGGAACAGGCATACAGAGCAAAGGCTCAAGGGCAAAGACCGGTGACCTGAAAGAGGAGCATTGTGCTCAGTAATTTTCCAGGTCCAGTTTCTAAGAGGTCTATCTGTCATTGACTTCTATGTTTTGGCTCTCATGAGACTTCTAAAAGATACTTAAAATAAAGGCCCTTTTATCTAAGCTGGGTCAACGTTGCTGGCTTGACTCAAACAACTTGAACTTGAGTTGGCCTTTTTTTAAATCGGCTATTATAAAAAAAATCCTCCAAGTTATTTTCCATATGCTTTAAATGCATAGCATTTAATGGCTAAATAATATTCCAAAATATGGATAAGAGTCATAAGTGATAACAAATTCTTTATTGTAAATATCATTAAAATTATTCTCTACATACTCATAAGTCTGTTGTTGCCCAAATAATTCCCAAAAGACTGAACATTAAAGAATTATTTCAGAGCTAGGAAGGTAGCTCAGTGCTAGAGTGCGTATCTTGCATGCATGAGGCCATGGGTTCGATTCCTCAGCACCACATAGGCAGAAAAAGCTGGAAGCGGCCTGTGGCTTAAGTGGTAGAGCACTAGCTTTGAGCTGAAGAGCTGAGGGACAGTGTCCAGGCCCAGAGTTCAGGCCCCACAACCGACCAAAAAAAAAAAAAAAGAATTATTTCAGCTACCTACCAGAAATGGCCTCTCCCATCTCTCTCTGTCTCTGTCTCTCTCTGTCTCTCTGTCTGTCTGTCTCTCTCTCTCTCTCTCTCTCACACACACACACATATACACACATGCTTTAAAAGGATTCAGTGTGGAAAAATCCAGACTGCCTTAAAAAATTTCCTTGAGTACTGTTTTAATTATTGTACCAATTCCAAATGTTCTTATTAAAGTACAGTGGGTATCTCCAGGCCATTGAATTCAGAATAAGGCAGAAAGCCACACTCCAATCTTACCCTCATTAGAGAAGAAAATCTGGGATACAGGTCATTCATGTATGCTAATACATCTGTGTACTAATGAGCATAGATGAGCAGGCTTGGCACTCAGTGGCAATACATGCACCTAAATTGCAAATCTTCCATTTTCTTTCCCTTCCTCTTTCCCTCCCTCCCTCACCTATTCCTTTCTTCCTCCTCCCCCCTACCTCTTTCTCCTTCCCTCCCCTTCTCTCTCCAGGATTCTTTCTGGCAGTACTGCATTTTAACTCAGGGCTTTGAGCTTGCTTAACAGGTGATCTACTGCTTGAGCTACACTTCCAAGCCCCAATAGATCTGTGTGTGTGTCTGTGTCTGTGTGTGTGTGTGTGTCCCCAATTGGATTTTTTTCTTCCAGTACTGGAGCTTGAACTCAGGGCCTTGTGTATTCTATTGAGCCATACCCTCAGACCTTTTATCTAATAAAAACATTAAAAGTATAAAAATGCCAAAACTATAGGTTTTTAAAAAAACAGTAGAAAAGTATTGGCTCCTAAGATTGGCCTAAACACTTGTATAACTTACACTAAGCTATGAAGTTGGCTTCATTCTGTTTCAAAATATAATATCAAGGAAGGTACAGGTGGCTCACGCCTATAATCCTAGCTACTCAGGAGGCTGAGATGGGAGGGTGATTAGGAAGATGGTTGTTTAAGGGCCAGGGCCATGCCCACCCCTGCAAGTTAACAACACCTTGTTTCAACCAGTGGTGGGCATGGTGATTCACACGTGTCATCCAAGTTACATAGGCAGTGTAAAGTCAGAAGGTCCTGGTCCAGGCTAGGCTGGACAAAACCATGAGATCCTAATCTGAAACATAATCAAAGCACAAGGACTTTCTCTTTGTGGCTGGAGTCTTTGAGCACTTGGCTAGCAAGCATTAGACTGTGAATTCAAACCCTGAGTTATATGGTTTCAGAAAAAGTTATTTTCTCTAAATGACAAAAAAAGCAATAAAATAGTAAAACCCATTGAAGATTAATTACTGTATTTACATCTTCCCTTTGTTGGAGGCAACTAATATACTTTTTATCTCCACAATTGCATCAATGAATAATCACATCTTTCTATGATATTTTGGGGATGCTTCTTGTTATTTAAAAAGTTACATTGCCATGAACAAATCATTGGTGAACACCTGATCTTACCCATATGATTTGATCTAGTCAGGTATGATTTATTAACATACCAGTTTTCTGGACACATCAGTTGTGAATTGCCTCACAGAGCTGAAAATGAACACTGGAGATGGAAGTTAGTTGGGTTTCTTAAGATCAGAACTTAACAAACCATCAGGCCTGTATTCTAGCCTTATCTCTTGACCTGAAGGAATTAGGTAGGATGATGAAAACAATTAAGAGCAAATGTATCTTTACTCTCAGAAAACCATCTCAAAAAGGAATCTGCCTATTCTTAGAAAGGCTTTATGCCTATGTCTTTGGTATCATATTCACCAGCTTCTTCAGTTCATTAAAAGAAAGGGACCCACTGCAACAATGAGATGTACAAGACGCTATGTCAAAAAACGAACTTTACAATTTAGTCAAGGGTGGGGGGGTATAGTTGAGGAGGTGGGTGGGATGGGATGGTAGGGGGAAAAACAAAGGAGGAGGCAACAATGCTAGATAAGAAATGTACTAATTACCTTGCTCATGTAACTGTAACCCCATCTGTATTTTCACAATAAAAAAACTTATTTAAAAAAAAAAGAAAGTCCCCCATAGATGGAACTTAGAAACAAACTTCTGAGGGGATTCCTGGGCTTTCCTAGGATATTTCAGTTTTAGGGTGGTTCAGAACAGAACACTTCTCTAATAGTCAATGGTCTGGTTATTAGGAAACCCCAATAACCAGATACGATTTAAGAACTTCTTTTGGAAAATAGTTTCTACCATTATAGAGCCTTAACTTACTTTTAGCTTCATTTATTTTTTTACCAACAATCAATTTGGCACATACTTGTCATTTCTAACTTTCTTTCATTGTCCTAAATAAAACTAACATAAAGAATGAAATACTTATCACCTATCTGTGTCTATTTCTATGATGACTTATTTTAGAGATGGATGGCCAAGGTTAGAAACTTAATTGTCCACACTATGTACTGCCAGTTACATTTCAGAAGGCTTGTTCAGACTATATTTCTACTGGCAACAGGGTAGATATAGTCAGCCTCATCACAGACCTCATTCAAAAGCTGCCCATTCTCTTTCATACCAAACACCACATAAGCAAAAGGTATCCAGGTGAGGTGACCACACCAATGAATTTACTTAGGAAAAAAACAAAACCTCAAATGAAATGCCTCTCATGGAGACATGGACCTGGCTAAAAGGAGGTGTAAGTGAGAGCACTGTAGTCTAGGGCTACCCTGAGACAGAAGGAGGAGATCTTACTGCAAAAATTAATTAAATAAATGAATAATCAAAGCAAGTCCAGGACCATGGCTTTTGTGATAGCACTTACCATCTGCAAAAGGCCTTGAGTACAAACTCCGATAACCAACAAGAAAACAAAAGAAAAATCGTTCATAAAATCAAATGTATTTACTTAAAAGGGAATAAGCCTTTTTGTACATTTTAAGAAGTATTTATTAAGAAGAACTCAGGGCTTATTAAAAAAAAAAAAAAAAGAAGAACTCAGGCTAGGGTGTAGCTCAGTGGAAGAGTACTCAGGGGGAAGTTCTGAGTTCAATCTCAGGCACTGCCAAAAGTAAAATAAAATAAAAAGTTAAAGAGCAACACCTATATGGGTATCAACCAAATTAAAGGGTGTTATCAACATCTCTGGAAACACTCCCAGAGTTCAACTGAGCACCCTGTGGCTCTTCAGTCACTCCAAGGGATCCTGCCCAGGATATGACCAGCCTGGAGAAGTGTTAAAGACTTTCTAAAAATAATCATTACTGTACAGCACATGACACTTTGCTGGCACTTCATAAAGAAGGCTGCTACTACTTGAAAGGATTTCTCTATCGATCACTGAAAATAACTATTTTCTAGAACATAAAAAACATATATGATCTAGACACCTCAAGTGTCTCTTATAGTTCAATCAACCTACAGTTCCCTTTTGAATTGCTCTGTTTATATCCTTTAGCTATTGTGTTTTTGGTACTTTTCCTATCAACCTCTCTCTCTCTGTCTCTCTCTCTCTCTCTGTGTCTCTTTCCGTATGTATGTCTGTATGCATGTAAAATTGAGTGTTTATCACTTGTTATAACTAATACTTTCCTTGTCTACTGTTTTACTAAGAACTACAAGTTCTAGATAAAACTGACCTTTCTCTTTGTGATTGTCTTTCAATGATACAACTAATTTGAATGGAGACATCCAAGTAGTAGAGACAAATAGTAGAGGGAATATTATAATATACTCACATGTTTTTACTATCTATCACAACAATTAGGAATTCTCTGCAGTTCTTTTTTGCTTTGTTGTATTAGCAAGGCTCAGATCAAACCCAGGGCTTCATACAAGCCAGGCAAGTATGCTATACAGAGCCATCTTCCCACCTTCATCTTGCTATTCTTTTTTGTTTTTGTTGTCGTGTTTTTTTTCTTTATTGAGATTAAGTGATTACATAAATTTCACAAAATTCACAGTATTGTGGGATAGTGATACTTAAAGTCTCAAACACATTTTAACCTTCACAAGGCACATTATCATGGTCTAGAAACCTCATGGTCTATACAAACTATGACACTACAGCTATTTTTTTCCAAATCAGGTGATATCTTGCTATTCTTACTAACCAATTCTCCCCCATTTTTCCATGATTCTTTTACTTAAGCATTTTAAAGAAATCTCAGGCATAACTTTGTGTTGCATATAAATATTTCAGACTATATCTTAGATGATAAGAGCTATTAAAATAATCAACACACCATCAACATTATCAATAATTCCTTAATTTTAAACATCCAGGTAGTCTTGATATTTCCTGGCTGCACAAATGACAATCTAGGGTGGAGTTTTAGCTTCCAAATTCAAACAGGCTGAATTTCAATATGTCATTTTAGTTTTTCTACTATTTTCTGTTTCCAATCATTTACCCGTTGAAGACACTGAGTTTTTTATCCTACATAATGCCCTACTTTCTGGATTTCGATAATGGTACTCTTATAATGTCATTTACTACAATCTTTATCCCTAAGTTTCAACCAAGTAGTAGCTAGAGCTACAGATTAAATAGCCTTTTGATCATTTTATTTGGCAAAATACTTCAAACATGGTGCCAACAACTTATTACATCATGCTATGAAACATTATGCCTTTTCGTGATGTTAAAATTGATTATGCCTTTAGGTTTTGTCAGCTTGATCTAAGTGATCATACATATTTTATTTATTTATTTATTTATCTATCTATTTATTTATTTATTTATTATGTGGGAGACTGAATCCAGGGTATTATATTTATTAAGTAGTATTTTCTACCACTGAGTTACACTACTGGCCTTGAACTAAGAGTTTTTTTTGTTTTTTGTTTTTTTAACAATTATTGGCAATTATTGGCTATGGAGCTACATAGAAGCCTTATTTTATTATCACATTAGATCGTTAAATAATCACAGTATTTTTCTACGGTTTTATTTATTTACTGGTATGGGACTGACCATCTTGAATTCACTTCAGTGTAAAGTGAGATGAAGATTTAAATGGATTTCTTCTAGGGGAAAAAAATGTGTTTCAAGAAGACAAGTAGCCCAAAACAGCCTTTCTCACACCATACACCTGGTGCTTTTCTAAGGGGAATCCCACACTGTTTGCCCAACACTCAGTAATTTTCCCAACATTCCCAGTATCCTGGAATTGGAACAGAGACTTTCTCATTTCCAGAGACCCACAGCAGCGTTTAGTCTAAGAGGATATCTGAGAGCACATGGTGTCTGTGGCATCTTAGAGGACATAGCATTTTTGCCTCAGAATGGAAAGCTAAGATTTCATGATTATTCTGGGTTTTGTTCCATCAGTAACTTTTAAATTCCTGAATGTCAGCTTTTTATTTCTGCAAACCATCATTTTCCCATTGAGGGAAATAACCTTGAAAAATCTGCATGCATGACACAATGACTCAAACTTAAGCAGAAGTAGTCCCATTTCCCTTTCCCTTTCTTTAAGGAAAAAAAAAGTGACTATATTCACTTCTTTCCAAATGTTGGCACCCTGTATTTGTCCCTCAAATTAGCAGAAAAGACATGTATTGGCAGGGTAATTATTTTGATCATCTCTTTCTACCTTAAAGAAAATTGGCATCAGATACTTGATTTTAATGAAGAAAGAATAAATCTAATCTTGCCTGCTTTGCCTATGATCCTGATGTCCATAGCTGTATTATTTCTTTTTCCCAATACTTTATTTCCCAATATTTTAACCTTTATTTTATAGGAGCATTTTATTGCTGGTAGTCCTTCCAAGTGTTTCTGTTCTTTAAATTATGCCTCTTTAGAAATAGAATGGCATAAGTTAATATGTATTTTTCTCTTTTTTAGTTTTTATTTTATTTTCCTGCTTCCCCTTTTTAATTGTTATTGCAAAGGTGATGTACAGAGGGTTACAGATACATAAGTCAGGTAACGAGTACATTTCTTTTTGAACAGTGTCACCTCTTCCCTCATTTTCTCCTAGTTTTTTTTCCTCCTGATCCCCCTCCACCCACAAATTGTAAAGTTCATTTTCAACCAAGTATCTAGTGAGTATCACTGCTGAATTAGTTCACCCTTGTCCCATCATTTCTGTGTTCCCCGTTACCCTCCCGAAAACAGCTAAACTTACATACAAGACAAAAGTACAGAAATCAAAAGAGTGGCAAAGGAGATAGACAGAAAACAAGAAGCAGAATAACATGAAACCTCTTTTTACCATTTCTTGGGGTTCATTTTAATAATAATTATATATGACCATATGCCCATCGCTATTGAACCTTGGTGATCCTCTCCTAAAAATATCCTCCTTTGGTTTCACTGTGTGAATGTCTAGAGATGTGTATAATTTATCATGTGTATGTCCATGTGTACATCCAAGTGTATATTTTGTCTTTTACCATCCAATCGGTTTACTTGTAGATTTATAGGCACTTTCTAGTTACAACAAAGGAAGGAAACCATGTAACCTATGTTTTTTGGAATCTGGCTTACTTGGCTTATATAATTTTTTCCAAGTCTTTCCACTTCCTTATGAATGGTGCAATATCATTCTTTCTGATGGAAACAGAGAATTTCATCACAATCCATCTATTATGATTGTCTTACTAGACTGTGAAAGCAAATATGGTATGTTAGACAGGACTCTAGTTTTAGACCTAATTAGATAGAAATTCCTATGAATTTTTAAAAATATAATTTTGATGATGTACATATCAAATCTGCAAATAGCATGATCCTAGGAGTAGAACAGATTGGAAAACTGATCACCCTTTTCATGTCTTCCCATATGTAAATGCTTCAAAGTGGTTTTGCATGAAGAAATAGTCCATTTTTCAAACCTTGGTTTTTTCAGACTTTGCAACTCATTTTGGAGTAAATGATAGTTCCTAACCTTGACTCGTGAAGTCTTCCTCCACCTCATGGATAAGCCCAGGCTAGCCCCATTGGTTGATGAGAGACCAAGTGATGCTTGCCATGTCTGGAGAGCTACAGCTTTTACTTGACATAGCATCTGGCCACAGGTGCATGATGTAGCCCAGGAGACTCCAAAAGGCCACTCAGCTGAATTCAGTCTCACTGCTGACACACAGAGGTAGAAGTAAATTTTTTTATTGTAATCCACTAAACTTAGAGTGGTTTGGCATATAGAGAATGTTAATAGATACATGCAGAAAATAAGAAATGATCCTAAGAGACTTCAGCAGTCTAGAATAGTAAACCATATTATTGAAATAAAATAAAGCCACATTAAGTGTAAAGATCCAAGTTTAAGTTTAGAATACCAACTGTGTGGAAATAGAGACTGTTTATCAACATGCTGTGTGAAACAGTGGCTTTCAATCTTGAGTTTCTACATTTTCAACAAAGCTAATTTTACATAGAATATGATTTTGTTATACACTTATTGTAGAAGATAGTTACCACAATACTAAAGTCATCATATGAGATAAAATGAAATATATGTGATTAAAAATTGATCTCATATAAGGAAAAAGGGAAGTCAATTGTGGATTCCAGAGAGAGACTGAAGGTGTAAAGTGGAAAAGATAGTCATCTTCATCTATGTGAAAAAAGAATGGGACATTTTCAAGACATTGTATTGAAAAGTAGGGTTGATTACTTCAGATCAACATTGGGAAGAAGTTGAATTAGAGAAGACATATTATTGAAGTATACAGAATATGAAATCAAAGCTCAGTCTTCTACTTATAAGTGTATGGTGTTTGTAAAATGGAGATAAAAGTAATGTTTTATGAGGTTTGGGGACAAAATGTTTGGTTCAGTGTCTGGAACATAGTAACCACTCAGCAAATTTTATTACTATCATCAAGGAGAAGAGCAATATAAATATTAAAGGAGCTGCCTTAAGAAGTAGGAAGCCTCTCTTACTGGATATATTCACAGGAGGCATGACACATGTTTGTAGGGTAGATGGGAAATCAGAGTGGTGTTTTAATTACTTTCCAACATGGAATAAGTCCTTTTATGTCCCTTAAGACTTGGATAACTTGTATTTTCAAAAAAAACTAGAAATATTAAGTAAATGAAATTCATCTAATACATCTGGTAAAACTTTAATTATAACAGTATAAGTGTATGCTCTCCCTGCAGGGAGAGTTGTCCCTTGCTGAAATAAATGTATATGCAGATAGTAAAATTTTTTTGTATTTCAAATCCTCGGAAAGAAATATGCTACTCAAATTTAGTTTTATAAATATTAGCATTGACAAGTTTAGTCCCACAGACTCATCTTGGTGTAGTGTTTAAATTCATGGAAAGGCCTTATCTTTTCACACTAAGCCTTTCCCAGTAGTATGCCTGACTTTAAACAGGCTAAGTATTTTCAAGATACAAGAAGCTTAACTTTCTTTTGCAATTAATATCAAAAGTATAAACACAGCTGGAAACTAGTGGCTCACATCTGTAATAATTAACTGCTTGGGAGAGTGAGAGCAGGAGGACTGTGGTTCTAGGCTAGCCAAGGTAGAAAAATCAGGAGAAGCTGTGTCAATGGACAAAGCTGGATGTGGCAGCATGCCATCCCATCTATAAAGGTAAGCCTAAAATAGGCATATAGCAGTCCTGGCAGAAAGCAGAATTCTATTCGATGATTAGTACAAAAAAGAGGCGATTGAATGCCCCAACAACAAATCCTCAAAGAAACAACCCCCCCATTAATAAGTGGGCTAAAGACTTAAAGAGAGACTTCTCTGAAGAGGAAATAAGAATGGCCAATAGACACATGAAGAAATGTTCAACTTCACTAGCCATAAAAGAAATGCAAATCAAACAACATTGAGATTCCACCTCATCCCAGTTAGAATGGCTAGAATCAAGAAATCTAGAGGGGATGTGGCCAAAAGGGAACCCTACTGCCCTGTTGGTGGGAGTGTAAACTTGTTCAACTACTCTGGAAAGCAGTATGGAGGTTCCTCAAAAGACTACACATAGATCTCCCCTATGACCCAGAAATCCTAGTTCTGGACATTTACCCAAAAGATCACAAACAAGGCCATACTAAAGCTACCAGCACAACCATGTTTATTGCAGCATTATTCACGATAGCTAATATATGGAACCAACCCAGATGCCCTTCAGTAAGGATGCTTCCATCAGAAAGAATGCCACTGCCCTATTTGTTATGAAATGGAAAGACTTGGAAAAAATTATATTAAGTGAAGTAAGCCAAGCCCAAAGAAACATAGGTCCTATGGTTTCCCTTATTTTAATAACTAGTACACATCTAGGTAATCTTACCAGACAAGGAGAAAAGGTCAAAAGCTATGTACATATGACCATATAAGATAATGCTAAGTGAAATGAACCCCAAGATAGGGACACAAGAGGTTTTTTCTTTGTTGCTATTGTTTTTAATGTACTATGATTTTTTTTGTTTCTTTTGTACATTCTCCCTATGGTATATCCCCTGTTGTCATTATATTTGATTCTGGTGCCCTGCATCTTGTATATACATTTTCTAATTTGGGGAAAGGGAAGGGAAATAAAAAAACGCTGAAACAAGGACGCAGGTTGACCCATCGTAACAATGAGACATACAAGAGGGATAATAGGGGAAAAACAAAGAAGGGGGTAACAATGCTCCATAGGAAATGTACTCATTACCTTACACATGTAACTCTAACCCCTTCTGTACAGTATCTTTACAATAAAAAAAATTGTAAAGGGCTTGAGGCATGGATCAGTGGTAGTGGGCCTGCCTAGAAAGTGTGAGGCTCTGAGTTCAAACTGCAGTACTCCCCCAAACAAAACAAACAAAAAAGTCTAAGCTGTAGCCAATCACACTTTTTCCTCTCTTTATAGATACAGCACCTGGAAATTCTGGCCAAAACTATTCTAACAGCATAGCAGGCAGTTCTAACTCCCACTGCGATTCTATTTAATAAGCTAGACCTGTTACAGTCACCTACACTGGGTACTATACCTATCTTCTCCAATTATCTCACTTTTGCCAGGTAACAGAAAGGAATTCATGGTGGCCAAGGCACTTTGTCTTCATCATCTCTAACTAATAAACATTTTCCCCTTTTGTTTTTGCTGTGAGTTTCAGGGTAATAATAGGCATTAATAACCTATGTGGAAAAGCAGTGCTTTTAAAGTTGATAATTTCAAACTATCTGAGGAAATCCTAAAATGGTTTAGTGAGGGAAGAGCTCTGAATCTGTGTTTCAATGAGCTCTGGGTTCAGGACAAAACTGAAGAGAATAGACAGGTATTCATAGAAACAAGCAGCTCCGCACCACCCCCCCCCCCCCCATCCTGGGGCTTAAACTTAGGGCCTGGGCACTGTCCCTGAGCTTTTTCTGCTTAAGAATGCTAGCATTCTACCACTTTGAGCCACAGTCCCAATTTCTGTTTTCTGGCAGTTAATTAGAGCTAAGTCTCACAGACTTTCCTGCCTGGCTGGCCATCAAACTGTGATTCTCAGATCTCTCAGCCTCCTGAGTAGCTGGGATTACAGGCATGAGCCACCAACTCCCGGCTAACAAGCAGAATTTCTAGACCATTCCATTCAATCAATGCCTAGTATGTGACCCAGAAGAGACAACACCCATAAAAGCAATGCTATAACAGAAGATACAAAGTATAGTTTCAACTGAGAATAAGGATTAAAATAGAAGAAAGAAAGAGGAAGTGAGTTATAAAATAGTCTGAGAAAGAAGAGGGAATAAAGCAGGAGTAAGTGAAAAGAACAGACAATGGCACAATTGTGACAGAGAGCAGAGCAGTTATTGGAAGGAGCAGTCACTGGGAGCTCTGCCTAGAAGGGTAAATTCATTGCACATGCCTCACCCACCTTTTAGAATAATGCATAGAAGTGCAATAGACATAAGGAAGTCAATTAACAGTTTAGTCAAACTGCTTTAAAAGTTTGTAGCACATGAGAGATGAAGAAGGCCTAACAGAATCATCAGGGTGGGAAAGGAAAGGGAGAGATGTGAAGGATATAGAATGATTTGAACTTGGTGGATGAAAGAATGGATGACGAAAGGAGAAGAAGAATGGACTGCCCAAGTATCTAGCTTAAGTTGCTGGGTAGAAGTACCAATCACTGAGGAGGAACAAAATTCACAGAGCAAGAAGCCAATGGGAAAGGGAATTTAATTTGGTTTTGAACATGTTGAATAAGCGATTCGATGAAATAAAGAAAATGTGCTCAAAGAAGGACAGACTACTGTTAAAAAAAAAAAAGAGTGCTAGAGATGGCATAATGGGAGACAAGCATTGGAGGTGCTGTGAGGTCCTGTAAGAGAGGTTAAGTGGCAAATGGAGCGGTCTTTTCTATGCTTCTAAAAGCTAAGGAAGGAAGAGTCAAGCATTGTCAAAGTCAAGACAGAAAGGTGCTAGAATGTGCTCTTTGGATCTGACAGGATGTTCCTACTGATCTTGGCAAGGTGGTTTTCATAGGTGCAACAAAGGATGGAAATAAGTTCCATTTCAAGAAACATGACCATGACCAACTCTCTCTCTCTCTCCTATTTTATTTAAAACACAATGGTTCTTACACCAACTCTCCTTGAAATTGCTTAGTGTAAAACTTTTAATTTCTGATATTTGAATGAATGAAGCCATTTTAAAATGAAGTGGACCTCTTATGAGTTATTCTGTAAGCAACTGTCTTTTAAATTTGATTTGCACTAAGGAAATCACTCGGTTTTGGCAGGCATTTAGTGAAAAGCAGCTCAAACCTAGGGATTCAGAAAACAGGGATCTCAGATTAATAATTTGGGAATTTCTTTTTCTACCATTCCCTCTCTTCAACAAGTATCTACTATGTGGAAGGTGTCGTGCTTGGTGCTTTGGGGACATAAATGATGAATACAAACATAGTCCTCACCCTCCTCATAGTCCTCACCCTCCTCCCTGCAATCCAATGAAAAGGACAGACATTCAATCAACCATCCTCAACACATAGCATACTGTAATAAATGTTCACAATGGCACAAGCGAAGTTCTAAGGGAGCCAAATGTAATTCCCCATTTCTCATGAAATGCAGGAAGTGACCTTTAAAATCACAGACATAATTGGGGCGTTCATTGCTTCACTAATTACCTGCTTACTCTCCACACCATAAACTTTTATGCAACTTGCTCTCTATTCGCCTCATTCATACTCATTTATTTTAACAAGCATCCAAAGGGTCTATATGCAAAAACTTAACAGGCATTCCTAGTAAGTCAAGATTCCACCTCCACCCTCAGATTTATGGCAATTCTTTCATTAGACTGAATTTTAATGGCATTTAATACACACATTGGCTCTTTTCATTGAGTATATCGATGATCTTAGCATTAAAATTCATAGCTTCCTGGATTAGGTGAGCACTGAGCTTCTTTCTTCCAGATAAGACAAACTAGGACACCTAAATATATTGAGTGGCTTCTACAGACTACCTCTGAATATTTTGATCTGAGTAACCTCACGGTGACATTCTTGTAGCACACACTCCCTTCAAAGTTCTTTGGGAAGCAACTGCCTTAAAGATTCTGCTTAGGGCTACATGCTCACACATTATTTCCCATTGGTACAGAGCTGCTATTTATAACTGGAGTCTGTTGGAAAATGAAAATCTAAGGCAGGTTAACTGTAGCCAGAGTGACCCATGACATAAGTCAGGTCAAACACTTTTTTGGCATCCTTCTTGCGTCCTTTCAGGAAACTAATTATATTTCAGCTAGAAACAGGGAAAGGTTCCATCTCACCAGCAGTGGGTAAAGCATAGGCACTAGGTGCCACATCTCCTATTTATTAGTTGTATGACCTTGAACCAGTTGTTTACAGCCTATGCTTCATCTGCAAAATGATTAAGTGAGATGCTGCCTATAAAAGCTTATGTTCATGTTTGGCACCAAGTCTTCAAACAATGGTAGCTATTATTATAATCATGATTGCTATTACCATTTGCACCAAATTGTCCTGAATTGCTTTTTATAGCCCTGCATCACATATGTTATGCTCTGTGTCTGTTTATTTCTTAACAGAGGTTTGGCTAACTTTTAGCTTGGAATGTAGTATTTCCAAGAAGTACTCCCTTTGGTTTTCTCAGAGTTAACTAAAATATTAAGAGACTAGAAAAACTATACTAACTCTACGGATGATTGTATAGAACAATTTCTCAGAGCTCAATGCTTTTCTGATCAGTGTAAAAAGAGAATATACAGTCCCTATGGCCTTAGGTTACACTCTCTTTCCCCCACTTCCAGGTGGAACAAATTTCCATTTCTATTCTCTCAAAATTATGGCAGCAATATAATTACCATTCTTCTCCCAAAAGTTCCAGTTGGCATTTTGCAGCTGGATCTATCTGGGAGATAAATTAGGCTAGTGTTAATGGAAAGTATCAGCACATTGACACAAGGAAAGAATATACAGTATTTCTAATACAAATTTGATTTTCTGCATATTATGGTAGCAAAATCTGTGCATGCACACAACTATGTCTGTGTGTATGTATGTGTGCATTTAGTCTATACGTGGCACATTATATATTTTACATGCTATAAAGGAAGATCAGGGGAACAAGAATGATTTTTGTTCCTTATGTTGATTGCTTCCCATTTTTATAGTAGGCGTGGACATGCTTCATATAAAATAATATTTATCAAAATGAACTCTAGGAAATAGAAACAAGAGATTTTTTTTCTTTGTTGCTGTTTTTGTTTTCTTTTCCTTTTGTCTTGTTTGTTCATTTATCTCTCTTTGGGAGGGTGAAGGAGAGCACAGAAATGATGGGACAAAGGGTGAACAAATTCAGCAGTGGTATTCAATAGACACTATGCTTAAAGTGAACTATACACCTTGTAGGTAGGGCCAGGAGGGAAAAACTGGGAGAGTGACAGGGAAGGGATGACATTGTTCAAAAAGAAATGTACTCTTTACCTGACTTACATAACTATAACCCCTCTGTATATTACCCTTATAATAACAATAAAAATGGATGAAAGGAAAAAACCTATTCAATAAATAGAGTCTAAAGGTCTTAATTGTTCAAATTTATTTTCTATGACTTTTGGGACTGAGTACTCCTGTGCTACAGGAGAGAATAAAGTGTACTTCCATTTATTTAAGTATGTTTGCTATATTTTATTGAAACTCTTCTGAGCTTGTGAAAATTGTTTATAAGGACATCTTGCCTATGAGGAGGGTTGGGTGAACAGATTTCATATTCTCAGGCATTAGTTTGTGGTTTATAATCAGCTGATCTCCTAAGGGTGAAACCAATATAGTAAAATTTATCCTATGCTATTTATAGGGATGATGGTGATAACTCCTGGCATCTAAATGTAAGGGATATTGTATCATATAAATTCCACATATATAATTATATATAATACATATTTCATATATATAACTATAGGTAACATATACATCATATATAGTTATATATAGTTATGACAACACATGCATAAGGATAAGATGAAAACATCTGAATAACAAATTAAATTCTGTATCCATTTAACCTTTGGTGTACACCTACTATACACATAGCATCATGGCAAGCATTTCAGCAAAATCAGGATTGAAAAAAACCTGACCTAGGTTTCAATGTGTGGCAACAGTAATAATTAGCATTTTAGGGGGTTAATATATTAAGTCAAAATAAGAAGTTATTTACTGTTGAATTAAAGGAGAATCAATCTAGACTGTGGTATGAGGGACTAGTTCTCTCTTCTCCTAACAACCTGACGGAATTATCCCTGAAGATGTAGCTCATGATATTTGCTCCAGGAAATTAAATTTGCTCCAGAGAATGAAGCAATAGAATATTAGGCCAAAAGCAGACATGAAGCCACCTGTATATATTTCTATACTAATGCACAGTATCAAGAGAATTAGAAACACTCTTTGGCAGAAAATGGGCTTCCACTGCACTCCTTAACTTTAAATGATTTCAGCAGAAATTTATTCACCTCCATTCTAAGAATTGCTTCAAATCTAGATACTTGTGTCTACTCCCTGTAGAACTTAAAGCACATGGGCAGAGTCCTGGCATTACCTTGTTCTCAGAGACTGATGATGGCTTCTCTGTCTTTCCTTCCTTACCCAGACTGGATTTGGGAGATCATTTTCAGCAACTGGGCATCTTCCTTCCTTTAACTGCTATGCATTGTCCTGGGTCTGCCCCTTTCTGTGCAGGATTGGGCACTGGATTGGTAGACTCTTCCTTGGGCAGACAGCTACTCTCTGCCCTACTCCTGTGCACTGTGATATCACTGCAGTGACAGTAATAATGCTCAAAATAGTAGCAGTGCAAACAAGATGGAAGATGATTTCTTTTTTAAACCCATTATGGTTGAGCACCACGAGCCACGAATTCTGTAGAGGCAGAGATCCTGGCTCTTCAATGGGGTTCTTTGCCACTCTCTTGGTCTAAGATGGTGATTCCAGCTTCTAGCAACACAACTATATTCTAGCCAGAAGAGGAGAAGGATTTCTCCATGTAAGAAATCACCTATAAACATACACAACTTCATCTCATGTCCCATTGGCCATACTCTAGGCCCATAATCACCTCTAGAAGTAAGGAAGGGTAAAAACATAGTTATCAGCTAGGTGGATCTACGCCCAGCTAAAAGCTCTATTATTTTAAGACAAGTAAGAAATAGATCTCCTAACTTGAAATTTCCCTTCAGCTTCTTACAAAAAGTGCTCCCCAATACATAATGCATTGTGCATTTTTGCCTCAGTGTCTAGAAACTCAATGTATTGAGAAAAGATATTCAGCCACCTCAGAGGTACTCATAGAAAAAAATTATGTTTATCTACAGCTATAGAAATCTATCAGCTTGCTTTGTTAAGAGTCATTACCTTCTGTTTATTCTGCTATCTTACTTTATTATTTTTTGGAAACACCAGGCCATAGATTGGTTTTGGGTTTGTCTTCTCTATATTTGGGGATCATTGAGAGCCCTAAATAATAAATGGCAAGTTCAAGGCATTTCTCATAGAACTAATGCTGTCCATCCAGACCTAGACATGATAACATCATATTCATTGACTTCCAAAGGGCTGTGACCAAGAAATTAAGCCTAAAACTGCTTCCATTTGCTAAGCTAAATAGATGTTAAAGAACATTTACCCCATGCATTTTTTTTCTAAACACAAAAGACTAAAGGTTAACCTGGAAAAAGGACATTTCTAACTTATTTCTTCCCATAGATGTCTCTGAATTTTGAAAGAAAGCAGCTCTGTGCTTTGGTGACTCTGAGTCCACAAGTTCTTTTGTTTTTATCTGTTGTTTATTCAGTTACTTCCACCTGGTTCCTTCAGCTTCCTTTTTGCTTACCCAGAAACACAAAAGGCCTAGGGAGTTTGTTTATTTTTTTTAGCCATCCTACCATATAATAACACTGCTATCCTGCTATGCAGTTTATCTTTGCATTTCCTTCTGGTCATGCAAAAATAATACATTCAAGGGACCTTTCTTTGGATCCAAGACACATTTTACCTGTCACCTAAGTTCATTTGAGAAAGGTGGATGGGCATAGTCATGGGCACGAGCAACCTCTAACCCTAACAGTTTTGCCTGCTGTGGTTCCAGAAGTCAGAGCATTCTACTGGGTTGTTTGACTTGCACAGCATGCACAATGCCTTGCTGACATAGTAACACCGCTGAGAAATTGTGTAGGAGCACCTGGCAATTGAGTTTCCTTCCATCCTCTAATATTACCTATTTGCCCAAAGCCCCACTTTTATCTCTACTATCTATCTAATTCCTTTTCAGTCCTTTACTTTGGATCTCTTGATAATTTATTGAAATCCCGAAACCCTTTTTGTATTTTTTTGTGTTTACTGGTAGCTTGTGCAACCTTTTGGGAGTAACGTGTTTACTGTCAAGCATATTCAAGTACTCTGGCTTAAGATTACCTACAAATTACAAAGAAAAAAAGGTCCTCTAGTTGTATCACTTTAGAGTTTAATGGGCTAAGTTTAGACTGAGCTTTCACAACACAATGTTTAGCAGCTGCAAGGGGAAGGAACACAAAGCTGCCAGGTTATCCCTAGGAAATCCCAAGACACATATTTATAGCATTTGCACTTATTTACATAGATTTGTATGTTCCATTCAAAAGGCACACTGACTCCAGTTATGTAAAATAAAGCACTCAATTCTTCTCTATCTGAGGGTGGATAACCAAATATCTAGGTTTGCTTGCTTGTGGCCCGGGGTGATTTTCTTTGGCATTTCCTCTTCCAAGAGCTTCCTTCTTTATTTCTGCCATCTGATCATAATCATTACAAAAAGGAGTTAGAATTTAGTCGTGTTATTAAAGCTAGCTGGTTCCCAAATAGTCTTTTATTTAATTTTTTTTGCAAAGATGCTGTACACAGGGGTTACAGTTACATGAGTAAAGCAATGAGTACATTACTTGTTGATTATTGTTACCTCTATCCTTGTTGTTATCCTACTATCCCTTCCCTCCTCCACCTCCCACACTCCTCCTCCCCATGCACCACCCCCCTCTCCCCCCCCCCCCCCCGGTCCAATATACTGTCCAAAAATATGGAACGTTTCAAGAATTTGCATGTTATCCTTGTGCAGGGGCCATGCTAATCTTCTCTTCATCATTCCAGTTTAAGTATATGTGCTGCCGAAGCGAGCACCAAAATAGTCTTTCCTGTATAATGAACTCACATTAGAACTCTGTTTTCCAACTGCGCTTTTCACAAGACCCTTCCTTTCTGCATTGCAAGGAAACACTAGTCCCAGATTCAGCTGCAGCACCATTTTAGGGGTGGTAGACAATCCCTGTGGCTCCTGCCTTACACCCACAGGAAGAGTTTTTGTTAGTGAGGAAGATAGTTTGGATTCTGAGATTAACCATAGGTGTCAATTACCCACCTTTAAATGCTACCTTCCTTTGGCTCCTATAATTGAAGGTTGACTCTGTTTCTATTTTCCCTATCAATTCTCCCCTCCAGGTGGATAGATATGAGAGTGATTGCAATATGAATTCATTATAGAAATTTACAGCAATTGTGTACAGCCAAGAAAACAGAGCTATGAGAAAGGAGAGAGCAAGACTGTCTTTTGGAAACAATCTTACTCAAACTAAGATGGCCCTGGTGACACTTCCTAGAACCCCTAGCTGATAATTGCTTGGTAGAAGAGGAAGACCAGAGCTTCATACAGAAAAACGCAGAGTGATCATAGAACATTGGATACACTTTCATCCTCTGAGAAGCATTCTGAAAAGTCACTCTTTGACCTTCTTTTGTTGTGTGGCTTGAACTCAGGGCCTGAGCTTTTTCACTCAAGGCTAGTGGTCTACTACAGCTCCACTTCCAGCTTTCTGGTGGTTAATTGGAGATAAGAGCCTCATGGACTTTTCTGCTGAGCTGCCTTTGAACCATGATCCTCAGATCTCCTCCTCCTGAGTAGCTAGAATTACAGGCCAGAGCCATAGGCACCTGGCACTCTGACATTTCTAGACTACAATTTCTGTTCCTCATTAGGACTAGGAAACCACACAATAAACTGAGGTTTATTCATTGGATTGAAAAGCAATTTAGTTAATGGATTCTCTCCCATTTTACCAACAAAGTAGTGGTTTATTTAGATCTCATATAAACAAAGTAAAATACATGGAGATGGAAGGGACAGCCATGGAGTCAAACAGGGAATATTGGAACCATTGCCAACACATTTGGTGACATCTAGGAAGTATTTTGTTGGTTGGTTAGTTGGTCATCTTTGAGCCAAATGAAACTCTTAAGTCAGCAAAGGGAAAGTGCAAACCTCACTGAACATAAAGTACAGTCCCTGGAAAAGCTGGCCTTGCTCCTTACTCCTCACTAGGCCTGCAGAAGTTCAGCACTGTTGACAGAGCAGCAGGAGAGTAGACCTTTAGGTCACACGGATTTCACACTTCAGACAGCTGCCTGGGCAAGACTCAGAGCCAGCAAAATTACCAGGAATTAGCAGGGAAAAGAGATTCATTTCCTTCTGAAAACTTAAGTATGGGCTGGGCCCACATACACCTATAAAATCCCTGTTTAAAGACCTTCTATGCATTTGATTTAGCTTTTCCAGTGACCTTGCTTTGTTTGAGATGTAGGATTGCCTGTAATCTGCAGACTTCCTTGACACAGCAAAGGACAGGAAGTGGGTAGAGAGTGGGGTCTCTACCCCCAAAACACTGGGGTTCTTCTACTAAAATATCCCTAAGTATCTTTGAGCTACTCAGAATTCTGCTTCCCTTCTCCCAGCTCCCAGTTCTTGAGTGGAACAAACTGGAGCTGGTTTCTCTATACTTACTTTTCAGCTTTTCATTTATGCATACATTCAATTCATTTACATAACTCATCCAATGCTTGGATACACAGTGAACAAAATGGGTAAAGGATAAAAAAGCCAGGAAAGTAGCTCAATGTCACATGGCCAATGGAGGGCACAGCTGGGATTTAAACCAGGCAGACTGGTTCCAGGAAGCCCACAGTCTTACTATAGGCCTCTATACTCCCTGGCAGGCCTGTTAATTTGTGACTCTAAGACCAGACTAGTAGCAGGTCAGGCAGGCATACACTCAGAACTTCTAGAGACAATTATCTCGAATCCACAAAATGGCTTCACTGATCAATATTTTAAAATAAGATATTGTGTCTGAATGTCACAGTATGATGCCAGTAAGTACAAGTACTTAGTCTCCTTCCAACAAGATGCAAGGTGAGCCAAATTGCTGAGAGCACAATATTGAAAGACGGTAGGAAGGACCCCATTGGGGTAGAAGTGGAGGCAGGGGCTAAGGCCCAGGATATCCGTCAATGTTTCTCCTGCTCAAGACTTTGCCTAGAGCAAATCTCACTAGTGTCAACCAAATAATTCAGATTTGGGATTTTATCAGGCACATTTCTGAGAACAATTGGATTATCTGGTTCAAATAGCTCAAAACAAAATAAAATAACAGCCAATTGGCTCACCCCATACTGTTTGACAACAAATAGGTGCATTCGTACTTTGGCAACTGGCTTGTCAATCAGCGGGCTTGTGAAGCAAGCTGAGCTTACACTGCTGTATACAGGTTTCCATGGCTGCTCCTGCAAGAGAGAAAACAGAAGAGACTTCAGGGACTTGGCTGACTTTCCTGCTGCATGGAGCCATTCTCCACTACTTACAACAGTGCCTGAAGCACTGGAAGTTGACAGCTGGAACTCTAAATACCTGAGTCAGCATTCTGCACAGCTTTGTCTGTCTGAAGCCTGTACAAACCCATTTACCCTTGCACGGGGACAGATTTCCAAACCGTTTATGACATTTTGAAAAATCCATACACATGTGTTGACAGAAATTCAGAATAATTTTAGCTTTATCTGCTAAGGTCTCTTCTGACAGCATAGATCGGGTTGTGTGAATCTTCTTTTTTCCTTTTCCTTTTTAAAAAATAACTTTACTCATACTTCTTTGCCTTGAAATAATGTGATAGTGTGTGAGATAATTTCCTAAGTTCTTTACTTGCTATTTAGAACCCGAATAACTCTTTATGTACTTTTGCGGCTTTATCTCTGTCTCCAGCTCACAATTTACTTTAAATCTTGTCCAAGTTTTTGTTGTGGGGGCAGTAGTGGGATATTTTTTTGTGCGTGCATTAGTATCTAATTTATGTCTTTTGTTTATGCTGCGCCTAGTTCCTAAAATACCTTTACTGTCTCCTCGTGAGTGCCTAAATAGACTATAAACTATAGTCAAATACCCCAGGAAACATTTCAACCAGTCTCCTCCACTTCTAAACTTTTTCCTTGACTCAGGGGCCCATGGCTCTCATTGCTGGAGATCATGTCACAGTCTGCTAGGAGAGTCATTGAGGACAGAGAGCTCATGTTTGGTTGTCTTGAATCTAGCAGAGTTCTTACACATTATAGACTTTTGTCTCACAATTAGTAAGCTTTTCCTTACTCAGCTGAGTCTTTTAATGTATGTATCAATTTCCATAAAATTTCACTAGATCCTGCTGTCTCCAGTGTCTAGCCTCAATTCTTACAATGTACATTTCTCCAGTCTTGTAAAAGAGACATCAAGAGACTTGTTACTGAACAATAACAAAAAACCTTAACTGTAAATATCAATAAGCCCCATAAAATTAAAAATAACCTTTAACAGTGAGTCAGCAAACATTGACCCATCCCCCCCCCTCCTGCTGTTCATTAATTGGCTATGTTTCTTGGGGTAAAGGAAGATTTCCTAGCAGTCTTTGCAAAGAAATGGAGTCTGACCTCCAGAATCTTTTTTTTCTGCTATAATGAGTTATCTTGACTCCAACCTCAATGGGGCAATTTATTTGTACTCTCCACCGTAGTGGCTCTGCTTATAATTGTGGTTTCGGTTATTCACACACATCTCATGGGGTCTTTTGAGACTAATTGCTGAGATATCTATGGCCTAGAAAGGCAAAGGATATTGTCTGAGAGGGGATCCTGCAATTTCCCCTCAAGAGAAATCAAGCAAACCTCCGATGCTTCCCAGGGTCAGAAAACAGGGTCTAATGGTTGGATTCTGATGTGTGGATTGCTGCCCATTAGGAGTTAAACTGAGACCAGCAACTCATTTCACAGGTCATGTTCCAGCCATCAAAGTGTAATTACCATCAAACCCCACTGGCTCAGGTCCCAACCATATTAGTGAATGCATGAGTGAAAGTTCCAAAGGATCATATTACCAACTTCCACCTTCCAGAGATAAAAAGACATTGAATGGCACCAGGGAAAAAGGCTAAAATATATCAAGTTCAGACTGCAACTTTTTTTTTTTTTAATGAAAATCACAGTTGTGCTGTGTTGATGATCTGGAAACATGATTCTGCTTCTAGGAAGCCAATCTGCAGAAGTAATAGATGAATCTAAAGAACTCTGCCCTCCAATCTGAGATTGGTCCAGTTGCTATGGCAACATGTACCCAGTTTTCTAAGGTAGGGGTTTGTGCAGCCCAGTTTTCTTTAGACCAAACATCCAGTCCCTTTGATGCCTTTGCATTAGTTATATGTAAGACTAAAATAACCCAGCTGTTGTCAAACATGACCTTTTTATGTAGAAAATGTTTGTTTGGTAAGAAAAGTAACTTACAATTTTGGACCATGTAGAAAAAGGGAATTTCTGAAATAAGTATATGCAAAACAGAGTAGTGATTATTAAAGTGTTTTATTTTACTATTCCTTTTCTCATTCCAGTCTTTCTCCAGGGTTTTGTTTGGGAGGTTGGAATTCCCTTCCCTTCCCTTCCCTCCTTTCCAATCCCCTCCAGTCCCCTTGTCCCCTCCCTTCCCCTTCCCATCCCTCCTTTTCCCTTCCTCCCTCCCTCTCTCCCTGAGTGTGCTCTCTCTCTCTCTCTCTCTCTCTCTCTCTCTCTCTCTCTCTCTCTCTCTCTCTCTCTCTCTCTCCATTCTGGAGCTTTTCAGGTCCTGGGTACTGGCTCTTAGCTTTTGCAGTCAAGGCTGGCACTCTACCACTAAAGCTCCACTTCTGTTTTTTGGGGGATGACTTTCCTGTCCTGACTGGCTTTGAACCTTGATCCTCAGATTTCAGCCTCCTGAGTAGCTAGGATTACAGGCAAGAGACACTGGCACCCAGCTTGGTGTTTACTTTTGTTTCCCTAATAACCCGCCACTTGATGAACGAGGTTTTTGTGGATACTGAAGATGCACTCAGAACAAGGAAAACTGAATAGACAATTACAGAAAAGTTGTTGAGCCCTGCCACCCCAGACAAATTAGCCATCTTCCCCAGATCTCTGCAAAATGAGAGCAACTGCTGTCCCTTTATCTTCTCACGATAACATTCAGAGCATTCCAAAAAAAGCTACAGAGCTTCTCAGAGACCTTCATAAGAAATATACCTCGTGTTAGTTTTCTAAGATTGGGCTCCCAAAAGGAGAGCAAACCAGGAAGACTTTGAACTGTAATTATAGCCTTTACTGTTTATCTTGGTGCCTGAAATATAAGAGCAACTCCTGGGGCAAAAGGACAGAAGTAGTCCAGGATTTTAAGCAGGAAAGAGGGGGTCATCTGGCAGCCTGCCTGGCTGACTGAGCATGGCAACTGGGCCAGGTTGCACCTGCTTAGCAGCTATCACTGGGAAGCACAAAAGATCTTAAAAACTGTGAAGGAAAGAGGCATCCTCCCTCAGAAATCTGACCTTACACTGTCTATAAAATATAGGCAATATATGTCCATCAGCTTCCTACCTCCTTCCCTGAGGCTTGGAACAAAGTGTTCTATTTGGGAATGGAAGCAGAGTCTACATTAATGATTACAATTCCTTCATCTAACCTCACCCTGTCACTTTATTTTCATCTCATTTTCTTTTTGAACTGAGAACAAGCGTAACTGCATCTTGCATCTGTGAAAAGCATGTGCTTTGAAAGAGCTGTTAAGAAATCATTTAGCCATGCTTCACAATGCTCAAATGCCACGAGAACTGTTTCTGGAACCTGGGATGCTTAAGAGAATGGTGACATTTCCAACACTCAGTGGGAAAGGAGGAAAAAGAAAGTTTCTGGAACAGGATGTGTCCCTGATAACTGATATTTTCCCTGGCCCCTGCTCTCCCTGCCCCCAACCTGGTAGCTAAGATCAACTCAGAGTGACTTGGTTCACCCCACCCATCCCAGCTGGAGCTCCTTCCTTGGAAGGGTCAAGTACACAGACACAGGGTGAGGTGGCCTTGGGAAAGGAGGAGAACTGGGTGGAGGGCGCTGACTCACCCAGCTGCACCAGACTTCCTCCCATTTTGGTAAACTCCAGTACACTGCACATACTGCTGAATCCTCCACTTTTTTTTTTTTTTTTGGCTATTATTACAGACATTTGAGCAGAGAAAGGGTCACAGGGGAGAGCAACTCAGAGGCATGATAGTTTTTAAGTTTCCTAGGCAAGGATTCTGTGAAAGCCTGACCTGCTTGTGCAGCCCCCAGAGCTTCCCGCCGTCCTCATTTCCCTTCAATGCTCTGCTAAATTTTTGCATTTAAATTTCCATTTCTTGGCTGTTTGCCATGTTAATTTTTTTTTACGTCTCCTGTGCACTTATCTTCCTTCGCAAGGTTTTATGCATCTTCCTTAACCACCTGCATCTACCACGAGCCTGCCATTATGTAGAACATTAAAACAAGTACTGTGGGAAACATTCCATATCAATGGCAGTAGGGAAGGAGAATGCACATTACGGCCCTCCTGCACCCATGGGTCTCCTACAGTCTTTATCCAAAGGTGTGTGTATTTACGTCAAACATCACTTTGTGTGACACTCTTGTGTCCACCTGGGATGACAGGTTGTTTTCTAAATTTATACTTACAGATTTATACCGATTGAGAGTGTTTATAATATTTAGTCACATCCACAAGGTAGTATGTAATGTATTTGATAAGTTGATGCTTTTATATTATTTCTCTTTTTCTTCCCCTACAATTAAAAAACACTTCCTTTTTATCTTTCATTTCTAAAAGCATAATTCCTGGAACAAAGATGAAAACATGTCTATAGTTGTTCTTATCCAAAAAGATTGGTTCGCATGGCCATTTGTAATATACAGTGTATATGATATCCACATGTACGAGTGTATGCATACCACATGCACACACACACATACATGTATGAGCAAGCACCAGTTCTGGGACTTGAATGGGACTTGAACCCTGGGCTTTGTGCTGTCCCAAGACTGGCTGCCTACCACTTGAGCCACAGTTTCACTTTAGCTTTGTTTTTTAGGGTGGTGAATTAGAGATCAGAATCTCATGGACTTTCCTGTCCGGGCTGACTTCAAACCTTAATCCTCAGATATCAGCCTCCTGAGTAGCTAGGATTACAGGTGTGAGCGCCTGGCACCCAGCTATTGCCCCTATTATTTAAAACAACAAACACATGAGGAAAATGTCATGTTCACCTTGTCTTTCAGGCTGAAGATACTAAGTGTCACAAGGGTTGCATAACTCAGTGTGAGATGATGAACAGTGACCGTTGATGACTTCACTGGTTTAAAGTGCTACTCTACCCAACACCTCACTTTTTTCAATCAGCAATTGCTTACTGGGTGTCTAGTGTAAAATTTCTTCAGCCTGTGTCACAGTGAAACACTTAACATGGAGCTTGAAGCATGTGATCAAATTCCATCTTTGTACTTTAGCTAGAATTTATATAAGCTCCTGAAATTTGCTAAACCTCAGTTTCCCCCAATGTAAAATGGAATGATATCTATATCAGAAGCTTATGTGGAAGATTCAAATTGAAATTCTAGCCAAACACCAGGAGCTCATCCTGTAATCTTACCTACTTGTGAGGCTAAGAATAGAAGGATCATGGTTCAAATTCAGCTTGGGCAGAAAAGTTTATAAGACCCTTTTCTCAAACCATGATGAGCAGAGTATCAGATGTCTGCCATCCTAGTTACTTGAGAGGCTCAGACTGGTAGGACTGCAGTACTAGGCCAAGACTCTACTCAACAGAAGAAACTGAGCATGAAGACACATACTTTTCATCCCAGTAATGATGGAAAGTCTAAAATGGGCAGAGGCCTACACAGGACATGAGATCCTCACTCAAAAATTAAACATCATGAGAAAGAGCTGGAGGCATGGTTCAGGCATAAAAGACCTGCCTAGCAAGTACAAGGCCTTGAGTTCAAACCGCAGAGCTGAAAAATAATTAATTAATGAAAGAATTAAAATTCTCTCAGCAAAGAAATCTACACTAAAAGAATCACTGTTGTTATTTTCATATTAATTTATTATTCTCCCTAGGAGCCTTCTTAAGAGTTAAGTAGAAGTATATATAATGTATTTTACAGATTTCCATCCCTACTATCAATTGGAAAATTATTCTCCAGGATCTGTAACTTGGCTCTGCGATGTTTCATAATAAATTTTATATTAAGTAGTTAAAAGATTGGTAGGGAGTGAGGGAGGTGGGCAGGAAGGGATTGTGGGAGACCAACAAATGCTCAACAAGAAATGTACTCATTACCTTACTCACATAACTGTAACCTCTCTGTTCAGCATCTTTACAATCAAATAAAATTTTTTAAAAGATTGGCAGTGTAAAATTTTATCAGGGGCTGGGAAGGTGGCTCAGTGACAGAGCGCTTGCCTTGCATGCCTGAGGCCCTGTGTTCAATTCCTCAGCACCACATAAGCAAAAAGAAAAAAGCCGGAAGTGGTGCTGTGGCTCAAGTGGTAGAGTGCTAGCCTTAAGCTGAAGAGCTGAGGGACAGGGCCCAAGCCCAGAGTTCAAGCCCCACAACTGGACCAAAAAAAAATATATTTTATCAAATTGTTTAGATAAAATTATAATTATAAAATAAGTAAGGTTACAAATAATTATTTCAAAGGTAAATAAATTTAAATAATATACTTATTTAAAAATATTAAATACAGTAATATTCAATAATTTTATATTAGAAATCAAAAATATAAATTTATTAACAATAGAGGCTGGGACATGGCTCAAGTAGTAGAACAATCTACCTATCAATTGCAAAGTTCCTAGTTAAACTCCAGTAATGCCCAAAGAAAAATAATACTTATTTACTCAAAGTTTATAAAACAAATGTTTAAATATTTGATTAATGTATATTTATTACATAATGGAGTTTCACCATAGTATTTTGGCATGCTCATATTATACATTGGTCAGATTTAATCTACTCTATTTCATCTATTCTATATGTAAAATAACATTTTAAGTATTTTAAATATTTTTGAAGTAATCAATTATGAGTTAATCAGAAAGGAACAGATTTATACAAGTAAATGCATATAAAATAAGCAAATTTGCCTATAAATAAGATAATCACAACATGGTACAAAGTATGCTGTCCTTTTAGGTTGAACAGTTGGATTTAAAAATTGATTTTGGAATTTACTTGATATGAAATCTCTTTGGGGTCCGATTTCTTCAGCAGCAAAACATATAGTATATTATTTTCTTAGGTGACCCAATAAGACAATGTATTTTAAAACAATCGATAATCTTTGAGGTATTTCAAAAGAGAGGTATACAAATTAGATATCTCTTTGAAAAGATAAAACCAAAGCATGTGCAAGTTATACCCTACAACAGTCTGTTCCCTGTAGCATATAAACTCTAAATACTCTAAGAGTTCAGAAAAGATATAAAGGGGAATGAAAATGAGAAGTCATCTACTTAATAGTGAGAAAAGATCACATAGGAAGAACTAATTGTGTCTAGTTCCCAAATGTCAATGGAGGTCAACTTCATGACCAAAATGATTCCAGAAGTGTAAGCTCTATGAGACTCAAATCTAAATCAATTGTAACAGTGTTTTCCATGGGGAGAGTGGAGAAGGAGAGGAGAGAAAGAGGAAGGATAGGAGGAAGGAAACCGGGGTACTGTAACCTAAGACTTGCAGCAAATTGGCAAAAGGTGTGAATAGATAAGAGGCAACTCATAGCCTCTCCCTTGCAGTTTTGGAAGTCCTTGCCCTGAGTGCCCCAGAATACAGCTGTATTTAGAGGCAGGGTCTTTAACAAGGTAATAAAATGGAAATAAGTTCACCAGGATGTATCCCAATCCAATGTGATGAATGTCTCTAAGAGGAGATTAAATTAGATACAGATGTATGCCCAGGGAAGATTTTGTGAAGAATCAAGGAAAACACAACATCAACAAGCCAATGAGAGAAGCCTTAGAAGCAATCAACTCTAAGCATACCTTGATCTTGGATTTTGTTGCTTCCAGAACTGTGAGCACAAACATTACTATTGTTAGTTAAGCTACACAGTCTAAGGTACACCCTTAGCAAACTAATACAAGGCATCTTAGCAAAAAAGAAAGAAAGAAAGAAAGGAAGGAAAGAAAGAAAGAACAAACAAAGGAGAGAGCACATGGGCATTACTGAGTAAGGCAATGAGTATAGGAAGGATTTCCAACTAAATGAGGAAGAGGGTGTAGTAATGACGAGTAACAAAGCAATGTAGACAATGGAATGGGTGGGGTTTGTATACCAGTACTGAGATGGAATTTGGGATACCTGGTATATGAGATGCTGTCCAAAGTCTAGAAGGAGAGAAGAAGACAAGTTTTATTTCAAAGGGTGGTAAATATTAAGGAGAAAGGTCTGCAGAAAACCAGGGGAGCAAATGGAGGTGAATCCTACCCACCCAGGAGAGGAGGTGGCTGTTGCTGAGACGTTTCTAGTGGTAGCCGCATCTGTGCTAAATATGCAAGGACAGAATCAAAGCTAGGCAAAGAGATAGGACCGGGGGTGGTAAAGGGATATGAAAGCAGTTCCATGCAAAAACAAAGAGTCATGAATGTAAAGAAAGAAACATTGAATTTTTGTGTGAACCACAAAGAATTTGGCATTGTTAGGTCTTTCAGAGTGAGACTGAGATAGTGAGAGATAGATCAGGAAAGCAAGGCAGAAAATACACAATTCTTGGTATACTACTGTTTGAATGGATTATCTGGTTTTAAAAAGGAAAACAAATAGATGCACTTGAATGAGACATGGAATGTAAACTAGGTAACTATGTAGGCTATGGTTGCCACAAGCCTGGTTGATACTCTATATCAGACTGGTAAAGCAGTGAAGAGTCTACACTTGAGAAATAGCTTGTGTGTGTTAGACACATATCTGACTTTAGGAGGAAAGATGGAGTTTGGCTCACAGTTTTAAAAGTTTCAGTTTATGGTTGACTGGTTCCATCATTTTTGGCTTAAAGAGGCTAAACATTTCAAATCCATAACATAACAGGGAATTGAAATAACCAGAATGTATAAATGCATTAAAAAGAGGCAAGAGAGACAGGTGTAGACTACTGGTAGGGATTGTAAGAGAAGACAGATACACTCGGTCTACCAGGAGTAGTGCACACCTAAGCACCAAAAGGCACAAAGGAGACTTACCAATTTCATCCTGTTGTTTTAATAAATGATTTTAATGTAGATTTTATACTACATTTGATCTTGTTCTTCCTTTTTTATCTTAACTTGAACTTTCTACTACAGTCAAATGTTTCTGTTGTCTGCCATACATACAGTGTATATGGTTATAGCTTAATCATTTTGAGCCATCTTTTTTGTCCATGATGTACCACTCAATATATGCAGGAATTTAGAAAGTTGCTACACTTTTCCAAACATTAAATTTCCCCATTTGCAAAATGGGGATGATGATCATGACTAACATCACATTGGCTAGATCAAAGGAAATAAGAGTTCTATTGGAGTACAGAAACGAAGTTATAACACTGACTTGGAGAGAGGGATGAGGGTTAGGGAAATAGAGAAATCTTTTTTTTAATAATAAGGGTAATGTACAGAGGGGTTAGTTACATAAGTAAGGCACAATGAGTATATTTGTTGTTGAACACTGTTACCCCCTCCCTTGTTTTCTCCACTTTCCCTTCTGACTCCTCTCCCCACACCACAAGTTGTAAAGTTCATTACCAATATAGTGTCTTGTGAATATCCCTGTTGCATTGGTTCACCCTTTGTCCTTGGTCTCACCATTTTGTTATTCCCATTCCCTTCCCCAAATAAGATAATCATATATACAAGACACAAGGTACCAAAATCAAAACCAACAACAACAGAGGATAAACCAAATGGGGGAAAATGAAGGAAAAAAAGAAATAACTTCACATAGTATATTAAAAGAAAAACCTCTTGTTTCCATATTTTGAAGTTCATTTCAATTAGCATCATTTTATATGGTCATACGTACATAGTTATTGAGCTATTGTGATCATCCGATCTTCTGCTAGGACTATCCTAGACATATACTGATTATTTCAAATGAAGGCAACCAATGGAGCCTGTGTTTCTTTCAGTCTGCCTTACTTCACTTAATATGATTTTTTCCATGTCTTTTAATTTCCTTATGAATGTGCAATGTCATTCTTTCTGATGGAAGCATAGAATTCTATTGTGTATATATATCACATTTGCTTGATCCATTCATCTACTGAGGGGCATCTGGGTTGGTTCCATATCTTAGCTATGGTAAATAATGCTGCAATAAACATAGTTGTGTTGGTACCTTTAGTGTGGCATTACTTGTGATCATTTAGGTAAATGCCTAGGAGTGGGATTGCTGGATCATAGGGGAGTTCTAAGTTTAGGAACCTGAATGGAGAAATCTTAACAGATATAGTAATACTCACTGCTGTCCACCTGTACTCATACATACTTATTTTTTGAACTTAGGAAGATTTTTCCATTCTTTCTTCTCCAATCTGTTCTCCACATGATATTTGATCTTTCAAAAAATATTTTGAGTCTTTCTTCTCCCATAATTTTCTTCTATGTTTTACTCCTCTTTTTTTATTTGTTGGTTTGTCGGTCTGGGCCTGGTCGCTGTCCCTCAGCTCTTCAGCTCAAGGCTAGAGCTCTACCACTTGAGCCACAGTGTCACTTCCACTTTTCTGGTGGTTTATTGGAGATAAGAGTCTTACGGACTTTCCTGCCCAGGTTGGCTTTGAACTACGATCCTCAAATCTCAGCCTCCTGAGTAGCTAGGATTATAGGTGTGAGCCACCAACACTCGGCTGTTTTACTCCTTTTAATCAAACAATTCTAAGTTTCCTATTGCTCTTAGGTGTTAACGAAAATTTCATCTTGGTCTACAAGATACCTCCTGGTTAGGTTTCTTCCCACCCATCCTGATTCAACATTGCACTGTTTTCCTCCTTTCATTGCCTTGAAAGTCAAGTTCTCTAGTGCCAGATAATCTTTGCTCATGTTCTTCTCTCCTCTAGAAAAATGTCTTCTACCTGTCAGCATCAATTCCTTATTTCTCTTTTCAAAGTGGTCCAATTTTCCCTCCATTCAGTAGCTTGACTGGATATCTCATTCAGTCCTATTCACTTACTTTTATGCATTCATAAAGCAAAACACCTCTCCTTTGGAACTATAGAATAACTGCAGTTGAGTTGGACACTTTTATTGCACACGCATTTGTGTGACTTTTCATTAGATACCAAATACTACCATTCTCCATTCCCCACAACTTTAAGTTTCCTGTGGGTTGGAGGCTATCTCTGTTCCTGCCTATTACTGTACTCCTCAACTCTTACGTAGCATCTGAGATACCACAGGCACTCAGCAAATATTTCTTTTTTCTTTTTTATTTCTTTATAGAAATTTTATTGTAAAGGTGATATACAGAGGGGTTACTATTACGTAAGTCAAGTTATGGCAGATATTTCTTCAGGCACATATTTCTTGAATGAATAAATAAGTAGCTAAGCATAAACAAATGGAGGAATTCCTAAGACAACTTTTAAAAGACTACTCAGAGAAACAGACAAAGAAAATGAACAGAGGTTTCCAAGCTGTGGGGCAACTACATATCTACAGGAGAGGAAATAGGGTAGACATAATGAGTAATTAAAAATTGCCCCACAGGCCATACTGTGCACAGAAAGCTAGCAGGATGGACAGAGCCACACCATGAAGGATCTTGGGTATCATAAAGATACAGAGAGGAAGAAGTGTTTTAGACAAGTAACACCTGGCTGTCTACAAGCTCTACAAGAATCCCTCTGGGTCATGGTGGTGAAGGCATTAAAGAGTGTGGAGCAGGAGGCCTGAGACCAGACAGGATCTTGGGAATTAAAACAAGGTAGTTGTATGGGAGCTAGGGAGAAGAGGCTGGATCGAGAATTAATCTCTTTCTACTACCACAGCTAATTATTGAATGACATTAAATTTTTATTTCATAAGGCTTGGTTTCATGCCTGAGCTTGGCAGAGGCCTCACTTGATCTTTTGTATGCATCCAGTTCCATGAGGCATTCATATTATGCAAAAGGATTAGTTCTCCATGGAAGTAAAAGAGAAAGAGAATGGAAGTACCTCTAAGTTTGGATGGGAAATGGGAAAAGAAAGGTGTCAACGGCATAAAACTGTGCATTGATTAGGGACCTGACTTTTAGAATAAGGTGTGTTGCTTTTTCTCTATGGAAAAGTAACAGCAGATAGGTGACATGAATAAGTCATCAAGATATAAATAAACGATAGCAGAATCTCTTCTGGATGATATGTGGCAACAAGTTCCCCATCATTGTAGCTTATTCAGGGCCAGTTCTATGGGCATATGATGTCTGTACTACCACAGGTCTCCACACCCAGAGGGGCCTTGTGCAGGTTATAAATCTATGTGGTTCCACTGCCAAGTTCTTCATGGTTTCACTTGTAAATTCTTCACAGGTGGCATTGCATGGGACATTGTAGGATGAACATAGCAAAGGCGGTAAGCACAGTGCATGTTGCCTCCTGCACCTATGTAGTGCTATTGTGTTCCATGAGCACAGAATTCCCGTGGAGCCACGAGGTGTGGGAGCTCAGTGAGACTCAAAGCAAGTATAAGGTATGTCATGTCCACGCCTGAATAAACAGTCTCTGACGGCTCTGAAATACCAGGCTTTCCATTTGTACCAGAACGTGTTTCCAATGCAACACAGAGTCAGTGAGTTAAGAAACACAAACAAGCCAGGTGCTGGTGGCTTATGCTTGTAGTCCTAGTTATTCAGGAGGTAGAGATCCAGAGGATTATGGCTCAAAGTCAGCCCAGGTTAAAAAAAAAGTTTATCTCCAAAAAGCCAACCAGCTCCAAACAGGATTTAAGGCATAGCTCAAATGGTAGAGATCTGGTCAAGGTAGCACAAGGCCTTGAGTTCAAACCAGAAGACAGACTGGAGGAAGGGTGGGAGGGACACAACTAGCCAAGGAACTCAATCTTTCTTTTGTTGTGTTTATAATTTTCCTGTATTAGCCAATCACTTATGCTGAAAATGACATGGGATCACAAAAAGGTAGGCCAATCCGCAGTCCTTCCTTTTCTGTTCTTTCCTCCTCATCAATAAGCCAAAGGAAGAAAGTGTTGGCATCATGTGTGTGTTGAGAAGTACAATAATATAAATACAACTGAGTTGGTCCATGTGCACATGTCTGGGTAAGGACCAAGTACATATGTAAGTACAAGCTACAAGTCATATCCTTTCAGTGATTCTGCACATGAACTGAATGCTTTTCTATTTAGACTTAAAACTAACATTGTGTGATACAAAGGTGAATGATAAAATTCATACTAATCATTTAGAACTTTACTCCAGTAGCAACAAATGGCAAATAGATAGCACCATAACAAATTAAGAGAGAAAAAGAAAGAAAACCAACCTCTATTTTTTTTCTTGTTCTTTGAACAAAAGTCTCTGCATTTACATTTTGCAAGCAGCCTGGCAATTAGTGAAGCTAGTTCTGCCGAAAGGGATCATTGCCAGGTAGCTAAGCACTAGCAAGGCAATCACCAGAGCTGTGAGCAGTTAAGAAGAAACTGTATGATTCTATTGTACTGTTAAAACTGGCCTGTCTAAAAGCTACCAGTGTGTTCTTGGCCTATTTAATATACAAAACCAACTTATACTGAAGCAAATTTATCTTGGTGTAATGCCAGAGAACTCTAATAAATTATACTTTATATACCACAATATTTTTCTTTAATCATATATTCAAGTAAAACACAAGTGGCAGAGGTACTCAAATTATGTTTCAAAATCACCAACAATCTAACAACTTTTTTGGTATCTGAACACAGGGCCTTGAGCTTGCTTGGCTGCCTTGGCTTAGCTGGTGCTCTACCATTTGAGTTACATTTTGCTGATTATTTTGGAAATGGAGTCTTACTGACTTTTCTAACCAGGTTAGCTTTGAATGAGGATTCTCTGGATCTCAGCCTCCTGAGAAGCTAGGATTACAGGTATGAGCCACTAGCACCTGGCTGACTCCCAAATTTTGAACTATATGTAGTTCTCACACCAGAGAACACACTAACTCAAGACTCTAGCTAAGCTTTGAATTCTGAGACCATAGAGACAAACAATATATCTATTCAAACAGATGTAAGGAGTCCACATTAATATAAATGTTAATCCAATTTTTTAAAGAGGAAATAACTATTGAGCCTTTATATCTAAATACAACTTTCATAGACAAGTAAGTAAATTTAAGGACTTTCTCATTTATAGGGTTTTCTCTGTTTCCCAAGCAGAGTACTCTGGCTGCTATTCACTTTTTCCTCCTATGGACTGTTGGATTCATTTTATTCACTAATTCTGGAAGAACAAACAGCTCTGAACATAGTAATAAGGACAGAATCTTAATCTGTCTCCTTTCCTTGAAGCTAAAATTGCATAATTACTCTACAGTTTCTAAGAAGTACATACGAGAATAACATTCCATGCAATAAAAGCCTTAACTAGCCTTCCTCCAAGTGTCTTGTATTACTAGGAATTAGATGAGGTTAGCTGGCAGATGATATGCCAATGGTGTCATAAGCCACAAGTGTGCTCCTCCCACAGACTTGACAAGTGAGGAAATTCTAAGTGCAGAAGCATACTGAATCATTGATTACTTATAGCTGACCCCTCTTTTCCAAAAGAAAGACATTTATTCTATGATTAATCACTAGCAAAAGGCTAAATGTGTAAGGTACCTGGAAGAGATATTGGTTATAATTTACTATAAAAGAAAAGAAAAACTATTAAAGGGGAATAATCTCTTAAAATTAAGTTTGGTAAGAAATAGACCTGGGGCTGGGCATAGTGATACATGCCTATAGTTTCAGATATTCAAGGATGGTTTGAAGTCAGCCCAAGCAAAAAGTTAATGAGACTCAGTCTGGTGAAACAAGCCAGACATGGTGGCTCATCCCTGCAATTCCAGCTACACAAGACCCATAGGTAAGAGGACCGCACCTGAATCTAGACATGGACAAAAACAATGTGATCCTATCTGAAAAGTAACTAAAAGCAAAATGAGAGTTTGGGATATGGCCAGACAAATGTGAAGTCCTGAATTCAAACCTCAGTTATACCAATAAGAAGAGAAAGGAAATTGTGCAAAGAGATGCATCAGTGACAGCCACAGAGGCCATATGAGATGTCCCATGCAGTGTCTGTCCATCACCGGGGCTTGGCCTTCTGTGCATACATGTTCTACCTCACAGTGATGGATGAGCCAAAAGTAGCCCTACCATTTTAATTGCAAATTTAATGAGACCAAAAAAAGTCCCACTAAAACATTTCTCCACATTGCACACTCTCCTAAGTACCTAATTGTAATCATGATGACAGTGGTCAGGAGCAGTAGCATTGCATAGAAGCAATTACAACTGCTGGTTAGTTCTGAAGCATACAGGGTTTGAAAGCAGAATACAGAGAGCAACAGGGATGGCTGTGTGGAAGTGTCCGGGGAAACATCTACCAATGGGATCATGGAGCTGGCTCAGGTGCTCATTTTAGTATTCAGTTATCAAACCAACCCTTTCAGTTCATTATAATATGTGAGCCATTGCCCAAGTTTTATTTAGAAGAACACAGAATTTAGCATCAGATCTGGGGGCTTGACTCCACACAAAGGAAAGAAAGACACTACTATCATTTCTATTACCTGTCCTACCTGCCTTGAAGTTTTTGTTGTAACTGACCACCTGGTCAGACACAGAGATGCAGGCCTTGTTGACATGACCTTTCATCCTCCAAGCCATATTTCATGAGATAAAGATAAAGAGCATCCTTTAAAAATTATTTGTCAAGTTTTTTCATATTTATATATTTCTATTATCTGAAAGTAGGAACACAAAGGGGTTTCATTGCAACATGTCAGTTTATGAGTACTAGGCACCTTGATTAATGTCATCCCTCTCATAATTCTACTCTATCTCTTTAAAAACTAGATAGTATTGTACCACACAAATATTCATTTAACCAGCTGGAAATATTAGAGTATTCTTTATTTTAGTACAGAAGATGAATGCCAAGGACATTTTGGCTGCAAAATTAATGGTGAAAAATAAAGATAAACAAACAGTGATGGGACATATTTCAAGACGGGGCGTCATCTCTGCTCTGTGTCCTTTAATGTGCCTGGCTTTCCTCTTACAGGCTTCCCAGACCTCACAGGCCAAGGAACTGAGATATGATAACAAGAGTTAGCCCTCTCCCCTGAGGTTAAGGGTCTCCCACTGAGCAATCTGAAGCCAGATCACGACCCCATCCAGGCAGAAACCCTTTCTCACCCCTTCTTTCAGTTATTTCCTCAAAGGCAACCACCACTCTGATTTCTAAAGCCATGGAGCTCCGGCCTGATTGGATTCTTCTCAAACTTCATTTAAGTGAAATTCAGAATATATCCTTTTGTGCCTGAATCTTTCCATTGAGTTTCATTGTGCCCTTCTGGATGGCTGTCATTCATTCACTTTCCTTGGTCTATAGTATTCTTTTCTGAGAATATATAACAATTTACCCATTTCACTGCTGACAGACATTTGTATTGTTTTCATTTGGGGGCTGTTACAACCAATGCCACTGTAGAAATACATCTTTATTCAAACTTTCCATGACTCACATGCCCATTCTCTCCATGGATATATAACTGGGAAAGCGATGGCTGTATCTTAGGTTTCCAATTTGAGTAGACATGTGCCATATTTTCTAGACTGGCTGTAGTAACTTCACTTCCTCCAGCAATGGCTTTACTTTTTCTTTTTCTTTCTCTTTTTTTTTTTTTTTTGCCAGTCATGGGGCCTGAACTCTGGGCCTGGGCACTGTCCCTCAACTTTTCAACTCAAGGCTAGTGTCCTACCACTTGAGCCACAGCACCACTTCCAGCTTTTTCTGCTTATGTGGTGCTCAGGAATCAAACCCAGGGCCTCATGCTTGCAAGGCAAGCACTCTACCACTGAGCCACCTTCCCAGCCCCCAGCAATGGCTTTTCATACATACCTTATACCACTAAAATTACCCAGAGCTGGTTTCTGTTGCTTACAAATAAGAATCATAAGATATCTGAAGACAACCAGAAAGAAGAAGAGTATTCCAGATTAATAAAGCAAGAGGCCATTATATGAATATCTTGGACTTGAGTGCTCACCAAGCAGAGACTGTGCCACATACACTCATGCGTGTGCACGCACACACACGCATACACACACATACACACACACCTACCACAGACATACACCCACTCCTATATAGATGAATGGCCAGAGATAATCTCACCATGTTTATGCTCCAATTTTACAGCAAGTACACTAGGAAAAAACTCTATGAAGTAGGTATGATAAACTATATTTAGTTTAAGAAACTAAATTCATGAGCCGGGCGCTGGTGGCTCACGCCTGTAATCCTAGCTACTCAGGAGGCTGAGATCTGAGGATCACGGTTCAAAGCCAGCCCGGGCAGGAGAGACCTTGAGACTCCTATCTCCAATAAAAACCACCAGAAAACCGGAAGTGGCGCTGTAGCTCAAGTGGTAGAGCGCTCGCCTTGAGCTGAAGAGCTGAGGGACAGCGCCCAGGCCCAGAGTTCAAGCCCCACGACCGACAAAAAAAAAAGAAAGAAACTAAATTCATAAAGTTGTATAATTTGATTAAGATCAATTGTATATAATGCCAAAGCGGGAATTTGAACCCAAGATTGTTCAGCTCCAAAGGCTGTGTCATTCACCAGTATACCACTTTGACATTGAGTCTATTTGAGAGGTAAGAATTGGTTAATTTCTGAATAGGATTTGAAACATATTTGGTTAACTTTAAATAATATTAAAAGTACCAACCATACCCAGTGTCTGTGTAGAGTGTTCTAGGCAAGATGGCAGATGTGTCGTTAGAAAGACAGAACATTTCAGGGAGTGGAACACATGAGAAATTGTGAATATTCTTAATTTACTGGCTGCTACTCATGCTGCATTCCAACTAAATACGAAACAAAGTCTTAGGTAATAATTGTAACCCATCATAAAATATCTGACATCCCAAATCACTACAGGTCAGAATGATGCTAAGTCATGAAGAGTGATCATGATCTGCACTCAAGTCATTTTGGGGAAGGGGAAGGGTGCCATATTTTCAGCATGTTCACAGCGTAGAAAGAGAATATAATATTGTTTGTTGTGGTGTTCCGCATTATTTCAGCCTTATATACAGAATCTGGCTATGAAAGAATGTTACAGATTGTCAGGCTGATATTTTGATTGGTGAGCCAAGGGAGAGGTATTTGGCCTTGTTGCTGTTCTATTGGTGGTGATTATTTGATGTTTGATTGACTTACTGATTCTGATAAATGGATGGCATTTCCTCCCATTCTTCCTTTACATTTGTATGATTCCCAAACATAGGTAACATAAAAAGAAAAGAAATTGATTAGATTTAGCATACTCGAGAGACATTTTTTTTCGTATCATGTGACTACAAGGCAAAACTAGAATCCACTTAGAAATTGTTAGAGTTAACCCCTAAGAAAGGACAAAATAAAAAGTAGAATAGAGCAATAAAAAGTTAAACTATTTTCTCTTGCACCTTATTTAATTACACTGTTTCATAACCAATCCTATTTTGAACACCCCTCCCAAAGAACAGATATTGAGCAGACAGTTATAGTATCATTTGCTGCCTGCTGCTGCGAATTCACAAGTGATTGCCAGACACAAATTGTGCAATGAATCAGCCTTGAAGTGAAGTGATATCTGTGCTCTTCACCCAAAAAAACAGGCTAATTTCAACTTTGGCAGCTTGGGCTAATGTGGGGATTTAGCAGCCATGTGCATACACCAGTTCCTGCTCTGAGTGGTACTGTTTCAGCCTTCAGAATGTGAGCAGTAATTCCTTGACAAATTACAGCAGGCGAGGCTGAGCACCTTTGTGTACTTCACCCTCAGTCACAGTCACAGATGGGAACATATTCCCATTCTTTGTCAGAGGAAGGCAGTCACCTCTGGAGAAAGTCAGACATGCGGTAGTGCTCAATTAACTCTTGCCAACCGTCTATACCCCAAATGAGCATTCTTTCTTAGTGTTCCCATCATTTAATTCATAGTCATAAAATGATGGCTTCTCAACCATGGGTAGCTAAAGAAAAGATAGAGGGGGTAATTAAGCTCTTAACGTAGAACTATTGATGTAGGTTTCATTTTTTTATTTTACACAAACTCAGTTACAAAACTCAGAGGATGAACCACTATTGTTGGTTTGGACCTGGCATTTAGAGGTTCTCACCTGCCAAAGGCATTTTCCAACCTGGTATTTAGTTCCTCTGAGTCACTATGTCTAATCCCTTAGTCCCCAAGAGCATTACTTCAATGGATTTTCCTGATTTAAATGCTTGGAGAAGGTTAAATATACAAATAAAATCCAGCAACACAGCGATTATATTTCTCTCAGCATCTTTTTATTTTTTAGCTTATAGTTTTTGATAATTATTATCTATACCAATAAACAGTTAAAAGAATGACAAAAATTGATGTACATGAATTCATCATTATATCTGGTCTGCATCCAGACAAAATAAAAATTAAGAATTCCAGCAGTAAGCACCAAATAACTGAGAATGTAACAGAAGGAGACTATAGAATTCATAGAGAAAGGAAGGATTGCTTGTGCCCACTTTTATTCAGGATATTTCCTTTGTTCTTTGATTGATTGTGACCTTTGGTCTCTGAAACATATTTGCTTTGTCTGAAATTTAGAATGCAGTTAAATGGCAATCCTACCATTACCTATGAAGTCAGCTTAATATGAAATCTTCCAACTTGAGAAGGTTCACTTCTTGTTTACTCTCTAAAAGTCCCCCCTCACACACACACATTTGAGATACATAATTGTGCTGATTTAGTGAAAGCTGTGCTGTTGATGCAGATATTTGTTTATTGATTGATTGATTGTAATCAGTACTATCTCCAACTGTAGTATCCCTCCAAAGCTGTGCTTGATTTGGAGGGTCCGCTATGAGAATGTCTCTGATTTGAAAACAGTTCGCATCCAAAGCAGCTGCTGCAAGCTGTGTCTGTGACAATTTGCTTCAGTTCAATATGGGTGTGACTGCAAATAAAAATGACTGCAAGGATTTCTGTTTAATGTTTCAATGTTCAACAATGATTATCTCTAAGTAGTACTTCATGGTGGCAGAAATGGTTTGATTCTCCATTTATCTCTGCCTTGTACAAAGCAGGCAGCAAAGAGTACACTTTTTTCAGTCCTGCTGCTGAGTTCCATTCTGTGTGCATTTTTGTATTTTCTCCAATTTGTCTCAATGAACATGCACTTATAATAATGAACATATTTAAATGCTCGGCATTCCATTTCTTCCATATGCACAAATTCATTTTTCAACTAGTCTATCTAGGTATTAAACTTTTAAGAACTTGAGAGGAATAGACATCTAATTGCTTTGTTGTTGTTGTTTAATTATATTTTTTTTACATTGCCTGCTGATAATATCCTTCCTGCAAATATTTTCCATGTGAAACAGGGTGAATTAATGAAAACTAGGCCTGTTGACACAATGCACAGCTCCTCCTGTCAAGCCTGAGTGTTTGAGGTCAGTGGCTGGGCTGATAAGATGGAATTTCCTTCATACTTAGAGAAAAAGCAACAAACTTGTTTGTTGAAGACAATCTTGCTTTTGCTTAATGGGACCCAGAGGTCAGGTCCACATGGCCATCTCTGCTCAGAAAAAATGGATTCCTATGGAGCAACCTCCCACTCCTAGAATGTAAAAGTGAATTCCCTCCCAATGAGGGAAGAGAGAATGAGTACTGAGAGGTACTATGGTATATGCAAGTTTCATAACAGGTCTGGTTCTCAACTGGATTACTTGAGTGGGCCAGTCACCAGTCTTGGGCATCTTATTGCTACTATTTCCCATTTAATTTGCTGGAAAAAATGGTCTTAAATGTTACTCATATATGTGTAATGAGAGTCATGTAACTGTTATTACTTAGGTCTAACTTTGTATTTTAAACATAGTTAAAACTAAACAACTTAGCCTGAAAAGTCAATGTTGAGCTCTCCAAGAGCTTTCTGTGTATTTTGTGAGCCCTACAACCCTGTCATTGGCTATGGCAAACTAGTATGACTACTCCACAGGAGATACACAGGAGACATTTTCAGCCTTCCTTAAGGTCCTATTGGAGGACAATGTAGACTTGATAAACAAGGTCTGAGCAAATGTGGTTAAGAGTCACAGTTATATCTTGCCCATGTAATTGTAACCCTCTGTACAGTATTTTCACAATAAAAAAATAAAAAAAGAGTCACAGTTATTATTTTGGTGTCTTCTTTTGTAGAAGCAAACTATGAAGCATTATGTTGTCAAAGAATGGTGGAGAATTTGTAATCCCACACAATGGCTCCTACAACCCTATATTGCATATGTTGTATTGAGATAAAAACAAAGATTTTAGGAGCTAATTTGTTATTTTAGCATAACACAACCTACACTAACTAATGTATTGGTAAATATGTTGAATACATATTTACATATACCTAGTAAAAGAGGAAAACTCTCAAGTTCAGAAATGCATTTATGTCCATTAATGAGTATAGGAAATACTTGAAACAGTTTTTAATTTGGGAATGTAATTTCTCTTCTTTCTTGTGCAAATAATTCAGAGAAGTGATAGAATTTGCTGATTTTTCTCAATGAGTAATCATTGAGCAAAATACTTTCTAGATGCAAATGCAGCACTGAACAAAGCAAAGAAAATCCTTGTCCTTATGGAGCATTGATCCATAGATTCTGGGTGAGTGTGGGGGAGGGGATGTTACAAAATAGGCAAGTGAAGTAGGTAAGATTTCAGAAAGCTAAAAATGCTCTATGTATAGACACAAATAATAGAAGGGGAATGGAGAGGTAAAAATGGGGAAGGGTGGCCAGACTCCCACTATCTATGACAGCGCCTGGCACCAGTGAGTCTTCGATGAATGAGGGCTGGATCACTAGAACACACTAACAGTCATTATGAGAACTCCAAGCTTCCCTTCAGTTCTTGTCTTGGATTAGTCTAGAGGGCTGTACACATTCCTGTTTTCTCTATTGTCTGGTATGGAAGGGATGACATGTGCAGCCCTCTGAAAAGAAATGGCTTCATCTCAATTAAAAGTGGCCCTTAGCCTTTTTCCTCAATTGCTCATTACCTTCTCCTCTTCCAAACTGGTCTTGCTGGGATCCAAAACATTGGTTCCATTTTTTCCATCAAAAGCTATTCTTGACAACTGGAGCTTGAAGATGGCTGATATTTACATTCCAGAGTGAACTCTCAATCCCCCTGAAGGACTCATCTCATTCCCTGAATTAGAGATGTCATGTCAGCTCACCCATACCATCAAGTGAAGGGACTGGCTCCACCTTTAGCTCCTGATACATAGGCACCTACATTTTAAACCACATAATCCCTTTTCTTTTCTCCCCTCCTCCTACCCTCATCCAGGCTTTAGGTAATTAAACTAATGGTGGGCATCTGAGCCAGGCTAATCCTTCAGCTTATGGGCATTAAAAAAAAGATGAGCTGGGACAACTGAGTTCTCTGTCTCCTAAATTTGAATTAAGTCATGCAGACAGGCCATACCAGTTAGTGGTTTGAATCGAAGCTGAAAAAGCCACCATGAAGCAGAATTGAATTCACAGACAGCCAAAGGCACATGCAGTCCAAAGTGTTAAGATAGTAGAAAGTATGAGTAATCAGAAAAGGCCTCATAGCAAAGAAAGATAAAGAAACCTGACACCCAGAGGCAGGCCTAGTATAGAAGGAAAAAGAGAAAAACATGAGCTTACTTTATTTCCTAGAGTTGTACCATGAGAGCTCTCTAGATTTAATTCTAGTTATATTAGTAAATCAATATATATTGATTTACTACAATATACATACACACGCATATAATACATATATATCATATATACTATCGATACATACAAAATAAATTGTATGTATATTAAGAGAGAGACAGACAGAGAGAGAGGAGGGAGAGAGAGAGAGAGAGAGAGTGCAAACACTATTTTCCCAAGATACTTTGACAGGGCTGGGAATGTGGTTCAGTGGTAGAGCGCTTGCCTTGCATGCCTGAGGCCCTGGGTTCGATTCCTCAGCACCACATAAGCAAAAAAGAAAAAAGCTGAAGTGGCACTGTGGCTTAAGTGGTAGAGCACTAGCCTTGAGCTGAAGAGCTGAGGGACAGCGCCCAGGCTCAGAGTTCAGGCCCCACGACCAGACCCAAAAACAAAACAAAACAAAACAAAACCAAGTTACTTTGACAAAGTTTCTCTACTTTACAATCAGGAAAGACCAAAGTGCCAGACCTTATTACATCTGTTTTCTTTCATGCCTGTGAGACTTGATTTGATAATACTCCTGTGAATACCAGGAACGCAAGAAAAATGTTTATTAATTGACATCTTTAAAGGTCAGGAGACAATCCTCCAAGCTATTATTTTTAGTGAAATGAGGTAAATGCATTACATATTTTCAAGTGTGAAGATAGTGTTAAGAATGACAGCTCAAGGCCAGGTACTATTGGCTCACATCTGTAATCCTAGCTACTCAGGAGGTTGAGCTCTGAGGATCTAGGTTCAAAACAAGATCATTCAGGAACATCCTTGAGACGCTCACTTCCAATTAACTATCACAAAAACCAAAAGTGGAGATGCGACTTAAGTGGTAGAACACCAGCCTTGAGTTAAAAAGTTAAAGGACAGTACCCAACTCCTGAGTTTAAGCTCCAGTATCAGCACATGCATTCATCAACAAATAATAATAATAATAAAATACATGTGATGATGATGATGATGATGATGATCCAATTTAGCTGTCATGATGATCTAATTCACAACTAGGGATCAGTTTAGGTTCCCCATGACTATCACTCTCAATACAGTCAAATTATCCCTATGGTTAGATTCTTATCCTCAGTTTTCCTGTTTGAGGCCTGAGGGCTTCATAGGTCCTTAGTATTTTGTAGTGAACCCAGTTTGTTTACTTAGTTGATGCTCAATTCCTTGTTTTTTGTTTGTTTGTTTATTTGTTATGCAGTCGTGGGGCTTGAACTCAGGGCCTGGGTGCTGTTCCTGTTGCTCTACCACTTTGAGGCTCAGCTCCTCTTCTGGTTTTCTGGTGGTTAATTAGAGATAAGAGTCTCATGGAGTTTCCTACCCTGGATGGCTTTGAACCATAATCCTCAGATCTCAGCCTCCTGAATAGCTAGGATTACAAACTGGATCTGCAACACTGGGCTGGATTCCCTGTTTTGCTTGTCAATATCACAATCCAGGAGACAGACCTTGACTTGTATCATGTTCCAATGGCTAGAATTCTTACCAAGAAGTCTAATTACTACCATCAAGTCAAACAAATATTAACTCAGCATTGAAGGACTTCCTACCACAAAGCTTTTGTGCTTCCTGTTCTTTTGGCCTGCAACGTTTTGTTGCTGCTCATTCATCCATTGAGCAAATAATAGGGACAAAAGAAACAGCCAGGGCAATGACCCCGAGGCCCTTCCCTTGTTTCTCTGGGCTTTCACCCCCTCACTTCCTCCAAGTCTCTGCTCAGAAGTCGCCATCACAAAAGCATTATGGTTGATGCTACCTAAAGTGACAATTCATCCATCCCTGTCTGTCTATTCTCTTTATTCTTTCTTATAGCACTACTGCAATCTGACAAATCTTATTTTATGCTTTGCCTGTTTTCCCAGTGGAAAGTAAACTCTATAATGGAAAGACATAGACCAAACCACTGCTGTAGTTCCAGTGTCTAGGACAGTGGCTGACACATAGTAAGTGGTCAATAAGTATTCATTGTGTGCAGGATTGAAACCAGAGAAAGATTCCTGGAGAGGAAGTTCGTACGGAGGAAGTTTGTGGTGCACGTTTTCATGTGAGCAGGGATGGAAAGGCATTGGAAGCACAGGGAAGAACTATAGCTGAAGTTTAGAAGAACAAAATCAAACACAGAGCCACAAAAGTTCAAGAAAATTGTTTTTGACATACATCTGAGTAAGGTGCAGGCACAGAGTAACAAGAAGTCTGGAGAGATAGGTCTGATGTCAGAGGGTATTATAAGCTGTGCTAAGGAATGTGGGCTTTATCCAGTAGGTAGAATGAAGAGTTTTAAGCATATATTTAGACTTTATGCTATGCAGAATTCTAACATAGTCTTCTTGACTTCCATCCCATTGTATATACATATTTTCTCTCAGTTTTTAAACACTAATTTATATCTGTGAAAGGGTTTTGAAGTTCATTAAGGTCCCAACTCATTTGATTTTAAGCCAAGGAGATTATCCTTTACTTAAGCTTGACCAAACCATATGAGGCCTTAAAAAGTCCAGATCTCTTCCTGATAAGGAGATTCACAGCAAATAAGGGCACCATAGAAGAAGTGGTAGTGGCTTAAAGGAACTGAGGGTAGTCCCTAGACAGCTGGCAAGGAAATAGGACCCTCCATTTAAAAAGGGGAAGAAACTGCTTGCAACCTACCTGGGGTTAGAGGCAGATCTCAAGTTCCTGGCCAGAACACAATCAAAGCAGTACCTTGATTTCAGCCTAGCAAGATGCTTAGCAGAGAACCCAACTACTCCATGTCTGCAGAAATGTGCCTATAAAATGGCTGTTTATGGCAATTTACTATGCAGTAATAGAAAATAAACATGGGTTTCTGCTAGACTGTGCAGAAAATAGCTTGCAGAGGGTTAAAGCCAGAGCCAGGAAGACAGGGAATAGGTGGATACAGTCGCCCAGACCAGGGATGCATGCCCAGAATCCTAATGATCCCAGGCCATCTGAAGTTCACAGGGATCTTCCCCACTGCGCTGGGCAACAACTACCTTTGAATTCCCTAGTGGCTTGGGCAGAGCTGCTGTTCATAGACAAACTGGCTTTCCTGGCTGCAGTAGGCTCGTTTCTAGTTTTTCCATCTTCTTGCCAACCTGGAGAAGTGGGTGCCAGCAGATTTCCTGTCCAAGTCCCCTGAGTTATGATAAACACTTTTATCTCTTATCAGCAGCTTCCTTTCAGAGATAAAGTAGGAGTCCTCAATGCTGGTACACTTTGCCAATAACTTAAGGACCACATAAATATATGATCCCCAACAGGGCACTGGTCTGATATATGAGAGCCTATGAGTGAGAGGATAGCAGGTCAAGGCCAGCTCAGGCAGAAAAGTCTATGAGAATTCATCATCATGGAAGAAGCTGCGCATAGTGATTACACACTAAAAATGTAAATTATATTTAGCTGCACAAAGGAGTTTCAAGACAACATATCAAGTGTCTAAGCAATGCTAAGAAAAGAACCCATGGCTTTATTCATACTAGATAAGTATAAATAAGTATGAATAAGTACCACCTACCTACATTCTCACCTCCCACTTACCTTTAGTCTATAGAATCTATATCATAGAATCTATATCTGAAAGCTGCTCCATCACCAAAGAGCCATACAGGATTATCCCTGCTACAACAGAAGTTTAAAATAGGCAGATCACAATCCAAGAGTACACCTGGGTAGGAAGCAAGACTCTATCTAAAAAAATAACCAGAAAAATAAAAGGCTGGAAGTGTGGCTCAGTGGTAGAGCACCAGCCTAGCAAATAAGAGGCCTCTGGTTCAAATACCAGTACTGACATATGCATATATATACATATATATATATAAATGTATATGTATATATACACATATATACACACGTGTATATGTGTACATATATCCATATGTATATATCTGTATATGTGTGTGTATAGGTGTATGTGTGTATATATCTATAGCCTACACTCTCAGTGATTCTCATTCAGATGGGTTTCAGGCAGAAAACAAAACAAAATCTCTTCCAGTGATTCTAAAGCCATAATTAAAAACAGCTGACACATAGTTTCAGGGTGAAGGTATAGGATTTGAGAACTAACAAAATGTCACTCCCTAATCTAACTTTCATCTACCTCTAGAATAATATTGTGGAGCTGAAACTCTTCTCCCTTTTCTTTCTACTTTTCTTATTGTAAAAATACTGTACAGAGGGGTTACGGTTACATGAAAAAGGTAATGAGTATATTTCCTATTGAGCATTGTTACCTTCTCCTTTATTTTCCCCCTACCATCCCTTCCCTCCTCACCTCCCCAACTCTAACTCCACACTACCCAACAACCCCCCTCCCAGTGAAGGTGTAAAGTTCATTTTCAACATAGTGTCTTGTACATCTCATTGTTATAATGGGCCAACCGGTATCCTTATGTACGCATTTTATTTCCCTTCCCCTCTCCAAATTAGAAAAATGTATATACAAGATACAGGGCACTGACATCAAATACAGTGAGAACAGATTATAAACAGGGAGAAGAACATACAAAAGAAACAAAAAAATATCACATAGTACATCACAAATACGTTAAAAAGCAACAACAAGAAAGAAAAAACCACTTGTGTCCCTACCTTGGGGTTCATTTCTCTTAACATCATCTTATATGGTAACATGTACATAGTTTTTTACCTTTTCTACTTGTTCCAGACATATACTAGTTAGTTATTGCAAATAAGGGAAACCATGGGACTTATGTTCTTTGGGCCTGGCTTACTTCACTTAATATATTTTTTTCCAAGTCTTTCCATTTCCTAACAAATGGGGCGATGTCATTCTTTCTGATGGAGGCATAGAATTCCATATATACCACATTTCTTGATCCATTCATCTACTGAGGGGCATCTGGGTTGGTTCCATATCTTAGCTATGGTAAATAATGCTGCAATAAACATAGTTGTGCTGGTAACTTTAGTATAGCCTTGTTTGTGATTGTTTGGGTAAATGCCCAAAAGTGGGATTACTGGATCATTGGGGAGCTCCATGTGGAGTCTTTTGAGGAATCTCCATAATGCTTTCCAAAGTGGTTGAACAAGTTTACACTCCCCCCAACAATGCAGTAGAGTTCCTTTTTGGCCACATCCCCTCCAGCGTCTGTTATTAGATTTCCTGACTGTAGCCATTCTAATTGGGGTGAGGTGGAATCTCAATGATGTTTTGATTTGCATTTCTTTTTCCTTCCTTCCTTCCTTCCTTCCTTCCTTCCTTCCTTCCTTCCTTCCTTCCTTCCTTTCTTTCTTTCTTTCTTTCTTTCTTTCTTTCTTTCTTTCTTTCTTTCTTTCTTTCTTTCTTTCTTTCTTTCTTTCTTTCTTTCTTTCTTTCTTTCTTTCTTTCTTTCGTTGTGGGTCCTGAACTCTGGGCCTGGGCACTGTCCCTCAGTTCTTCAGCTCAAGGCTAGCACTCTACCACTTGAGCAATAACACCACTTCCGGCTTTTTCTGCTTATGTGGTGCTGAGGAATGGAACCCAGGGTCTCATGCATGCAAAGCAATCATTCTACCACTGAACCACCTTCCCAGCCCCATTGCATTTCTTTTATGGCTAGGGAGGTTGACCATTTCTTCATGTGTCTATTGGCCATTCTTATTTCCTCTTCAGAGAAGTTTCTCTTTAAGTCTTTAGCCCACTTATTAATTGGGCAGTTGTTTCTTTGAGGATTTGTTGTTGGGGATTTAATTTTTTGAGTTCTAAGTATATTTTAGATATGAAACCCTTGTCTGTTGCATGGCTAGTGAAGACCTTCTCTCAATCCATGGACTTTCTATTGATCTTGCTAGGTATGTCATTTCCCATGCAGAAGCTCTGCAGTTTCACACAATCCCATTTGTCCAAACTTTCTTTGATTTGTGTGTTTCTGGGTCTTTATTAAGAAAATTTCAGCCTGGGCCAAGGAGCCCTAGAGTTTCTCCTATTTCTTCCTGTAATATTTCCAGAGTGTCTGCTTTGACTCCATGGTGTTTGATCCATTTGGAGTTGATTCTAGTGCAGGTAATATATAAGGATCTGTTACTATCAGATCAGCATCATTATTATACAACATCCATTAAATTAACACTTCATTATATAATCGATTTCAGAGAATTAGAGCTCAAAAAATAAGCAATGGGATGAATGAAGTGCCTTATAATCACAATCATTGTCACTCAACTCAGACTCATCTTCATATCCCAAATCCTAGGTACTCCCCACCAATCTACTCCATAAGAAACTGGAAAGAATGAATCATTCCCTTTGAATTGGCTACCCTCTGTTGATTACCTTCTATGTTCTAGACACTGTTAAGTATGTTTCTGATTTCATTTGATCTTCATGTTAATGCTATGTAGATATGCCCTCATGATGATAAAACTGGGCTGAAGGTGACCGAAGGACTAGTCTAAGCGGTCGACAACAATTTTCTGATCCCACACTCCAAATATTTCTGACGGTACTCACTTGATCCTAGTGACAGAGGACTCTGGCAAAAGCAGGAAATCCTTGGAAAAACATTTGTGAGACCGAATAAAATAATAAAATGCCCCCCACTATTTCTTCAGGTCTTTCCTATTATCACTACTTGAAATGCCCACATAAATTCTTCTCATAATTGATTTTAAGCTCTCACTTGCTGAGAAAGCTTTTCTAATAAACACTGTGCAGCTACTCCACAAACAGTGATTCTGATAGGATGCTTTGTTCCCTCCAAACATGTGAACATGCATACGTCCATTTACACATATATGAGTATCAGTGAGATACATAAGACAAGACCTCTAAATCTCAAAGAGTTTGTCATGATTATTCTGGGATAAAAGTGATTTCTCATTTATTTTTCTTTCTTTCTTTTTTTGCCTGTTACTCTATGTATGCTATACCAAACATGCAATGTTTTATAACTTGAAAAAAATGTAAGAGAAAACAAGTCTCCAAAATTTATTTCCCCCTTTTCTCCTACTCTACTCTACTGTTATGTTTTAGTAGACAGTCTTACTGCTCCAAAGTTTATTTGGTTCTAAGCTCTTCCTGTTGCTATATTGATTGATTTATGATAGCAGCTACACACATGAATAGACTACCTATTGGAAGAAAAGAGATAGAAAATAGACCCCAGGGGCTGGGAAGTTGGCTCAGTGGTAGAAGCGCTTGCCTTGCATGCCTGAGGCCCTGGGTTCGATTCCTCAGCACCACATAAGCAAAAGGAAAAAAGCCGGAAGTGGTGCTGTGGCTCAAGTGGTGGAGCGCTAGCCTTGAACTGAAGAGCTGAGGGACAGCGCCCAGGCCCAGAGTTCAGGCCCCATGACCGGACCCAAAAAAAAAAAAAGAAAATAGACCCCAGTCTATTCCTCCGGAATCTCATATCTTGAGGAGAAATGCTTTATAGGTGGTGGTGGTGGTGATGATGATGATGATGATGATGATGATGATGATACAACTTCAATATTATAGTGTAGGGAAGAAGCAAGGGCTTCATTCTTTATTTCTCATCACCATAAGTATGCCTTCACGGCTCTACTTACCTTTACTTTTTCTTTTCTCATGATTTCAATTTATTATTTATTTACTATTATCATTACATAGTCATATCTTTAGGGTTTATTATTATCTTTAGATAGTTTTACCTTTAGATAGTTGTATCTTTAGATAGGTTTTCAAGTCAATGTGTCAATAGGCAGTGCTGAGGGATGAACCCAGAGCTTTAGCATGCTAGACAATTGTTCTGCTGCTGAGCTACATTCCTACCTCTCCATTATCGTTAGCTTAAAATCACCTATATCCAGCAGTGACTATATTACAAAAGCCACACAAACCTGCCAAGAAACTATATATATAGTTACAGAAAAAAAAATAGAGGAACTGTCCATAGTGGAAGACTGGATTTCTCATGGTGAGCTGTGAGCACTGTGTCCTGAGCATTTACTGTTCAAACTTCTGAGAATAGGAAGGGGTAGGATTAATAGTTTCCTGGGACGAACAGTCAGAACCCTCTAATCCTTCCCCAAATTAGAGCCTTGGCTCCTCTCATAGGGAACCCAGGAAAGGAGTCAAGAAGACTTTTTCCCACTGAGATAACTTCACAGAAAGCATTCACCCAACCCTCTCACAGGTGTTTTGCCACAACCTTGTGGTGATTTCCTCTCAACTCATTTGCACCATTCCACATAGGGACCAGGTGTCCAATAAGTTTGCCATATACACACAGAATATTTTGACTATCTCTGCCTTTGTAGGGAGGCTCCAGTTCCTTTACCTGCACCCTAAGACTTTTCTGCTCCAAGAATTTGTTCTTCTGGGTCCTTTGTCCCTGTAGCCCTGTTCTAATCTCCAGTTGCCAAGCCTCCGCTGGCATCCTTCCCAGTTGCAGCTTCAGAAACAAAGGTAAAGAAAGGGCTGTGAGGAGTGGGGGAGGGGTGTAAAGGACAGAGGCTCTGGCTTTGCAGCTAGTGAGGATTCCTCCTGCTTGCATGAAATATGATTTAGGGGAATAATGAGGAAGTCCTGTCGTGTTCACCACGTGCAGTCTTCATCAGGGCAAAATTTCACTCGGCAGATGAACACAGACAGATTCACATTGCTTCACCAATGAAATATTAAACATGACAGGTGCATTACCCATCAGGAAAGGCTGCATACAAAATGCCTGTGTCACCCTTGGCATGTTCCCCACCCAGTTCCTCCTGTGTGGTGGGTTCCAGTGATGGTATTTCTTCTGAAATTCTGTGCAGGTACTCAATTCCAAAAATTATAGCCAATGGTATCCATAGGAAAATAATTTAAAGGCTTTGGGCTTTAAATTAAGAATCCATTAAGATAATAAAATGTTTCTTCGAGTTTATTGTTATTCTACCTAAGGGATCTGTAGGGGAACACAGGGTAAAAACTATGGAGATAAAGATTCCCATCACTATGGAAACCGATTCATTTATTTTTATGGGCTGATTTCTAATTCTTCTCCCTGAACTAGGTTCCCTCTAATTTCTGAGGCTGGAATAGTTTACTACTTCGAGTTGCATTTCCCGCTCACTTGACAAGGAAAGTTGTAGGAATGAAGGGCTCACTAAAGAGCCAAATATTTAAGAGTATCTTCCCAATGGCTCACTCAAAGCAGAATAGCCCACTGACTGAACTGAGAAGGCTGTACTCACTACCAATATAGAAATTCATTACCAATATAGAAAGATGTAGCCCATTAATAGTTGTTATCCTAACACCAGCTCATTAAAAATACAAAGCACACAAATATCAAAGTTCAAGAAGCACAGCTCCTGCATGAAATTCCATTGCTTGTCTGTGTTAAGCCTAGAAGCTATTTATGTATCATAACTATGTATAGACACCATCAAGTAGGATATTACTCCATGGCAATTATTTCTGACTACTCTGTTCTTACTATTTTGTAGCATTTCTATTCTTTAATGAAATGAAAAATTCTAGCTCTTACTAGAAGTGCTTTTGTGGATCAGCCAGAGTCTCACATCCTAATTATCAAAATGGAAATAGAAGTATAAGGTAACTTCTAGAACAGTAAAGATTGTGACTGATTTTTGCTGCTATGCTGTTGAACTCTCTGTTGGGGATGTTTTAGGGATATAAATAGCATCCTGATTACCTAACCTGATCTGTTTTAAGAGATCCTGTGACATCATGCCTATGACATGACTGTGACATTATGGCTGGTTCTTCAAGGCGATGAGCAAAATGACCAAATTCTGATGCTGGCCAATAGGAGATCTTTGTCTCAGAATCCTGTCAAGGCTCTGGAATGCAGTGCACACAGAAATAGCAGAAAGATAGGTAGAGCAATTCACCCATCAAGTCTGACCGAACATCTGCCACTCCCCTTACATACTCAGACATTAGCCATCAGTGTTGAAAAGTCACAGAAGTCCAGCCAGAGAACTTATGATTCAGCACGTTGAGGTTGGGGTAAAGGTAAAGGTCAATGCAGTGTGTTTGTCTCTGTGTGTGGGTGTGCAGTGGAGGCCATGAGTGTGGTGAAAGATTCCCTTAGTTATGGCACACACACACAAAAATGTTCCCTACATTGGGTTCCCACTTAATCTCTACTATAGCGATGAAACTGCTGTCAGATTTGGTTCTAGAATGTCTCAAAGTTGTTTCATATTTCCCAGTATTTGACATCAAGAAGACATCCTAGATGTCTCTCTGACTTCTTCATCAGGATAGTTGATGCAGATGCCATGCTTTGTTTATTATTGCAGTATAAATGCACACAGACCTTAAAGGGATTGTTCAGTTCTATTTACCTACTTACCTGCTCCCCAAAGGACCTGAATGATGCCTAAAGCAGGATGTACAGTTTGGTACAACAACATACAAAAGACAATAAACAACAAAACCTGGAATGCAAGAGCACATGTAATGTAGGTTATTCTAAGCATTTACACGTTTTCCAGAGAAAGGTAGGGGAAAGCGGTGTTTGATCTGAGGGTTTTGGTAAACACGTCGGTATCCTTCTGGATTAGTAAAATCCAAGCAAAGTTTATATAATATAAATTTGGAACAACCAGATACTAAAATTCTCCTTTCATGTCACTCTGTGACAACAAATATGTGCAAGGGAACATAGTGAAAACAAGGTAAACCAAACAAAGTTCATGTCTGCAATGACTTCATAGCCTATTAGAGAATATAAGCCCCAAAACAATGAATCACTTGGAGAAAGAAGAAAGAAGGACAAGCCTACAATGATGCTAATATTCTTGAGTGAGTAATGAGAAATATGGGACAATGAGCCATTAAATGTTTTCTCATGTATTACTAAGGCAATGTGCTTACCCCCCACTAGCATACCAGGGAAACAATCCTTTAAAATTTATTAGCATACATTAATGGTACAAAAATACAATGGGCTTTGCAACAGAATTGGGTATCAGAGAGGGTGAAGGAGGATGAATATGGCCAAAGTAGTTTACATGCATGTATGAAACTTGTTGAAATTGTTTTAAGACAGTATAAGGGAGAAAGCTGGAGGGAGTTGAGCTGGATGAGCCTGTATACATAGGTAGCTAAGACATGGATGACCACCATCTGCAGCCATCCCAATAAAAAAAAGTCTAAGAGACCCCCATCTCCAAAACAACCAGCCAAAAAACCAGGACTAGAGGTATGGCTCAAATGGTAGAGCACCTACCAGGCAAGCAAACTGAGTGAATGTGAGGCTGCCTGGAGTTCAAGATCAGGAATCAGAAATAAAAAGTAGCACAAGAGTGCTTCATTGTGACAATTCCAAAGATGCATCCGATGTACTTTGAATAAATTCATCTCCTCTATTATCTTCCCTCAATCCCCCTCTTCCTTCACGTTCTCAAGTGGGAGTTGGTGTATGCCATTATGCTACACTTCAATTCTCTTCACCTTCTAGTACCCTCTACTTTCCCCCCCTGCCTTCTCCTGTTTGTCCCCTCTCTAGCTCATATTCATGTTCCTTTACTGTTATTATATAACTTTGGGTATAGATTCATATGTGAACGAATGCTGTTTGGCTCTTTGACTATGTTTGTTTGTTTGTTTGTTTGTTTTTGGTCAGTCATGGGGCTTCGACTCTGGGCCCGGGCGTGGTCCCTCAGCTCTTCAGCTCAAGGCAAGCACTCTACCACTTGAGCTACAGCGCCACTTCTGCTGGCTTTGAACCACAATCCTCGGACCTCAGCCTCCTGAGTAGCTAGGATTACAGGTATGAGCCACCAGCACCCAGCTATTGACTATGGTTTAATCTCACTCATCATGGTGATTTCCAATTCTATTTTCTTCATGAGTAAATAATACTCCATGGTGTATGTACATATGTATGTATGTACATATACACATATGTACATGTATGTGTATGTTTATTCTTTATAATGTTTTCTTTATTCATTCATCAGATATTGGACACCCACACTGATTTTCACAGCTTGATATTTGAACAATGCTACAGTAAACATGAGTGTGCAGGCATCACTTCTCGATGTTGGTTTATTCTCCTCTAGATACATGTTCAATAGTGGTATAGAGGGGCTATGATATAGGTCTTTTTTTTTTTTGGGTCCGGTCGTGGGGCCTGAACTCTGGGTCTGAGCGCTGTCCCTCAGCTCTTCAGCTCAAGGCTAGCGCTCTACCACTTAAGCCACAGCGCCACTTTCGGCTTTTTGCTTTTTGCTTATGTGGTGCTGAGGAATCGAACCCAGGGCCTCAGGCATGCAAGGCAAGTGCTCTACCACTGAGCCACCTTCCCAGCCCTGATATAAGTCTTTTTAATTTTGTTTGTATTTTTAAAAAATCTCTACACTGATTTTCATAGTGCTTGCTCTAGTTTACAGTTCCACCAACAGTGTAAAGGATTCATTTTTTACATCCTCATAAATAATAGGGTCCACCTATTATAGAAAGAGATTCATTGCACTCCCAGTTATAAAGGAATAGTGTGCTGGACTAGGACTAGGACTAGGAAAAGGCTCTGTGGTAAGGCCACCACCATTAGTGTTCCACTTCTTGGTGGATAGACAATGGTAGATTATGGATGGCAATGATGGAAGCCAATATCAGGGCAGGCCAATATCAGTCACATCTTGAGCCAGGAAGTGTAAACATCTGGGTCAGACTAACTTGTTCCTTTTAATAACTCTCTAGTAAGAACTACCAAAGGCAGTCACAGAACTAACTCATCCCTGATCTAAGAACCATCTGTAAGACCCTCCTCATAACGATTCTACCACTTTCTAATCACTCCACACTTAGGAACAAACCTACAAGTACTATGTTCTTTTGGAAGACACTCAATCCAACCCAAACTATAGCAAAGAGTATATGTTCTTTTTTTTCTTGTGATTGAAATTTCTTTTTATGTTAGATTGTTTTACCTTTAAGGAGTTGTATAAAGGAGTTGGCATTTAACAAAGCGGTTTATGAATGCAATGCATCTTGACCGATGTCACCTCTTTCAACATCTTCACCCATCCCTTCTCTACAGACCTTTTTCCTCACTCTTCTTAATTTTGTAGGATATACATTGAATTCTTGACTGTGTACGCCCTCTCTTCTCCTTTTCATTTGTACATGTTCTTTTTTTATTGTAACTGAGTCTTCAATAATTTTTTTCAAGGAAGATAAAGGCGATTGTTAGAGAAATTTTCTAATGATAAGCAACTGTGGGAACTGGGGATTTGAGTGGTGCACAGGAAGAAAAAGAAGGCTACAGGTCCTGTTGCAACAATGAGAAGTACAAGTTGTCATGTCCAAAACGAGCTTTACAACGTCAGTGCGGGAGGGGAGGGGGGGGGGAAGGGGGAGAGAAGGAGAAGGATTGGGATTGGGGGGGAGGGGGGAGGCTGGGAAGGGATGTGAAGGGTAAACCAAAGGAGGAGGCTGCAATGCTTGGTAAGAAATGTATGCATTATCCTGCCCATGTAATTGTAACCCCTCTGTACAGTATGTTCACAAATAAAATATAATTAAATTAAAAAAAAAGAAAAAGAAAAAGAAGGCTATTTAGTTTGATTTTCAACTAACCAAATCTAAGATGCTTGCTAAATGTCTACATGTTGGCACCCTGCAGGCCATGACACTAAGAGATCTAAGTGATGCAAAAGAGAGGGCAGGAATAGCTCTGGAAAGAGAAGGAAAGAGAAAAGACATAACTGCAAATCCCAAGGTCGCTCTCCCAGCACGGAACTGAGTGCAAAAATTTGAAACTAGCAAAAGACACTAAGAGTGTCTCAGAAATCCAGGAAGCAAGCTAAAAAGAGTGACAAGAAATGTACTCATTACCTTACGGATGGAACCGTAACCTCTCTATCCAGCATCTTTACAAGAAAATAAAATTTAAAACAAAAACAAAACAAAACAAAACCAACAACAAAAAGAGTGCAGAGAAAAGAAGAAAGAGCTTCCAGAAGCAGACTGCAATGACAGCTCGTGAGGTTTTTAATCATAGTGGCCTGGATGTTGCTAGAGTTATAGTTAGTGCACAGAAATCAGAGCTCCAACCTCATAGTCTTTTTAAAAAAATAATAATTACACCCATGCATGTCAACTCTAAAAAACAGGGTAATGCCAGCAAGTTAACTATATGTTTCTGTAAAAACTACCTCCAAGGTATCGCAATTATTGAGTGATACTTCTCATCACACGGGAAGTTCTTCAGGAAAGCTGCTGATGAGTTAAAACCAGGACTTCTAGCTCACTTCCCCTCCCACTGCCCTCCTTGTGAAAGAAATGCAGGCAATCACAGAATAAAAGCCCTAAATCATTCAGAAAACAGCCTGTAAGTGATCAAAAGCTGATTACATCAGTGCTGACAGACAAGGGCTCTGACGCCAAAATCTCACTCTCATCAGCTTTCTGGACAATGGAAATAGAGACCTCCCCTGCGGATCATCAACTCCTCTTGATGACAAGCTGTAAAGCGGCCTCTGCAGCATGCCGTGTAATTATCTACATCAACCACCTCGTGACATTGTCCTGTGCCTGCTGAGAGGATACAGGACAGGAAGTGACTCCATCATCAAGGAGCACGCTGGTGAACACCTAAAATAGTGCGCGCTTAGGGAGCACTGGCAATACCCCCACCTCCACTTGCTGGTGTCTTTTATTTAGCGATGACTGTTTGCTGCTGTCGTTGATCCTGCTTCACAGAGGTGACACTTTGGAGGAAAGACCATCTGTTTCCCAGCCTGCCTAGGCCAACTCTGCAAAAGAAAGCGAGCTGTTGCTGCCCAGCTCTGGGAGCCAGGTGGTGCACAGGTATCAAATGATGCTTCCTCACTCAGGTTTCTAAGAGAGAGGTGTTTGTACAACAGTGATAAAGGATACCATGGGGACTGTAAATTCATTTTGACTTATAGCAGTCACACTTGCCTCTACAGACTGGAAGGATTTGAGCTGCCTATGGGGGGTTGGGGGGAGAAAAAAACCACCAACTCTTTGTATTGCATGAAAATCAGTATGGATTGACAAAATGAAACAGCACAGTAGACTAGCAGATAGACGATAATTGCAAGGGAATGCCCAGGACCAGGGCCGGCCTAGCCCCAAGGAGGAAATTATCATTTTGATTATATTCAGGAGGATATATTTTTGTAGGGGGTGAGGCAGATAGAATATTCTTCTAGATATAAAACACAAATAGGAATAAACAAAAGCAGGTCAGATGTTTGACCTAGAATATTTCCACTCATTTCTGCTTGATAAAGCTCATTCCTAAAGGAGAAGGGGCTTGCTGTTTGACTCTTAGACCATTGACACATGCAGCTTGGCAGAGAGTTCAGTCCCTGCTTTGACAAAGAAAAGCCCCGTGTCCTTCTGTCCATGCACCTACACATCATATCTGAGTTTCCTTTTCCTCATGCTTTCTGAGATCAACTGGCTCGCCCAGGTAGCAAAGGACACCACCTCTGTAAGAATGAGGAAGTAAAAGAACAGAGCCAAGGAAGAGCCAACACAGGGTGGTAACCACAGGGTGGTAACATATTTGCAGGAGACAGCCAGCAACACAGATCTGAGTTCAAATTCCATCTCAGCCACTTAAGACACCTAGGTCCTCGGACAAGTTATATAATATTTGTTTCCTGAGGTACAAAATCAGTCTCTTAGGATCTGGATGAAGATTAGAGTGAAAAATAAATAAACAAGTAAGTAGACCCCCCCCCCACACACACACCTTTGGAGGCACCAACAATGTGGGAGCTTTGTATAATCCTATAAAATGGGACTGAGTTGTTGTCTTATAAGACATGAGTTTGTTTTCTTCAGGGTTAAATGACAAATTATTTGTTCAAGAAATGAGGTCTTCCTCTATTGTTGTCCTTACAAAACCCACAATTCTTTTCCTATCAGTTAGGTTAGAAAGTCTTGGGGTTAGTTACGTCATTGAGCTCTAGTTTAGTTCTGGCTAAATTACACTAAAGCTAGAGAAATGGATGGGCTAGGAAGCCATTTTAATTTAATTTAATTTAATTTCTTATGTGCACGGTAGAATCTACAGTACCACAGTTGCTCCTGCATCCCACAGGCCCTGCATTGAGACCAGGAGGCCCCTCCAGGCTTTCTCACGAAAACCACTGTCTCCCCACCCAGCTGCTGTTCAAGTTCCCACTGGGAGTAAGACATGATGGCGCACACTTGTAATTCCAGTACTATGAAGGCTGAGGCCGTAGGATGGAGAGTTTAAAACACACCTAGACTACAGAGTAAGAATCTTTCTCAAAAAAATAAAATGTTCCCACTTATTTCTCACTTAGAGAGTTCCAACTAGGAAGACTAGTTGTGACCAGAGGGCTGGAGTCAGGGAACTCCTACCTGAGCCGCTCTTGGAATGAACCAGAGGGAGTAAACTGGCCACCATTTCTGTATCTCACAGACATCTGTGTACCATATGGTCTGTGCAGACCCAGATAGACACTGGGTACACAGTGTCCAGCAAGTCACGTGACTTTACTGTCTAGTAAGAGGTGTAGACACATAATACTGTCTTTATTGCTACTGATTGAGGAAATAAGGGTACACTGATATAAGACCTTTAACCCCAAGTAGATTCCCAAGGAAGCAAAATTAAAGACTCAGTAAAAGTGAAAACCAAAGAAGCTGAAAGAGGAAGGAGCAAGAGTCATAGCAGAAGGCTTAGCATGTCTGGTGAGCAAGCTGGAAGAAGAGACAATGCAGAGTCTATCAGACAGGGACAAAGGCTGGGAGAGAGTCAGGATAGCACAGATACCTTGAAATGGTGAAGAAATGGACACAGCTGATATAAAAGTCCGTCTCCATCAACTCCCCTATATTTTATTTTTTCCTGTTTGACTTTGAGCAAGACTTTTAGCTACCTGAAAACTTCATTTTCACCTCCGTGAATGTTATTCTAATATCCCTTTGTGGGCAACAGTATGGGGACAAAATGAAATAAGAAAATCATTCAACATCTTGTTGTTACCAAGTAAACACTCAAATTGTTATTATTGATGAGAATAACAAGACGAAGGTCAAGTTCATGTGGCAGAAATGAGGCTGTGGAAGGAAGCTGGTGTTTAGAAATAGTTCTGCTGAACCTAGATTCCAAAGGAAGCAGAACGGGAAAGGAGTGCCAAAGACCAAGGTGATGCTACAAATGAATGAGACCATCATGGTACTCCTCACTCCACATTACTGCTAATCAGATTCAGGATATGTGGACATGCACATTCTGCTCCAAAGCACAGATGTGAGATGCAGGCTCTGGTAGTGGAATCCTTCTGTCTCAGTACATAGGAGCTATTCAGATTCTGGGTAAAGAAATTCATTGTTGGGAGGGGCTCATGAGGGAAAAAGTAGAAGAAAATGAGGAAAAAGGTGACACTGCTCAAAAAATATATATATTTATAATCTGAGTTATATAACTGTAACCCCTAAACATCTCCCCTTTATAATAGCAATTTAAAAATGAATAAAAGAAACACACACACACAAAAAGAAGAAATTCTTTGTTGTGTACGGTCAGGACTCACATGGTAAGATATTTAACATCTCTTACCTAACCCATTTGTATTATTTCCTAACATCTTCCAGGTGAATTAAAGTCGAGCTTGAGGAATCACGGTGCCCACATGGATTTTGAGAGCCTTGCTTATTGGAGAAAGACGGGGAACTCTTAACCTAGCAGAGGTCTTAGAGAGGGAAAGGGACCTTCAAACTTAAGGGCACCCTTGAAGATATGTGCTCCTGTATACTTCCACATTGACCATAAAGATTGATAAACACACGTTGTCAATGGAAAATCCAAGTTAGCAAATGATTTTTGTATTACTTGTCCCTTTTTAAAAATCATATATTTACCCACAAAGGAAATGTAACCTCAGTAATGTTAATAAGCTTCTTGTTTCTGGATAGGCCAATTTTCTATCTCTGGCAAGCATACAGAGAACAGAGTGGAAGCTGGTGCAAATTATGGAAAATGGCATAATTATAGGTGCCTTGCAGAATGGTCAACAAATTAATTTCTAAGACTATTTTTTTTTAGTTATCAGGCACTAGTTTCAGAGAAAACAGAATTTACAGTTTATTCTTTCATCATCTCTCAATAGTAGCCCAAAACTGATCAAATTTTGCTTGTCTATTAAGGTGCTCTCAGTGAGTTTGCTGAAACTCTAATGCCCCATATGTCTACCTTGTCCCTCCCTGAAAGGGAAATACTGAGACATATGTCATTAAAAAGATAAATGCTGAGTCTCCAAGCCTGGGAGGGATCAGCAGGCACCAAGATCCAGTCTCTGGGTTCAAATCACCCTCTTCTCTATTAGGTCAGCAATCAGAGACAACAAGCAGGACAGATTGGATTTGGAAATCACTGGGCTCCTGGGGATGCAGATTAATTCTTCCCCAAGGCCTGATGCCCACCGTCTGTTTCTCCCTCTCTGCAGGCAGAGCATCTCATGAAAGGCAGTCCATATGCTGCCCCACCTTCCAATAGAGCAGCCCTGGCTGTCCATCTTGTGCGCCCCCTTTACCTTCTGTTCCTCATCCCATAGCTGAACAAAAGAGGAGGGACCTCAAAAGGCGGTGAGTCAGTCCTTCTGCTCCTAACCACTAGCCCCATGAGGCTTGCTATTGGGGAGAGGGGAAAATGAAGGAGTAAGTGGGAGATAATAAGGGATAGGGTAACAATGATTAAAAACAAATGTACTCATGACCTTAATTATGTAACTGTAAATCCCCCTGCTCATCACCTTTTCAACAAAAATACAATAAAATAAAAGAAAGGTTGCTATGTTTTAAGTTCATGACAGGGAAACATAATGCCCACTTGGAAAGGATTTTGAGATAATTTTTATAGGTGGACAATATTAGAGATGTGTCAAAATTCACAAGGATAGACATACAGGATAGATTTAGTGAGGTGATCTGACTATAAAACCTACTGTAGGTCCTGACAGAATGGTGCATGAAGGATAGAATGCCAAGATGTTTTGGAAACATGTCACAGTGAGCAGTGTGCAGGTGCAGCTGTGACTTCAAGCCAGTCTTCATGACTTGCTTGCTTACTTTTCACATTTTAGAAGGGGATACATGGAGCTGAGGATGTAGCTCAGTGGTAGGAAATTTACTTAGCGTGTATGAGGCACTAATACTAATTTCCTTACCACTAATTTTTTTATGTGAAAAAAAAAGAATGAAGAATAAGTCATACCAATCAAGATTTAAAATAGATGGCAGATAAAAGTGCAGATAAACATACCCATAAACACAAACAGAAATATATATGTTTATATACCCATACATATGTATACATATACATATAATGTATATATATATACACACACACAGACATATACACATTTGTGAGGCCATTTGAGGGGAATGAGAGGGGTTAAAGAGTGTCTGAAAAGAAACAATACTGTATCTGTGAATGAAGATGGCAAAATGAAACAGTGAAAGTGGGATTGGAGAGTAAATAGGGTCAATCTGGTTAAAACACTCTATACACATGTGTGGAAAACAGGGTGAAACCCCTTTGAGCAATTAGCATACCTAAAAACATCATAAAGGACAGGATGTAAGGTAAGTCCTGTCTGGGCTGGGTGTACTAGTGTGAAAGGCAGGGGAAGTGGAGAAGGTGAAGGAGGGTGAATATAGTTTAATGCTTTCTTTACATTTGTAAAGGTAGAATAATGAAGTTTGTTGAGATGAGTTCGAGGCATGATGGAAGAGCCCTAACTCATTACCCAGTGAGAACTTGCTGTACACAGCAAGGTGCTCTGTGCATAGGGCTCTCAAAAGAAGCACTCAGAAGCCAGACACTCCTAGCCCACCATCAACAATTTACTTAACTCAGTATATTTATTTAAAACATGGAGGCCATTGCAGCATGGTAAATTTATGAGGATTAGATGGGTTAACACACACAAAGCAATGAGAATAGTGACAGGCAAATCAGCATTACATTAGCATTTTCTATTGTTATTCCTCAACCCCCCCTTTTTAATCCAGTTTAATTTGTTGAAAATAAAAGGTAATTTACATTTCTCAGGCTGATCATCTTAGGAGATGCTGCGTAGGTAAATCTATATATTGTATCATCATTTTGGTGAAGGCTCACATAAATACCATATTTGGAGGGCAAGGTGTGGTGGGGTATACCTGTGATTCCAGCAATGTGGACAGCATAGGGAGAAGGTCTGAAGACAACAGTGGACAAAACATGAGACCATATCTGAAAATGAATAAAGCAAAATGAGCTGGGTTTGTGGATCAAGTGGTAGATACAGCACCTATGTGACAAGCTATGACCTTGACTTTAAGCCTCAGCATTCTGTGTCGGCCAAATAAAGAAGGAGAAAGACCATCACAAAAGAATGAAGATGGCAGGAAGAAGAAAGAAAAAGAGGAGAAAGAAGAGGTGGAGGAGGCATAGGATGAGAAAGAAGAAAGAGAGAAAGAAAGAAAGAAAGAAAGAAAGAAAAGAAAAGAAAGGAAGGAGAAGAAGGAAGAAGAAGAGAAGGTGGGGAGGGGAGGAGGGAAGAACTATTTTTTTTTTACAATTCCCAAAACTTATTCCTTAAATATTTTATTTGGGAGACATTTAAGGGGCGTGTATGATGTGCCGAGCACTATTCCAAGAGGCCTATGCAATAGGAAAAACTGCCATGCTAAGAATAAGCAAACTTCCATTGAGAGTTTATCTCTACTATTATCAAGAAGCTGAGTTAGCTTTAGGTCACTGATATGTCTCCAAAGCGAACTTTTCTGAATCAACCAGTCTGTTTTGTGCTCTAAAGGCATGACAACCCAGATTGCTTCTGTTCAATATTTGCTTTATGCCAGGTACTTAGGACACATGACCTCATTTATTGTCTACCGTACTGCTTCAAGATTGAAATGATCTTTCTCCTCCCAGTGGAGATACTATTTGAAAGAGGATGAAGAACTTGCCCAGGTTATAATGTTGGAAATTGAGCAGAATTGGAATTTGAACCTGGATCCACCCACTTCCAAGTCACTGTTCTTTCTTTTCCTGACGCTAGGTTCTCAGGATGATTTGTCATTGGTTCTCAGCTTTTTTTCCTCCTCTTCTGTCCCCCACAACACAGTGATATCCTGATGCTCTGATAACTCCTGCTGGAATTTCTGCATGAATTTCTGGTCAGATTCATTTAATTCATGATCTTCACCCTCTCTCCAATTCACTTTCAAGTATCAACTTCTTTCATGTTTCTAAAAGATCATTTCTATTCAGTTTCTCCATTGCTTTGGAACATGCACTACCATTGGCATCAAATCCACACATGTACTTTGGAAGGTATAGCTCTCTATAACCCTCCCTCTTCTATGCTCCAGACATGGTGTGAGTTGTCCCACAGGGATAGACTGTGTGGGGAGAATGGTCTCTGGGGTAGATTCTTGGAAGGCCATGGAACCTTCAAAAGACCATGGAGGGCTGGGAAGGTGGCTCAGTGGTAGAGCGCTTGCCTTGCAAAAGACCATGGAACCATGGTGGGAAGTCTCTAGGTCATTGGGGTCATGCCCTTGGAAGGTATCATGAGATCCCAGTCTCTCTCTGTTTAACTTCCTGTTTACTTATGTAAAGTGTTCCATACACATCCACTCTCACCATGAGATCTGGCCATCTGCTCACCAAAGCAAAATGAACCAGAACTAAAATGAATACTCACATCACAAGCATTCAGCTTTGGACCTCACAACATGTAAGCAAATAAATCTTTTCTTTTTAAATGACCTGTGTCAGTATTTTCCTATGGTGATGAAAAGCTGCCTAACGTGCTATAAACCCAGCTGTAAGCTGGTGGGCTTCAAAAAAATGTCTGTTCTTAGACTACATTCCAATTAGGTCAGAATCTCTACCTTGGGATCTAGGCATCAGTATTTCTTAAACCTCCCTGGGAGACTCCAATGTGTGAGGTGATTCCAACAACTAAAATCTCCTTTATAATTACTGAGTTAATCTCTCTATTGTTCTTTATATCTACTACCTTTGTCCCCCAAACACTAATTGTGCTTCTAAGATTTCATTCAGGGAGAATGTTTCCCCTTTTCTGTAATAATTCAAGTCTCTTGTTAGAACTCACCTCAGGTCTGTCCTCTCAAGAAAGATTTCCATGAACACACTAATCTCTGAACAATCCTACATCTAAATACTCATTGAGAGTTCAGATGAAAGTATAATACTTCTTTTACTTTCTACTTCACAAATGCAGATTTATAATCTCTCCATTTGTGTGAAATATTTATGCTAAGATGTTTTCCTGTTTATTTTTTTTGTTTTATTAATGTTCTCTTTTCTTCTCAGTAACTTTGTATGTTCATTTCCTCTCTCTCTCTCTACTCTAGTTCTGGTACCTCCACTACTCTTCATTCCTTCAGTATACAACCTTTCAGCTCCTCCCCTTTCCATTATTTTCCTAGCCCAGAATTCTTTGCTCTCTAATCTAGGAAAAGTCTCCATTATTCATCTTACAAGAATTCTTTCTTTCAATGCATCTGGACTCTCCTTTGGTCAGACAGAAGAACTAACAATGCCTTCCTGCATGTTCCTATTCTTTACATCAAATGTTTAGAGTTTATCATAGTGTGTTACAGTTAATGTAGGCCTCTGTTGATCTTAAATAAGACAGCATATCAAACATGTAGATTCCAAAATACTAGATCATTCAAACAGAAAGCCAAACTTCTGATACCATGTTTTCCTAATGAGCTTGACCAACAGAGCACTAATGAGTTAAAGATCATTTTATCTCTTCTCATCACTGGGTAGGGAACTGGCCTTTGAAATGTCCCTGTTCAGATCATGTGTGCTATCCTGTGTGCATCTCATGTATATAGGTGTGTGTGTGTGTGCACACCTGTGTCTGTGTGTGTGCTGGCTCCTTCTCAATGAAAGCTGAAAAGACTGGAATGGGGGATAGGCAAGGTGTGCAAAATGTGCTCTTCTCTTTGAAGCCCCCCATTGATCATAGATAAAAAGACCTTTGTACTGACAGAGTGGAGCCGACTTGAAAGCAAGATGCCTTAAGCAACCCACATAGTTATAGTCTCTTCTTTGAAAATTCCAGACTCAAAACAACCTTGCAATTTCCTATTTTAAAAAATTCACCAAGAGACTCTGTGACAAACAAGAATTCCACACTCAGAAGGGTCTTATCAACAAGGGATTCCAGATCCTTCCTTTGAGAAATGTACCTGTATAGAGAGAGGACTTGGAAGTTAATTGCACATTTCAAAACCAAATTGAGGCATGCTAGCTGCTATAAAAGTTGATGAGGTGATTTTTCTAATCTAAAATTGCCATTCTTCCATCTCCATGCAAACACATTATAATAAGGATAATAGGTAGAGAAGAGAAAGTGTACAGCATGAGTCTATAATTTGAGACTCTCCTGATCAGAGTTCAACAGTATAGCAAGCACTGGCTAACCAATTTTTTTTTGGGGGGGGGGGGAGGTCTGGTTGTGGGGCCTGAACTCTGGGCCTGGGCACTGTCCCTCAGCTCTTCAGCTCAAGGCTAGAGCTCTACCACTTGAGCCACAGCGCCACTTCCGGCTTTTTTCATTTTGCTTATGTGGTGCTGAGGAATCGAACCCAGGGCCTCAGGCATGCAAGGCAAGCGCTCTTCCACTGAGCCATCTTCCCAGCCCAACCAATTTCTTTTATAAACTAAATCTCAGTTTCATCTTTTAAAGTTCCCTCCAACTTCAAGTGACATTGATGAATATACAGACTCCTGAAAATATTTCCTATTATATTCCCATCTCAGCATGATGAATCTATCTCCCACTTCAACCAAAGTTCATTGAAAACAAAACCTAGAGATTTTTTGTCCCAATAACTATCCTTTTTGTGATTTTTCAAGACTCTTCAATAGTATTGCTTAACTTTCACTAAGCTTTCCCTGGCTGAAGAATTTCCAATACTGAAGGTGTGTGTGTGTGTGTGTGTGTGTGTGTGTGTGTGTGTGTGTGTGTAAATTGAGTTGGAGCTCAGCTAAAATCATGAAGGAAAAGGAGGAAAGGCAAGAGTTGAGACTATGAGGAGAGTTTTTGTAAAAGAAATATATTTTGCATGTATGGTGAGGAAATTCAGGTTTCAGATAGAAAGGCAGCACAAGCAAAGCTCAGGGAAGTAGGAAGAACTGAAGGGACTTATCACTGCATGGCAGGCAGACTTGGTTGCTTCCCGTTACAGGTTGAATTGTATCCCCCTCCCCATATATATGTTAGAAACTCTAATCCTCACTACCTGAGAATACAGTTCTTTTTGTATTTATATTCTTTCATTATTATTCTTTTCATTTTATGTTTTTGTAAAGATGCTGTACAGGGGGGTTACAGTTACATAAGGTAATGAGGACATTTCTTGTCGAACATTGTTACCCCGTCCTTTGTTTTTCTCCTACTATCCCTTCATTCCCCACCTTCCCTATTCCTCCCTCCCCCGCCCTGCCCTGCCAGAAGTTGTAAAGTTCATTTCCAACGTAGTGTCTCATGAGCGTTATTGTTGTCATCTTGTGTCCTTGTTTCAGCATTTTGTTATTCTCCATTATATAAATGTATATACAGAATGTAGGGTACCAAAATCAAATACAGTGATAACAGGGATATACCACAGGAGGAAGAACATACAAAAGAAACAAAAAAGTCACATAGTACATTAAAAATAACAATGATAAAGAAAAACCTCTTGTGTCCATATCGTGGGATTCATTTCATTTAGCATCATCTTATATGATCATATGTACATAGCTTTTGAGCTTTTCTGCTTATCTACCTAATTATTATTATTTCTGCTCATCTATATACAAATTATTGCAAATAGGGGAAACCATGGGACCTGCATTTCTTTGGGTCTGGCTTACTTCACTTACTATGAGTTTTTAAAGGGCTATTAAGTTGAAACAGGTCCGTCAGAGTGGGCTTCAGTCAATATGACTCCTATCCTTGTAAGAAAATAATGGATCTACACCCACAAAGACCCTGAAAAAAAGTACAGTAAGACCCTGAAAAAAAGCACAGTGAGAAGAATATTTGACAGCCAAGGAAAGAAGTCTCAGGAACAACCAACACTGCTGGCACTTTCACAGTAGATGTCCATTCTCCAGAAGGCTGGGAAAATTTGTTGTTGAGCCCTCTCCGTCTGTGGTGTTTTGCTACAGAAGCTCTAGAGAATGAATAGATCTAACAAACAGCTATTCCTCTCCCTTTTTTTCTGTTAAGCAGAGCCAATCTCTTCTAACTCAGCCTCCCAATTACCTTTGAAGCTAGGGATGGACAACTGAACCTATCCTGGCACAAAAAAGAAATTCTACTGAGGGTTTCTATGATGGGGTTTCCTCAATCATAAACCAGGGCAGATATACAAAGGATGAGAAAAGGGAGGTTCTGTCTAGATGACTCTCCTGAATGAACAAAAAATACAGAGGTATCAAGTGTCCTTGACAATATTGAGCTACTGAAACTACTCTATAACTGCCCCCTATTTTTTTGTCATTTGAGACGTAGCTCTTATGTAAGATCAGAGAAAGTGGATTTGCATGTGTGTGTGTGTGTGTGTGTGTGTGTGTTTGCTGGTCCTGGGGCTTGAACTCAGGCGTAGGCACTGTCCCTGAGCTTTTTGTTCAAGGCTACCACTTGAGCCAAAGCTCTACTTCCAACTTGTGTGTGTGTGTGAGTGTGTGTGTGTTATTGTAAAAATGCTGTGCAGAGGGGTTACAGTTACATGAGCAAGGTAATGAGTACATTTCCTATTGAGCATTGTTGCCTCCTCCTTTGTTTTCTCCCTACCATCCTTTCCCTCCCACCTCCACAACTACCTTTTTTGGTAGTTAATTGGAGAATCTCACTGACTTTCTTTCCTGGGCTGGCCTCAAACTGCAATCTTCAGATATCAACCTCCTGATATCAGCAACTAGGATTACAGTTGGTGCCAGCTTGGGATAGTGGATTTATTACCTGCTATTATTACCTGCTGCTAATGGGCAAGATTAAATTAGAGAAATCAATTAGACCCAGGTTTGAGGAAAATGCTTTTGACTCTCTTAAAGAAAGTAATGTAGGACCATGGGGAATGGAAAGAAGAGTTGAAGGTAAGTTCTGAGTTTTAAACTGAACAATATCCACATATCAAGGACATGATAGCCTTTCTTATCAGGGTAAGAGAACTCACAGCTTTCTAAACACGTCCTTGAGGTTCATTTCATAGAGCAGTGAGAGTTCAGCTTGCTGGGAGGAGTCATTTTCTAGATTGCTGGAAGTGAAATAAAATACAGCAGGAATTAAAAGCAGACTTAGGAGGGAATCTGGTCAGAGGGCTTCTTGGGTGGATGGTAAGACCTGCCATTAAACTAGATATCAAATATCCATGCTCACATTAGACCTGAACGCATAGAAAGCAGCAAGGCAAAGGAACTAATATGAGCTGTTGACTTCTGTGCAAATTGTATACTAATTCAAGTAAAATTCTCATAGTCTGTGAAATCTTGTGAGCTGTGACTTTATATGGACTTTATAGTAATAGTTTGAGTCCTGATGTCTGAGCATATATCTACCACTAGCTAGATGATCTTAGACAAATCACTTAACTTCTCTGAACCTCAGTGGTCTCAGTAAGAGAAGGGGATTGGCGTATAATAGCCTGGAACTCTTTGTTGGTCACCCAAATCGTGTTCATACCTTAATATCTATTTATAAAATATTATAAGATATATATCTTATATATATCTTAATAATATAAAATATTATTAAGATATTAATAATAATTCATAATATTGTATAATTAGAATCTAAAAGGCTTTATGCCAAGTGCTCTGGGTGGATTACCTCTTTAAATTTTCATTCTTAGCAATACTATAAATGTGGAAAGTTTACTGATATTCCCATTTTACAAATGAGGAAAATGAAGCATAATGAAGTTAAGAAACATGCCCATAACCACATAGCTAGGGCGGGATAGATAGCTTGACTCAATAGCATAGGCTTTAATCTTCCAGAATAAATTGAAGCCCTGTTTGGGGTGTGTGTGTGTCTGTGTGTCTGTGTGTATCTGTATGTGTGTGTGTGTGTGTGTGTGTCTGTGTGTGTCTGTGTCTGTGTGTCTGTATGTCTGTGTCTATGTGGTGTTGCATATTGGGGAGGAGATATGTGAGGTTGTTTATGTGCCAGCTTCCAGAAAACTTAGCCTTCCCGTCTGTTACCCAATAGGGGCTGGGAAATCTTGAATGAAAAGCCACTAATCTATATGATCTCCAAGGCAAACATTTGTTAATGGGATAAAAAGAATATGTCTGGCAGGGCAATGGAAGTTATGATACAGCTTGGAAATAAAGCAGTAGCTAGGTGTGTGGCAGCATACCTTTGTAACCCCTGAACTAGAGAGGAAGAGAGGAGGACTGAGTTTGAGGCCACCCTGGGCTAAATAGTAAGACTTTATCTCAATCAATAAAAAGTTGGGTGTGGTGACACACACACCTATCATCCCAACTATACAAGAAGCATAAATAGGAGCATCACAACTTAGGCCAACAAAAAAACAAGACCCTATTCAAAACATAACTACCAAAGGAGTGGAGATGTAGTACTTCCAGAAGTGATAGAGCTCCTGCCTGGCTAGCACAAGGCCTTCAGTTCAAACATCAATTACTGAGGGTGGGAGGAGAGAAACAGAGAGGGAAAAAAAGAAAATTAAAAGAAAGCAGGTAGCATATTGTCCTATTGTTTTGACTGTTTATGGGTATAGTCTTCTGAAATTATTTTAAATTTCAATTCGAATTGATGCATTAACCATCATACAAGGACTGCATGCATGCTGTAAAAATATTGAAAAACACTAATTAGGAAGCTCATTACATGTATCAATTTTAATTTCCTTTTTTATGCCATCTGTTTTTTTCTATTCATTTTCACATTTCTGGTTCAATTTTCTAACCACAAGACAAAGAAGACAAGACATAGGCCCTGACCTAAATCAGCCACGTAAAAGATGGATATCCACATGCACATCAACCACTGGTTCCCACTGGGCTGATTCCTTATAAGAATTAAGATCAAGCTCTTTCCTATAATTCTAGCTACCTGAGAGTCTTGGAATACAAGGATCATGGTTTGAGGCCAGCCTAGGCTTCAAGAAAAGTCAAGACTCCTTCTTGATGGAGAGAAGTTGAATGCACTGGTACATGCCTGTGATGCCAGCAGAATTGGAAGCCTAAGGAAGGCTAAGCGAGGCTCAGGTGTGTTGCCCAAGCAGGAAGTGAAACTCTGTCTTAAAAATAACCAGTGAAAAACAGTGCTGGAGGCATAGTAGTGGCATCATGTCAGCCTAGCAATTTTTAGGCCCTGAGTTCAAACCCCAGAACCAAAACAAAAAAATCCAAAATTAAAATCTATTCATCTTTATTATATGTCAAAAACTAAAATAGACATGTGTTCATGCATATGTTTATAAATACATATACATGTGTGTATCCATTCATATAGGTGTGCACATGTGTATATTTGTGTACTTGTGTATGTATGTGTGCACTTATTTATCCCTTACACAGCCCCAGGTATTGGCTATATGCTAGGTAGCATCTCTTCAAGGATCTTTTCTCAACTCCAGATCTGGGAGAAGCGCCTGCCATCCTGAGTGCTCGCATAGCTCCTGGACCATGTCTCCAACAAAGCACATGCCTGGCAACACAATTCATCATTCTTCCCTGCCTTCCAGATAGCTGTCTCTGTCTGGGTAGCGCTAAGCCAGGGGTGGGCATATAGTGGACACTCAATATATGCTTGCTCAACACAAGCAAACACTTCCAGTTAGCTCTATAAAATATTTTCCAAGCCAGTTCACTACCTGATTACTTCTGATGGACAGACTGGAAAAATCAGGTACATATATCGTAAAGGTGATGAATAGAGGGGTTACATTACACAAATAAGGTAATGAGTACATTTCTTTTTTAAAAATTTTTTACATTTCTTTTTAAACACTATTACCCTCTCTCCCCAAGTTGTAAAGTTCATTTCCAATTTAGTGTCTAGTGAGTATCATTGTTGCATTAGTTTGTCCTGCTGTTTTTGTGATTACTTTTCCCTTCCGTGGATCAGACAAACTTATATACAAGACAAAGGGTATAGAAAACTAAAACAGATAAAAATAGAAATAAGTGCATACAGGCATAATAAGAACCTCTTGTTTCCAATTCTTGGGGTTCATGTTGATATGCTTCATTCTACATGGTCCTGTGCACTTAGTGATTGGGCTATTTTGATATCCTGTCAAGAATATCATACATATATTCTAGTTATTACAAATGAGGGAAACCATGCAACCTACTTTTCTTTGGGCCTGATTTGCTTCCCTTAATGTAATTTTTTTCCAGGTCTTTCCACTTCCTTATGACTGGGGTGGTGTCTTCTTTCTGATGGAAACATAGAACTCCATTGTATCTATATATCACCTCTTTTTGATCCTTTCATTTACTGAGAGGCATCTGGGTTGGTTCCATATCTTAGCTATGGGAAATAGTGCTACAGTGAACATGGTTGTGCTGGTAGCTTTACTATAGCCATGTTTGTGGTCATTTGGGTAAATGCCCAGGAATGGGATTTCTGGGTCATAGGGGAGCTCTATGTGTAGTCTTTTGAGGAACCTTCATATTGCTTTCCAGAGTGGTTGAACAAGTTTACACTCCCACCAACTGTGCAGTAGTGTTCCCATTTGGCCAAATCCTCTCCAGCATTTTTTGTTATTAGATTTCTTGATATAATGGCCATTCTAACTGAGGTAAGGTGGAAACTCAATGTTGTTTGGATTTGCATTTCTTTTATGGCTAGAGAAGTTCAGCAATTCTTCATATATCTATTAGCCATTCTTTTTCCCTCTTCAGAGAAGTTTCTCTTTATGTCTTTAGCCTATGTGTTAATGGAGTGATTGTTTCTTTGAGGATTTGTTTTGGGGGGATTTAATCTTCTGAGCTCTAAGTATATTTTAGATATGAGGCCCTTGTGCCAGATCGATTCTGAGAAAGAAACTCCTCTTCCTAACTTGGTAAAGTCATCTTACAAGAAAGCCCCAAGAGGGACTACTACAGCCATTTTGTGATGATGAGGGACAGGCCAAGCAAACCACAGAATAAGATATTTGATGTCTTTTTTTATTTTTATTTTTTTTATTGTGAAAATACTGTACAGAGGGGTTACAATTACATGGGCAAGATAGTGAGTACATTTCTTATCAAGCATTGTAGCCTCCTCCTTTATTTACCCTTCCCATCCCTTTCTAGCCTCCCCCCACTCCCCCAATCCTCGCCCCCCCCCCACCAAAGTTGTAAAGTTCGTTTTCGACATGACAACTTGTACATCTCATTGTTGCAACGGGTCCATCTGTATCCTTATTTAAACGACTTGTTTTTCCGTCTTTAATCCACTAAACTCCACTAGAATCACTTCTCTCTAACACTGGTTAAAAAACACAACAAGGTTTTCCAACATTTCAAGTTCTAAGCATTCCTTCTTCTTGGTACACATTTTGAAATTGATAAAACCTGGTCTCAAACCTTCATAAAGACTCCAAAGATACAGGATGGCTGGATGAAACAAAGAACACCAGACTAACAACAGGATTTGTCAAAAGCAAGTAATTCCCATAGTACACTGAGAACAATAACAACAAAGAAAAACTTCTTATGTCCATGTCTTGGAGTTCATTTTGCTTAGCATCATCTTATATGGTCATATGTACATTGCTATTGAGCTATTCTGCTCATCTACTAAGATTATCCTAGATGTATACTAATTATTACAAATAAGGGAAACCATGGGACCTATGTTTCTTTGGGTCTGGCTTACTTCACTTAATATGATTTTTTCCAAGTCCTTCCATTTCCTTACAAATGGGGCAGTGTCATTCTTTCTGATGGAAGTCCCCCCATGGTTTATCACCTGTTGTCACTGTATTTGATTTTGGTAACCTGCGTATTGTATGTACGTGTATCTGAATTAGGGAAGGGGAACAGCAAAATGGTGAGACAAGGATAAAGTGGGAATCTATGCAACAGCATACCGACAAGACAATATGTTGAGAATGGTGTGTACAACTCGGGGGACTGAGGGGAGAGGGAAGGAGGGAGAAAAATGTGGGAGGAAGTAACAAATTAGACAAGAAATATAATCACTATGTAACTGTAATCCCTCTATACATCACCTTGACAATCAAATCACAATTTTAAAAAGCAAGCAAGTCTTTAATACAGCCAGGTCCATTCAATAGTTGGTTATACTTGTAGTTTATCTGCAATTCAAACTTAATTGTGTATAAACTTGGTAACTCTTCATCAACAAACACCTTCTAAAAGAGGCAGAAAGGATACTTCAACCAGAGTTTGGTTTAACACACACGCCGCTCCCAGGATGAGATAGCAACAGTAATAATAGCTTCAGCTTTCTCCAAGTTTCAGACATTACTCATTCAGCAAACAGTTTTGGGGCTTCACCTGTAAACAACACTTAATTCTAACAAGTTATTTGCCCAAGGCAGCATTGCTGGTGAGTGTAGGAGTTGAAACTTGAATTTGTCTTTTATGATACCTACTTTAGAACTGGACCTTTTTATGTTCCTTTCCTAGCTAACATTTATTTTCATTTAGATTTAATCTTTTGAATTAGCATACATTATTAACACAAAAGGATTTCATTGTGATCATTCCATACACAACTGCTGGCTCTTCATAGTATAGGTTTCCAAATGTCACACAAACTTCAAACACGTCAGAATCACCGGCAGGATTTATTAAAAACATAGATTGCTGGATCGAAAGCCAAAGTCTGAGTTAAGACCCAAGAACATGCATTTCTCACAAATGGCCAGGTACAAATGCTGGTGCTGCTATTCCCCATGCAGAAAACACAGCTTCACCTACACCAAGAAAAAACTAAACACTTTCCTATCAAAGCAGAACCAATAGACACCAGATTTCCCTTAACAATGAATATAGATCAAAATGCATTGTACTCATACACTGGCATGTTGAATTGTAAACCATTTGTAGAACACTTAAAAAATGGAAGAGAAAAATGGTGTAGGTAGGGGTGTTATACCTACATCTGCAGCATTGTTTGTCAGAGCAAAAATATCAGAAAAGCTAATGCCCACTCAGACAGCCCTGGGTTACTTTAGGCAACACTTATTACAAAGACAAACAATCTTTTGTTTTGAGTTGTATCACTTGGAGCATGTAAGTTAAATGCAGATGTGAAGAGCAGTTGAGAAGGAATATGGCACCTTGAATTCCACTCTCCTGGACAGGATGGTTTCTGTCTACAGGTGTGAGGCTGCCCAAGGAAGCACATGTGTCTGGCATTCTAAAAGACAGGCTGCTAAGAGCTTAAGGGTCACAACAAAACAGTACAGGCACCTGGAAGTTAAAATCCCCTCGCTGATACCTTCATCTCTAAGATCCGGTTTCCCTTAGGTCACGAAGTATAATCCTTCAAATACAAAGCAAGGAAGTAGCTATCTTTATGGAGAGTCAATTGAATTCTCCCTCTCTCACTCTTTTCTCCTTTCCTTGTCTCCTTCCAACTCCTACAGCTACCACCTACCAGGTAGAGAGAAACTAGAACCCAAGAAGAGAGGCCAATTGAAAAATAGTCTAGCCCTCACTGCCAAGCCACAGGCAGGCAGGGGGTAAGAAGGCAGGACAGGGAAGGAAAGAGAGCTATTTATTCTCTGAGTCTCCGACTGGTAATTTCACTGTCTACATAAACAGGAGCTAAGCATAGCGTATGCAAAACAAATACTATTATACTACAAACTTTGCTTACATTCTTGGGGTCCCCCTACAAAAGGGGGTCCAGAAGGGCTTGTGGAGACACCCAACACTCCCTGGCTGACCCCAGACCCAAGAGTCGCCCCATTGTCTTGCAGTTAGACATAAGGTGGTAGTCTTTTGTCTGCCCAAATTATTTCTTCATCTAGGGGATAATGAAGACTACTTAGTTTCTTTTTATATCAAAAATTCAGAAACATTAATAGTATAGAACAAAATAAAAAATAGACTAACTTATGGTTTATGACCTAGATGAAAGCAACTGTAACACTTGATTGTACTTCTTGAACAATTTAATATTTTGTTTTTGTGAGCGCAAATGACAGTAAAATAACCAAATATCTTTTTATGAAGCCACCAATGCTTTTCCTTCTCAGGCAACAAATATTTTGCATGATTTTTTACATGTGTAACATACACCCTAAAACAAAACATCATTTTGTTTTTTCTGTTTTTATAAATGATTCATGTTGAGTGTTGGCTTCTGGTTTCTTTCAATATACTGTCCTTGAGATTTAACCACTCAATTTAAATGGTCTCTTTCAACTGCACAATTTGTTTGCCCATTCTTCAATAAATGGGCATTTAGATTGCTTCCAATTGTTTATTCTTATAAACAATAATGCGCTAGCTGGCCTTTGACATGACTATACACAACCAGTGTTTCTATTGGATATAATACATGCAGAAGTAAAATTATTTTATGAACCAGGTATTAACCTTGAGTTTTATTAACTGATGCTCATGGATTTTGAAACAGAATGTATCCAGTTGTATACCTAAGGGTAAAGCCAGTGAGGATCATTCCATATAGCCTAAGTACAATTAATACTCTTGATCTTAGTTTTCACCAACTTTACAGGTTGTTTTGATTTTCACATTCTTTTTCTTTTCTTTTGTCAGTAGTGGGGCTTTTGAACTCTGATTTTTACACTTACTAGGCAAGCACTCTAACCACTGAGCGATGCCTCCAGTCCTTTTTGTCTTCTGGTAATTTTTGAAACAGAAATCTCACTTTCTGCCTGGGAAGGATTCATCTATGTTATGTTTCCCAATAGCTTGAGTAAAAGGTGTGCCACTGTATCCAGCTCTGCATTAAGAAAGGGTTTTGCAAACTTCTCTGCCCAAGCTGGCTTTGAACCGTGATCCCAAAAACCCTAGCTCCCCAAGTTGCTAGGATTGCAGGCATGAGCCACTGGTGCGTGGCATAATTTGCATTTTCTTATAAAGTACTGAGTTTTGTTTTCTGGTTCAGATTTCTTTCTGTGAAACTTGCCTATTTACAATTCCTGCCTTTTTCTTTTTTGGATGTGGCTATTTGTTTTTGGCTGACTGATTTGTAGAAAATCTTTTCTTTCTCTCTCTCTCTACCTGTCCATCTATCTATCTGTCTATTCTAAACAAAATAGTACTTTACTTGTCATTTATAAACATTGAAGTTTCTGCTTCCTGCTCATGGTTTGGGACTTAACATTATTTAAGAATAACTTACTGCTAATTAGAGAAGCCAAAAGTAAGTCCAGATCTTGACTTGGCACTGTCATATACAATCCTTCAATGGGCTATGGGGATAAAGAAACTGAGACTCAAAGACTATATTGTAACTGGAGAAACCAGCTTTTACAGTTGTACTGAAAAACCACAAAGCGAGTACTCATTCTCCCACAAGCCTGTGTGTTTCCTTTTGCAGAAACTGCAAAGTCTTATCATAGCTAAAACATTAAAAGGGAGACTTTATAAGCTAGAAATACATTGAGAAAGACTCTTTTATTGTCAAGGTGATGTACAAAGGGGTTACAGTTACATATCTAAGGTAGTAAGTACATTTCTTGTCAAACTTGTGACCCTTTTCCTCATTTTTCTCCCACTTTCCCTGTCCCCAACTCCCCCCCACCAGTTGTACAGATCATTTCCAACATATTGTCTTGTGAATATCGATGTTGCATTGGTTCCCGCTTTTCCTTTGTCTCACCATTCTGTTGTTCCCCTTCCCCGCCTTAATTCAGATAAATGTATACACAACACCAGGATACCAAAATCAAATACAGTGACAACAGGGAATATACCACAGGAGAAAGAACATACAAATAAAAAACCAAGAAATCAAATAGTACATTAAAAACAACAACAATAAAAATCTCTTGTGTCCATGTCTTGGAGGTATGTATGTAGCTATTGAGCTATTCTGCTCATCTGCTAAGATTATCCTAGATGTATACTATTTATTGCAAATAAGAAAAACCATGGGACCTATGTTTCTTTGGGTTTGGCTTACTTCACTTAATCTGAATTTTTCCAAGTCTTCCATTTCCTTACAAATGGGGCAGTGCCATTCTTTCTGATGGAAGCATAAAATTCCATTATTTATAGATAGATAGATAGATAGATAGATAGATAGATAGATAGATAGATAGATAGATAGATAGATAGATAGGTAGATGCATGCTACATTTTCTGTTTTTGGTTGGTAGTGGGGCTTAAACTCTGGGCCTGGGCACTGTCCTTCAGCTCTTTAGCTCATGAGCATTCTACCACTTGAGCCACGGTGCCACTTCATGTTTTCTGGTGGTTAATTGGAAATAAGAGCCTCACAGACTTTCCTGCTGGTCTGGCTTTGAACCACAGTCTTCAGATCTCAGCCTCCTAAGTAGCTAGGATTATAAGCATGAGCCATTGGCACCTGGCTTACCATATTTTCTTGAAGGGCCATTTTTATTCTGTAGGACTGAGGGGAGTCCTAGAAATAGGGACTGTAAGCAACTCTCCAGGAGACGGTACTACAGCAGATCAGCCAGACTTTGAAAACATTCTTCTTTGCAGTAGGGGGATTTGCATTTGCTACACCAGCACTCTACCACTTAAGCCATATCTTCTGTCTTTTTCCTTGTTTTAGTTTTCAAGATAGAGTCTTTCACTACCTTTGACCACGCCAGCTTTGGAGACCATTCTTTCTATCTTTGCTTCTCATGTAGCTGGATTAAAAGCATGCAACATAACCGGGCACTGGTGGCTCACACTTGTTATCCTATCTACTTAGGATAAGTAGATAAGATCTGAGGATCACAGTTTAAAGTCAGCCTGGGCAGAAAAGTCCAGAAATGGCTCAAGTAGTAGGACACCAGCCTTGAATGAAAAATGCTAAGGTACAGCACCCAGGCCTTGAGGATTGGCACCAGAAACAAAACAAAACAAAAAGCAACAACTGGTCTATTCTTCAAGTAAGGTCTTGCTAACTTTTACTCAGGCTAGCCCTGAACAGAATCCTGTATAGGCATTATAGACATTTACTACCCTGCTGGAGGGCATTCTTGATGACAATTTCAAAACTAGTATACCTAACAGGAGTTGTCAGGGATCCCAAATAGAAGCCCAGGGGTTCCAGTGACCAGTGTCTCCTGCTGATTGTGGACTCCGTAAGATCAGGAATTTACCTCTTTTGTTTTCTCCCAGCATCTAAATAGTGCACAGCACAATAAATGTTAGTTACATGAAGAAATGTTCTTTGTATCCCACTCTGTGAACAACTACTACTGGTAGAAACAGCTGTTCTTAACTTCAAATTCTAACTCTCAATCTTTTGCATAATCCAGATAATTCACAGTGCTGACCTACTGCACTGACAATTGTCATCTGGATACACATATGTTGAAAACAAATATTCCTAACTGGTTGTGTCTGTAGAATGGTAACCAATTCAGTCGAGAAAGAAATCTTTCTTTTTATGATTAAAAAATGAATGCCCATGGTTGCTTGTTCAAGATGTAATTGTCAAAAACCCTACTGAGTTCTGCATCTCTTCTCTTTACCTTATTCTGGTGCCAGAAAGCAGAACCAGTTCCTGAAGCTCCATTTCTCTTTAAAGTAAGCATGATTCACTGGGCCATTGCTTCTAGTGCTGACAGAAGCCTGCATCTGGTTCAGTGTATCTCTGTCCTTGATCAAGACTGTCAACAATTTCCTTCCTCTCTGTATATCCTACCCATCCAAGATGGAGAAGAATATTGGGCCTTCTCCCAAGGCAGGCTTCCTCCAAGTTAGACAGGAATTTGCCATGGCAGAACTGAGTTTGAAACAATGTTCAGAGGAGATGATTGGCAGGAAAGAAAAAAAAATGAGCAGTTCTGAGAGCTTGCAATCTGCATCTATTTCTAATTTCTTCTTTCCTTTCTTTCTATCCCTTCCTCCCTCCCTCCCTCCCTCCCTCCTTTCTTTCTTTCTTTCTTTCTTTCTTTCTTTCTTTCTTTCTTTCTTTCTTTCTTTCTTTCTTTCTTTCTTTCTTTCTTTCTTTCTTTCTTTCTTTCTTTCTTTCTGCCTGCCTCCCTCCCTCCCTCCCTCCCTCCCTCCTTCCCTCCCTTCCTTCCTTCCTTCCCTTTTTTTTGATGCTGATCCTGGGGCTTGAAATCAGGGCCTGAGTGCTCTCCATGAGCCTCTTCTTCTCAAGGCTAGCATTCTACTACTTGAACCAGAGCTTCACTTCTGGCTTCTGAGGAGGGTAGTTGTTTGCAGATAAGTCTCACAGACTTTTCTACCCAGGATGGCTTCAGACAAAGATCCTCAGATCTCAGCCTCATGAGTAGCTAGGATTACAGGTGTGAGCCTCTAGCACCCATCGATTTCTAATTTCTTCAAGGGACAGGTATCTCTGAATAGCCTCAAAAGATATAATAAAAAGAGAAGAAGCATTTCTTTTTTATTAGCACATATCAGTTATACAAAGTAAAGTTTTCATTATGGCATTACCATGTGTATATACATGGTGAATACATACTGAATACATACTTTGATTATGTTCACTCCCTTTAGAAGCCTTTATTTGCACCCCTCCCCCCATCTAACTTCCCTTTTCCCCCTTCCATTACCCTACTATCTCCATTTTCTGCAAGGAATATGTCAGAGTTGTGAGGGAAGAAGCGGTTTTATTTCTTTTCGATTTTTTTTTTTTTACTTTTAAAAGTTATATTTTTTAAAGTAGAAAGATGTTAAACCTCCAAGGGAAATATAGGCTTCAATAAGGAAAATACACAAAATCACAAAATAAACATGGCTGCCTTGAAGAGAGAGACTATAAACTTATCTTCTTGATAGCTAGAAGGTGCTATTGGGACCCTGACCTTCTCATTCCCAAGGTGTGTGGTGAGACTCAGTGGAGCACTGCAGGTGGCAGCTGAAGGGAGTGGGTAGATTATCTCCTCTGGGGGAGAGGATGGAATGGAATTCATTCTTCCTCCCCTAAGTCAGCAGCTAGGCTCAACTCTCTGCTGATACTCAGGGCTATTGCCCACTCTTCAGTCCCTCCCTGGGAGAACCAGACTGAAAGCAGATACATATATATACACGGGTGTTGCTGGGCCTCCATATCCTGCAGGTGTGGGAGAAGACACTTACAAACAAAATACATAAGGCATTCAGGAATTTGTTAGCTGGTTTCAACTGGCAGTAGAGTTTCCACAGCTTGGATGCTCTGAACACAATTTTTTCCCCAATGAATTTATATATAGCTTTTGGAAGATATTTGGAAACAAATCACTGATGAGCTAGCACCTGACTCATAAAAACATTTTTCCTATGGATCTAATATTGTGTGATGTTCATTTTCTGATCATCTTAAAGCTCTTGGCCTTGGAAACGGGAAGTAGGAAACAAATTTAAAAGTTCAAATTTAGAGTGAAATCCAAGAGTTGTAAAATTCCGACCCAATACTTTTCTAATCATGATAATACAAATATTAATCTCACACGAGTTTTAGGAGGAGAAATAAAGACTAGGGTTAAAAAAATGTGTGTAGGAAAAATCAGATTCCAATTGTTTCCCCAAACTATCTTTCTTTCTTTCTTTCTTTCTTTCTTTCTTTCTTTCTTTCTTTCTTTCTTTCTTTCTTTCTTTCTTTCTTTCTTTCTTTCTTTCTTTCTTCCTTCCTTCCTTCCTTCCTTTCTTCCTTCCTTCCTTCCTTCCTTCCTTCTTTTCTTTCTTTCTTTTTTCTTTCTTTCTTTCTTTCCTTCTTTCCTTTTTTTGTCTTTTGTGGGGCCTGAACTCTGGTCCTGGGCACTGTCCCTCAGCTCTTCAGCTCAAGGATAGGTCTCTACCGTTTGAGCCACAGTACCACTTCCAGCTTTTTCTGCTTATGTGGTACTGAGGAATCCCAAGGCCTCATGCATGCAAGGCAAGCACTCTACAACTGAGCTACCTTCCCAGCCCTCCCATGAGCTCCTTCCACTAGCTCCATGAGCTAATGTTTGAGGAAAAGTACCATGATGGAAAGTGAGTCCACTGATTTATATTTCTAATGCCTCAATAGCTTTAAGCTTCTTAAGTCTTACTCCCATGGTTCAAGCTTCCCCAGAGATTTGCTTTTCTTTATTCCCATAGTGCAGGGGTAAGAGTATGTTAACATATATGTGTACTTGCATTCCACTCTCATCTTATTTCAGTTACTTTAAAAGCTACAACATAGTGACAACCCTTCTCAGACCAGTAGTTTCTTTTCCCTGGCCACATTCCATGCCCCTCTGCTTGCCATTTGAAAATACATGGTGAGGATTAAGTGTCCTTTCTTGAAGACTTTCTGTGTCCTAAATACTGCACTTAGTACTTCATACTTAAATCATTCAGCCTATATATATATATATATATATATATATATATATATATATGTATATATATATGTATATATACATACATGGGTGTATAAATATATACAGCCTATATATATAGTATATATATGTGTATATATATATACATGGGTGTATAAATATATACAGCCTATATATATAGTATATATATGTGTATATATATATACATGGATGTATAAATATATACAGCCTATATATATATACAGTATATATATATATATATACAGCATATATATATACAGTCTCTCTATATATACAGCATATATATATATATATATATGGAAGTTTACAATAACATCTTTTCAGGTAGAGAAATAACACAAGTAGAAAGTTTCATTTCTGAGATTCAATCTCAAGTCTTACATTAAAGCTCAAGAGTTTTCCTCTACAGAACACTCTTATGAATAGACAAAGGCCTGCAGACATAATGAACTTATTGCATATTTTCTGTCTGTTTATCTGTATTTTTCTCTCTCACTCCCCCAAATTCTAATGGCAAAGAAGTCTGACGATGTATGTGAACAGGCTACTATATGCACACACAGGATAGAACAGGAATTCAGTATGCTTTTAAGGATGCTAGTCTAAAGCAATGGATTGCATGTATAATTTTTTTGATGTCTATCTTAAAAATTAGTCTTTTGCATAAAAATATTTCAGTCCCATTCCTTACCATATTTATGTGTGCTATAATGTTAAGAAAAGGGCTAAAATACATACTGATGATTAAATTAATGATCTAGCAGGTAGACTATTTTATCTTGTAAATCGATGGGGCCAGTCCCCTTGCATTATCTTTTAGCAGTAGTGTTCCTAAGAGTGGAAAGAGAGAAAATTGCATATTTCAACTACTAAAAATATTCCTGAGAAGCATATTGCTTACAGAGAATATGCTAGCGGTATAGTATTTAGTATTTTCCTGCTGGGTCTTGAGTACTTAAGAGAGACTACATTGTCAATGAAAAATTAGAATGGCTTAGTAAAATTTTTGATAATTGGCTACTATTTCTATACTCTGACCCAACCATTAAAAGTATCTAGCATAGAGAATCAGTTAGATAATAAATTCCAAACAAGGTACAAATAATTAAGATATACAAAGGCAACTGGTTAAAAGAGAAGAGTTTTGGATCGAGTCTGAACACCTGGGTCTAGCCCCAGTTCCTCTCTCAGCTAGTTTGGGCAGGAATTCTGGCAGATAATTAACCTCTGATATTTTCCACCTATACAATGGAGCACTGAGTAACATAAGTGTGACAAAGATTACCAAGAGTTTAAATACTGAATACAGTGATAGCCATTATTTTGGTGATACTTATTAAACATAAAACAAAGAAACAGCCAGATTTGTGGAGCAATTGCTCCACAAATTTAAATGTTCTGTCTTGGTTTACATCATATTCTGTTGAAATACTCAGTCACCACGTAGTTTTCCTTCATAGTATATATACTAACTAATAACTATGTGCTTGTTCTATATTTCTAAGGTGTTAATTTTATTTAATATCTTTCTCCTATTCAGTTAGAAGCCTATCTATTTTGCTCACATCTATATTCTCAGAAGCTAGCCTAGTACCTAAGACATAGTAAGTGCCCAATAATTATCTGTTGAATGAATGAACTGATAAATTAATGAATAAACTGGCTTAGGAAATCCATGTCTTTATATCACCTAATCTATAGACATGGTGAAAGTTCAGTATACCCTGTAGTATTTATTGAACTTGTTCTATAATAGGCCATTTTATGTATAATGTATAATGTTCAGTAGCCTACTCTGTCACTGATCCACAACACTATCAGTTTTTGGAGCTTGCCCCCAAATATCTACCCCTTGTACCAGATTCTAATATAACATCCGCCTCTCTAGCTACTCCAAATTTTTAGAAGCACAGAAGCAATGGAGAAAGCTCTGTTTCCATTGTGTTTAAAGAGAACGACAAAATATTTCTCACACTGTTTCTTTTTCTAATAGCCTAAATTTGTGGTCCTTAAATACAAAATCGATCAACCTCAAAGAGAAATCAGTTAAATGTGCACATCCTAGGTGTTACCCCCGGATATCCAATTGAGAATAGTACAGTGAGCCCTACAGATTTGCATTTTAAGTCAGCCCTTCAGACTAAATGCAAGAAGGCCAAGCCACATTTTTGAGAAACAATGTTGAGATATAGTGTTGAAAACAATTATTCATGCAGATGAAACTGAACTATTATTTCTAAGATTTAAGTTGCTATAATAGATGATAGTAGGTGTAAATCCTTGGAACCAGAGGAATCCTAAAGGAAAGAGCAGAGCACATTATTAAATTCCCAAGTTTCCAAAATGGCCATTTATAATGGCTTACGGAGATAGCAAATGACTATGATGGTGAAGGCTTGTTCATATTGTAATGGAAGCTTCTAAAGGCTAGTGAGTATGCCTGAGCCTCTTATTCGTAAATAGAATAAGACTCAGCAGAAAAAGTGCAGAACAGGACTGATCATCTCTCTCACTCCAATGAAATAAAAGTTCTTCTGCTGACAGATTGTCATAAGCTGTACCTGGATGACTTTGAGAGGAGAGGAAGAAAAACTACACTTGATCTAGTAGTTCGAAGAGAGTAGAGCTCTGAAAACTCAAAGTGCAGACATATCTTCTTATTAAAAACTATGCCTGGGACATACCTCTCAACTTAAATAACTCTAGTCCTTAGGTATTAAAACTATTTTACTTCCTGACATCTCCTACACACCTGAGAATAAATTATCAGGCAACATAATGGCAATCTACCTCTAATTGAGAACCTGAATTTCATGTCTTTGGAGGTGGATAAAAGGCCTACGTCAACCTTTTGCTTTCTGCAAAGATAGTAATTTAGGCTATCACCAGACACCTGTCTAACCTGTAATTTTTCCTTCCTCCATTTTATTTTTTCTTCATGAATACGTAGGTAGCAGTGGTTGCCAGAGTACTGAGGTATAATACAAAGGAGTGTGCATTTAACTATTCAGGAAGAGGTGAAGGGAAGAAAGACGCAACATAGGTGCTTAAAGGTGCTGAGTCCCTAGCACTGGGACCAAGTGTAGTTCTTTGCTATAGTCTAGATAATTTCTGACAATCTATTGCACATGGTGTGGTAAGCAAGGAGCCCCAGAAGACAATTATGAGGAAAGAAAAAGCATGTTAATGAGGCTGGTGAGATAACAGGGACTGGCAGGAAGCAGGGCAGGAGTTCCCTTGAAATAAAGTTCTTACTTGACTTGGCTAGGCTCATTTAAGCAGAAGGCCATAAAGTGATGAAGGTATTACTATGCCAATTACAACAATGGTAAGCCTCCTGGCTTCCCTTCAGTTCTGTGTCCTCTTCAGGTATTGATTCATTTATTTAATTCATTCAGAAAACATACTTTCAAAACATGATTGCATACTCAGCATTTATTGTAGGCACACAGAAAACAATGGAATAAGGCACATTTCCATTTCCAATGAATTTAAGTCTGTTGAGAGAGACAAGTTTGTAAGCAAGTAATCTCAATCCCAGCCAAGATTTGGGGCACCAAAGAAGGCTCCCTGGAACTGAAACTTAAGCTGCGATTCCGAGGATAGTAGAAGTGGAGAGGAAACTGAGAAGAGAGAGACAGACAGAAAACAGACAAGAGACAGACAGAGATTACACAAGAAATGGATGAAGAAACTTGCAGGAAAATGTTTGGTAAAGACAGTAGGATCAACAGGATGTGGGAAAGAAGGGTGTATGTTGATTAGCTGTAATTTCTGGAGGAGAAGAAAGATCTTTTCACTGTTTTATCCTACTCGTACTAAATTTAGCAGAACTCACATTGCCTTCTGGCACCTTGTACTATTCTAATCAAGCAGCCAAACTTTGAAGATTGACTTAGGGTGGTCTCAGACACATTTACTTGTAGCCAACGTAAATACAAATTACATTTTCTGAATCTACCTACATATATCAAACTCCAAGGCTGTGTTTCCCTTTAGCATTTCTTCTTTATTTTCTCCATTTCCTACACAAAGAACAATGATAGATTCAGTGTTGCTGTACCAGACAGATTTCATATTATCTTTCTCTGTTTTTATTGTAAAAACATTTCTCTCCCCATTCCTCTGGTTTTGTATTCAGTTGTGTTTATTTTCTTTTAAAAACATGTGGAGAGTCTTTCTGATGTATTTGGGTGTTGCCTATATAGCAAGCACTGTCTCCTTACTTGGCTATTGATTTAATCTATATATTAAGCACACACATGCCAGGATGTTGTACTGACACCAGATAAAGCACATTAAATGGACACAACCCTGCTCTTTCATTTCCTTTGCCTAGGGTAGGAATTGAGAATAATCTACATTTCCAGAGAAATGTCAGCTTTAGTTTCTGAGTATCTTGTGAAATGATGTGTTAGAGCCAGTCCAGATCATCCATTAAATTTTCAGAAATTGCTCACTTGTTAAAGACAACTCTTTTGAAAACGTAAATACATGAGCTAACAGGTAAGTGTAAAACAAAGGTAGCACATGCTCAAATCTCATGTCTTCCAAATTGTTTTACCACTCCTGATGCCCTTCAGTTAAAGTCTATTGCTTTTGTGTTGCATTGTAGAGCACTGGTATTACTGTGCATCTCTTCCCATCTGTACATTTAATGATATTTAACCGGTAGCTTTAAAATAGTCATGTTACCTGTAATTTCTCCATGAACAATGGCAAATCTACAAATCATGCTCTTGTTTTTCTTCAGAAAGCTAGTTAAATCTTAACCTACATACAGGTGGTCATATAGAATGAAGAATGAGGAGATAGGTTGGGAAGGGGAAAGGACAGATATTGACTGAAAATCATTCAACTAGTTTTAATAACAAGAGGAAAGTCCATGAAAATGCTTAGTCTCGAAAAGGATCGATTAAGGTAAAATCATTTCCTCAATAAAGATGTACAGATCTGGTCTCTAGAATAGATTTTTACAAACCATCATGTTGTGACATGCGATTCCTGTTCTTCTTTGCCCTGGTAGAAATGTTTTGAAGAAATTAAAGGAGTCTGAATGGTATATATCCTGCTTGGGACATCTTCTGATTATTCAGTTTTTTTTCCTTCATGCCATTCCTGGAGCTTGAACTCAATGCCTGGATGACTATCTTCGAGCTTTTTTCCCTCAAGGTGAGCACTCTATCACTTGAGCTACAGCTTTACTTCTGACATCTTGGTGATTAACTGGATATAGGGGTCCCATAAACTTTCCTGCATGGGCTAGCTTCAAACCACAATTCTCAGATCTCTGCCTCTTGAGTAGTTAGGATGACGGGTGTGGTGCCCAGATTCCAATTTATGTTTATGCCCTACTGACAGCCTTTGTTGCATAAGTTCTTCCAGACATTTGAGAAATCCCAAAGTGGATGAACTTGTTTGGTGGATTAAGATAAAAAATTATGTTAGTATTTTACATGCCAAGTGATTTCTTCTTAGCCTCTATAATTTCTGGGTGTTATAAAATGAGATCTCAGTGTTTAAGAAATATGTACTGTGTAGAACATAAAATCATGATGTAGGTAACCTCCAATGTTAATGGAGTGAGGTCTTCAAATAGCCTTGAAAGATCTGGAACTTCTATACTTCCCTCAATATACTTGGGACCAGTCAAGGGACTGAAGCAAACCTTGTTATCTGGGGGCAGAAGCAGATAGACTGCTTCAAAAGTTATTTTTAAATTTAAGAATAAATCCAGTTTTATTTTTAGAAAACACAACAAGCCTTAGCACTAGAACCTCTAAACTCAGACTCCTATTCAAATATAATGTACACTGCCAGATGGTAATGAGTGGCAGTTTGAAAGTCTTGGCTTTAATGCAAGTAATATTTTTTCATGGATAAATAAACAATGGTCCAAATCTCCTTTAAATTTCTGTGGTTCCAGGAAAAATCTTCTTTAAACAAGCAAACAAAACACAGATTTGTATATTTAAAGTTCTTCACAGTGCTTATCATGAATAATACTAAAATACAGAAGTCAACATGACACTTAGCTAAATTTCTCCTTAAGATTACAGAGGCTTGAATCATTTTATGACTTCTGCCTGATTTACAGACCTCTCAGAGTTGACCTCATCTAATCAAAATTATAACTTCATCTCTATCACTAAGCATGCTATACCAATATGAGTTGACGGGTTAAAAAAAAAAAAACCTTCCAAATTGTGTCTCATGAGCATGAATGAGGAAGGAAGATCTAGTACTTCATTCATTCCCCAAATAGGGTGCATCATATGGCCACTTTCTAACTGGTTATTAGTAGTCAGAAGGGAATAAGAAACTGGGTTAGGGCATTTGAGACAATCAAGTCTCCGAACGTCTTACTCAGGACAAACTTCTGCCATTTACTCTTGACGTAAATCTGTAATCCTAACTATTCAAGAGACTGAGATCTGAGGATCAGGGCAAGAAAGTCTATGAGATTTTTTTTTCTTTTTTCCATGAGATCTTATCTCCAATTAACTACCAAAGATATCAGAAGTGGAGCTATGGCTCAAGTGGTAGAACACTAGCTTTGAGCAAAAGAAGCACAGGAGGGAAGTGGTTGAGTAGGGGAGGGATGGGTGAGAATGTTGAAAGGAGTGACACTGAACAATATACTTTGTACTCATAAACTGCTTTGTTAAATGGCAACTCCTTTGTACGACTACTTAAAGACAACAAATATGAATGAGTTACAAGTAATGGCACATTAATAGTAAGAAAAACTTTATACACACAAAAAGCTCAAAGACAAAGCCGAGGCCCTAATTTAAGCACCTAGAGCCTGAATTCAAGCTCCAGGACTGGCACCAATAAGAAAAGAAGAAGCAAAAAGAAAGAAAGAAGAAAAAAACCTCCAAAACTTCTATCTGTAGCTTTGAAAATTATTCACTTGCTGTCTAAGAAAATGTGGTGTATTTCTCTAAAATAGAGATGCAATACACCTTTCAGTGCTTTTCTAGGTAAAATTAACACATAGAAGGCATTCATGTTATCATCTGTCTAAGATTGCCATTGCTAATCGATTATAATGAATCTAGATCTAAATCAATGAGAATTCGGGATGCAGTTTATAATCTTTCTCCACATTCCACAGCATACATCTATTAATAAATATAAGTTTGCACTTTATGCAAGCCTGAACCAACATTTGTATCCCCTTGAAAGTGAGAACCAGATAAGTCAAATAACTTGCTGCTCATTACAGTGACAAAACCAAAATTTGAAATCAAGTTTCCAGTGCTTTTCATTATGATGAACTTGCTTACTAAAACCTGAGTGTTTGGCACATTAGCACCCACAGGTTGCATCTGTAGATGGTTGCAAACTGAATTCCCACCCATCGGTATAAAGATTGACTGATGGATATTACCAGGGCAGATTCTTTCTGACAGGCAATGACAGAAATCATGTACACTGAACTAGTAATGAGATACTTGCTATTCAGAAAGGTAAAAAATATTTCTTTCATTTCATGAAATATCAATGTTAATGGTGTAAAGACAAGAAATTAAATAGACCAAAGAGTTCTTAGGATCTAGTAACTCTGTAATTACATGTTAGTGTATTTACTTAAGTAAATCTATGATAATAAGCAAATTATCTTAATCTTACAGGGCACCTCATCTTGGTCTTACAATTGTGGAGACACAGGGAGATTTGGAAGGAAAAATGCAGAAGATAGAAATGCATACTAGTAAAGAGGGAAATTTGATAATACTTTACTAGAAGTACTCTATTCATTTTTGGAAAGATATATCCAAAATCTCTCTGTTCTTCTGTATATGTGTGTGTGTGTGTGTGTGTTTACGAACACCTACAGAATTGCTAATAATTTTCAATTGTTAGAAACGCTAATGAAATATTCTTCTTTCTGTTTTTCCTTGAATATTCCATGGAGCCTGCTTAGGTTTTAAGCCATTCCTATGTAGATAGTGAAGGATTATGCATATAGCAAACCCAAGAGCAATAACTTTTAGATACCATCAGAAATGGCTTGCAGCTTTGTGTTGTAACAGAAGGAAGGAGTCCGTATAACAGGCTGGGAAGTCCCAGCACAACTGCCTACACATAAACAGTATCTTTCCCTGGGCTCAGCGATATGGACATATTTTCTGCCTTCACTCTTGACCATAAGCCCCTGTTAGATATGCCAATTTTGTTTGAAACTTGCTTCGTCTATTGGGTAGGGATGGCTCAAAAATTTCGTATTTCTAAAACCTTGTGGAAGGTAGATGTTTTAGACAAAGAGGAATACTAAGGTATTGGGGCCTCCTCATATTCTTCCTTCTTGGTGTCCATAGATAGTGTGGCCTCTTTATGCTCAGTATGTAAACTGAAAAGCTATATTCCTACAAATAAGACTTCAGGGGAAAGCTATTAACCTAGAAAGCAAGGCCTCAGACTGATCCTACTTACTGAGACTATAATACTGAATTGATATCTTTACCAGAGGATTCTTAAGAATTTAATAAAACTACAATAGTCATTGTATTTATACAAAGTAATAGTAATATTGCTTACCACTGGTATCTTTTTAGATTTGGTCCTTAAAAATTCACATCTCATTCACAGAACATCTTAGTAAAGGAGGACCATTCCTGCTAGTCATATAATTTTGTAGAGATTCCAATAATTTTATGACTTCTCCAGATTTAAATACCTCTCATCACACAAAATTTACAATTAAGTCTCCTGACTACAACTAACACTAAACATTTGTTCTCGCCTCTCACTGTCTCCTTGGATCTTAGGGATAATATGCCAAATTATGCGTATTATTGTCAACTCAAGAGTGAAGAAGAGGAGAGAGGTGGAGCAGCATGGAAGAAAAGAAAGAGGAGGAGGAGGAGGAGGAGAAAGAAGAAGAAACAGATTAGTGAAACAGTAATGAACCAGGAAGCAGAATATTGCATTTTAGATTAACAGATCTGTTCAGAAACTTTAAGCTTGCTTTCATCCAGCTCTTAGACTAACCATGGGGATGCATGTGCTGATTAGTGAAATCATGTCCAAAATATTTGGAAACCATTACTTGTCTAACACTGAACACCATTTTGGCTCAGGAGATAATGAGAGAACCAGTAAGGGTGGTCCATATTTTTCACATGAAGGCATGCATAGTTTATGGGAGATAAAGGAAGACACATTGTTTTATTTAAAACTTCTTACAAATTTGTTTTCTAAGTGATAATCACCCCATTCTTGGTCACATGGTTCTTCTAGATCAAGTTCTTCCCTGAGTCATTTCAGTAACTCTTTTCCAACTAACTTTACTGTTACTAGTTCTTCATTAAAAAATGTGAGTCAAAAATGCACAAAGAAAACCAATACAAAGGATCATCAGTGTGAAACTGGCAATTCAGGGGCCACAATCATTGATAAAGCAGAAATGATCATTAACAATGGACTTCTAGAATGCAGAAAAGCAAGACATAGTGGTTCATGCTTTTACTTCTAACTTCTCAGGAGGCAAAAATTAGGTGACTCAAAGTTGGAGGCCAGCTTGGGTGGGGAGGTGGGGGAGTTAGTGAAATTCCATCTCAGCAAATAAAATGGCAAGAGTGGAGCATGCCTTTCACCTAAACTATGTGAAGGTGCAGGAAATAGTGTCACACTTAGAAGCCAGACACATAAAACAGTGAGACTTTATACAAAGAAAATTATACCATGTACACCCAAGTGGCAGAGTACCTTCTTGGCAAGTTCAAGGCTCAGTGTTCCAACCCCAGGACTGCCAATAAGCAAACAAAAAAATCCTTACAAAACACATAGATTCTTAGTTTGAGCAAAGAGGGAGGAAGGCTTTATATGTGTGGACACACCTATATGTATTTCTACTACAAGACTTTGTAACTTAACTGCTCATTCCCCGTCCTGAATTCAGAATGTAGCCTTCAACTTTAAAAGCAGGATAGGCCATTTAATGCTTCCCAAAGTTTTTATGCTTATTGTTATGCCATATAAAATGATTTTAAGCCACTACAGATATTTTAAAGATTATTTTTAGTTCTTGTGGGTTTTCTTAGCGTTAGGAAACAAAACCACAAAAAAAAATCATAAAATTTGAGATGTTATTTATTAGGACAAAATAAAACACTTTTCTGTATGGTATTCTCACAATAAAAAATAAAATAAAAAAACACTTTACTTTTAAAAGTGCCTTGCTTTAAAAAAAAATCCTTGAAGTAGTAGAAGGACATGGATACAGCAAAACAAGAACAAAAGAAGAAAAGCGTGACTAGCTTTTAAATAACCTATGTGAAGGGAAGACTGGCAAGTCACTGGTGCTGTATTCTGGCCGATACTAGCATGTCCGGGTTCTTGGTGTTCTTTTGTCATCGTTATATGGCAGGATGCTCTTTAATCTTGTTTCTGATCTTGTTTTCTTAAGACATTCTATCACAAAATCACAAAATCCAGGTTTAAAAGGGTAGAGGGTAAAAGTATCAAATTAATTCTTCAGCCACAGTGTCAATATCTGCTGAGATTTTAGTGTCTTCCTCAACACTTGAGTTGGCAAAGGGGCTTGCGTTGCAGTAAGTTCTATTCCAAGCAGAAGAAATGGCGAAGATACCCGAGGAGCAACAGTGCAATAAATATGCCCAAAAAAAGAACAAGTGAGTCACAGGGCTGTCTCCTCCCCCGATCCTGGCAAAGCAACATCTGCTGCCCAAGCAGCAGCCCTCCTCTGCCAGGGCCGCTTACAAAGCACACCTTCTGCTTTACCACCCACACTTTCCTCAGACTAACTTCAAGTCACAAAGAGTCAGGCTTTAAATAGTTCCTTGAAAATCCTTATGCTTTGAGAGCGTATCTTCTAAAATGCTGCACTCATTCAGATAAAATGAAGGGGAAAAAAAGAGTTCCAGGTTACAAGAGATTGAGATAAGGAAAAGTCACAGGAACAGGGTTTAAGCAAGGAGCATTGTATCCTTATACTGAGAATTTTATGTGAAGGCAGAGTTTCGGGGCTTTTTTTTGGGGGGGGGGCAGTGATGTATTCTGCAATCATACATTCCTTCATTCCCTCAATTTCAAAAAGACAATAAAATATCACCCCATTTCAAAATTTCTTAAAAGAGTATCTTCCTGAAAACATTACAGGAAGGAATAGGAGAAACTCTGGGGCTCCTTGGCACAGGCCAGAAACACAAGAAATCAAAGAAAGGCTGGAAAAATGAAATTGCATTAAACTGCAGAGCTTCTGCATGGCAAAGGACATAGCTTGCAAGATCAATAGAAAGCCCACAGATTAGAAGATTTTCACTAGCCATACAACAGACAAGGGCCTCATATCTAAAATATACTTAGAAATCAAAAAATTAAATCCTCCAAAAACACATCCTCAAAGAAACAATCACCCCATCAACAAGTGAGCTTAAAGAGTGACTTCTCTGAAGAGGAAATAAGAATGGCCAATAGACACATGAAGAAATGCTCAATATCTCTGGCCATAAAAGAAATGCAAATCAAAACAACATTGGGTTTCCACCTCACCCTAATTAGAATGGTCACTATCAAGAAATCTAATAACAACAGATGCTGGAGGGGATGTGGCCAAAAGGGAATGCTACTGAACTGTTGGTAGGAGTATAAACTTGTTCAACCATTCTGGAAAGCAGTATGGAGGTTCCTCAAAAGACTACACATAGAGCTCCACTATGACCCAGAAATCCCACTTCTGGGCAGGTACCCAAATGATCACAAACAAGTCCATACTAAAGCTACCAGCACAATTATGTTTATTACAGCATTATTTACTATAGCTAAGATACAGAACCAACACAGATGCCTCTCAGTAGATGAATGGATCAAAAAGATAAGGTAAAGTTCATAAAGTTCATTTCAACATAGTGTCTTGTATATCTCATTGTTACAATGGGTCAACCTGTATCCCTTTTTAAGCATTTTGTTTTTTCCCTTCCCCTCCCCAGTGTGGGGTTGGGGTAGTTGTAGAGGTGGGAGGGAAAGGATGGTAGGGGAAAAACCAAGGAGGAAGCAACAATGCTAGATAGGAAATGGACTCATTACCTTGCTCATGTAACAGCAACCCCTCTGTACAGTATTTTTACAATAAAATACATACAAAAAAAGAAGATGTGGTATATACCTACAGTAGAATTCTATGTGTCATCAGAAAGAATGACACTGCCCAATTTGTAAGAAAATGGAAAAACCAGGAAAAAAATCATATTAAGTGAAGTAAGCCAGACCCAAAGAAACAAAGATCCCATGGTTTCCCTTAATTGCAATCATTAGTACCATCTAGGATAATCTTAGCAGATGAACAGAATAGCTATGTACATGTAACCAAATAAGATGATGCTAAACAAAATGAACCCCAAGACATGGACACAAAAGATTTTTCTTTGTTGTTGCTGTTTTTAATGTACTATGTGATTTCTTGTTTCTTTTGTATGTCTTCCCCCTATGGTTTATCCCCAGTCATCACTGTATTTGATTTTGGTACCCTGGGGTTGTATATACGTTTATCTGAATTGGGGAAGGGAAGGGGAACAACAGAATGGTGAGACAAAGGACAAGGGGGAACCAATGCAACAGTGATATTCACAAGACACTATGTTGGAAATGATCTGCACAACTTGGGGGGGATTGGAGGGTGAGGGAAAGTAGGAGAAAAATTAGGGAGGGGGTAACAAGTTCAACAAGAAATGTACTTATTAACCTTCCTTATGTAACTGTATCCCTCTGTGTATCACCTTGACAATAAAAAAAAGAGAATTATTGGGATCAATTTTTTAAAAGGGGTGCTTGTTTGGTTTGGGGATTTTTGCTATTTTTTTTTAAGATTTCACTTGAGTTTGAGTGATGTGTTACTCTAAGCTAAAAAATAAGTCTTACACACATTTTCTCCAAATGTGAGGATCTGTGGCCAAGTACAGGCATCCACCTTTGCCCAAGGGCTGCTAATCTAAATCACATAAGGAGCCAGTGGAGGTTGGGGTGTTCAGGCAGAAAGAGACATCAAACACAAGCCTCTTCTTGTATGTTGTTGTTGTTTCTTTGTGGGTTTTTTGTTTTTGTTTTGGGGTTTTTTTGGTGGTAGTGGGGTTTGGACTCAGTACTAGGTGATTGGAAGGCAAAATCTCTCTTTTTATTTTTTTTGGGGGGGTCCAGTTGTGGGGCCTGAACTCTGGGCCTGGGCGCTGTCCCTCAGCTCTTTAGCTCAAGGCTAATGCTCTACCACTTGAGACCCAGCGTGACTTCCGGCTTTTTCCTTTTGGCTTATGTGGTGCTGAGGAATCGAACCCAGGGCCTCATGCATGCAAGGCAAGCGCTCTATCACTGAGCCACCTTCCCAGCCCTGGCAAAAAGCTCTCTTCATCTCTAGTCCTTTTCCTTCTTATTCAGATAGTTTTGTGCTTTTACTTGGACCAGCCTCGATCTATGATTCTCCTACCTCCATCTTCTGAGTAGCTAGGAAAACACAAACTTCTTAAAACCCAACATGACTTTGAAAGAACCTGTTGGTCCCCTAACTCTGCCAACAGGGGCAAGGTATCAGCAGCTTTCCTAATCAGTGTTCTTCCTGGTAAGCTTTCTTGTCATCAGAGAGGTCTGGCAGAAGGCTATCTCTGCTGAGGCAGAGGGATACCCAATCGGTCTAATTAACCTTAGTCCCAACAGGTATCAAGTTGTGTTCTCCCTCAAAAAATACCTGAGGCTACAGGTGGGAAGCAGTGAGTCAAAAGGGATGGGTACATGGCTACAATAAATGCTTACTAACTACTACCCTACACAAAGTACAGAGGTGGGGCTCTGTGGAATAGACTTGTGAAAGGAATAGAGAAAACATTGATTGTGCAACTCTGAGTCAAGCACAATATTAAGTAGTTATATGTAATAACTTACTTGATATGGACAGTAAATGTGTGAGGTAGGCATTATATGGAAGAGAGAAATAAGATGCAGAAATGCTGACTTTCTTGCCTACAGTCACATAATGAGATGGAGGACAGAGTGGAGATGGAGGCGGATGTGTAAGATCTTAGGCCTGTCTAACTCCCAAAGAGATTTTTTTGTTGATAATTTTTGTTTGTCTGTTGTTTGGGGCTATTACATATTGAGTCCTTCCTGGGTATCACATATTATACTGAACATGTAATGGAATTATCTCCTAAATCTTCAAACACCTATATTAGATCGGTTTTTTGAAATTTGCTAGATGATAAAGTTGAAGCACAGAAAAGGTAAATTACTTGCATGGCATCGCTCAGCTAGCCAATGGTACCTCTAGGCTTTGAGTCCAGGCAGTTTGATTACAGCCCAGGCTCTACTGAAACTGTATTTAGCCTTGTCACATTTTTGTATATGCCCCCCAAATCTTTTGAAAAAGACAGCAGACACCGTTCATACACAGTGAGACCAGTGAAGGATATTATAAAGAGAGGAACGCAAAGACAAAATACCTATGTGCACCTGATCATATAAAATGAACTTCAGGAAATGAAAACAAGAGGTATGTTTTTCTTGGTTACTGTTTTTGTTTTCATTTTGTCTATTTGTTCATTATCTGTCTTAGGGAGGGTAAGGGGAGGCATAGAAATGGTGAGACAAAGAGTAAACAAAAGCACTAGTAGTACTCACTAGACACTATGTTGAAAATGAACTATACAACTTATAGATAGGTATGGGAGGGAAAAACTGAAGAATGAGAGGGGGAAGAGGTGACATTGTTCAAAAAGAAATCTATTCTTTAGTATAGCCTTGTTTGTGATCCTTTGGGTAAAAGCTGGGTTGCTGGGTCATAGGGGAGCTCTATGTGGAGTCTTTGGAGAAACCTCCATACTGCTTTCCAAAGTGGTTGAACGAGTTTACACTCCCACCAACAATGCAGTAGGGTTCCCTTTGGCCATATCTCCTCCAGCATCTATTGTTATTAGATTTCTTGATTCTAACCATTCTAACTAGGGTGAGGTGGAATCTCAATGTTGTTTTGATTTGCATTTCTTTTAAGGTTAGAGAAGTTAAGCATTTCTTCATGTTTCTATTGGCCATTCTTATTTCCTCTTCAGAGAAGTTCCTCTTTAAGTCTTTTGCCCACCTATTAATCGGGCAGTTGTTTCTTTAAGGATTTGTTGTTGGAGGATTTAATTTCTTAAGTTCTAAGTATACAACCATGTTTATCACAGCATTATTTATCATAGCGAAGATAGGGAACCAACCCAGATGCCCCTCAGTAGATGAATGGATCAAGAAAATGTGGTATATATACACAATGGAATTCTATGCCTCCATCAGAAAGAATGACATCGCCCCATGTGTTAGGAAATGGAAAGACTTGGAAAAAATTATATTAAGTGAAATAAGCCTGGCCCAAAGAAACATAAATCCCATGGTTTCCCTTATTTGCAATAACTAGTATATGTCTAAGACAAGCAGAAAAGGTCAAAAGTTATGTACATATGACTATATAACATGATGCTAAGTGAAATGAACCCTACATAGGGACACAAGTATGGTTTTATCTTTCTTGCTGTTGTAGTTATAATGTACCGTGTAATTTTTTTGTTTCTTTTGTATGTTCTTCCCCCATGGTATAATCCCTGTTTTCACTGTATTTGAATCCAGTGCCCTGAATCTTGTCTATACATTTTTCTGATTTGGGGAGGGGAAGGGAAATAACGAAATGCTGAAATAAGGATATGGGTTGATCCATTGTAACAATGAGATGTACAAGACACTATGTTGAAAATGAATTTTACAACTTCGGGGGTGGGGGAAGGGAGGAGTAGGGGAGGTAGGGAGGTAAGGGGTAGTAGGGGAAAAAACAAAGAAGGAGGTAACAATGCTCAATATGAAATGTACTCATTATCTTACTCATGTAACTGTAACCCCTCTGTACAGTATCTTTACAATAAAAATATATATACCAAAAATATGTACCCTTCATCTGCCTTATATAACTGTAACCCCTCTGTATATCACCTTTAGAATAACAATAAGAAGGGCTGGGAATGTGGTTTAGTGGTAGAGTGCCTAGCATGTTTAAAGCCCTGGGTTCAATTCCTCAGTTACACATAAAAACAAAACAAAAAGATTTAAAAAAAGAATAGAACTAAAAATACATTAATGAGACAAAAGACACTGGAAGCATACTGAGCTGAAGCACGCACATTTGTGCGTACACATACACACACACACACACACACACACACACACACACACATACACACACCCCAAGTGTGATTTAAGTTATGATGGTGACAGGTATTATAAGAACTTAGGAGACACTAATGGCTGTGGCATGAAGTGGCCATGAAATGTCACTGCCCTCATTAAAATGATTTGATAGTGAAAATCTTTTGAGTCAGTAGACTTTAATATTCAGAATTAGGGTTATCATTAGAATTTCCTAATTCAGCCAGCCTTATTATTTTGGAGTCATAGTTCAGATAAAATAGACAAGCAAAATATGGGTGGCTGTCTTAGAATTGCTAGTTCTTATTTTGCTAAATAAGATTAAAATAATAATCACCAACTACTGTTAATATTACCTAAAAAAGAAATGTGGTATAAATTAAAATTTGGAAAACAGTGCTTACCCAGTAACTATTTATAATAGACTAATGAAAATGATTGCGAAGATCACACTAATTGCAAATAATAGCTGGCAATTATGGAACTTCTACTATTTGCTAGAAGCTTTGTATATATTATTTTGAATCCTTGTAATAACTGACAAAGTAGATATTACTATTTCCACTTTTGAAATTGAGGTTCTTTTTTCTGGGTGTGGGGCTCACACCTATGATCCTAGCTACGCAGTAGGCTGAGACTTAAGAAAACCAGTTTGAAGCCATCCCAGGCAGAAAAGTCTGTGAGAACTCACCTCTAATATAATACCAGCATGATGACAGACTGGAGGTATGGGTAAGTGGTAGAGCACCAGCCATGAGCAAGAAAGCCAAGGGAGCATGAAGCCCTGAGTTCAGTACAAGACAGAGTGATTGAGATTTTTAACTTTAACAGAATTTTAAAAATTCTTACCATCTACTAACTGTTGAAAATAATGGGTTTCACTGGGACATTTACATGCAAATATGTGATGTGTCTTGATCATATTTGCCTCTACCGTTACCCTCTTTATCCTCCATCTTTCCTCCAGCTGATCCCATTCTTATTTCCACATAGTCCCCCTTCGTCTTTCATGTCTCTCTTTTTAAAATCTAGATATGACAGAACACATGTTATCTTTGTCTTTCTGAGTTCGCTTCATTTGCCTCAACATGATGATCTCTATCCAGTTCCATTTTCCTACAAATGACAAAATTGCCTTCTTCTTTGTCACTAAATCATACTCCATTGTATATACCAAACACGTTTTTCTCATCCATTTATTGGTGAATGCTCATCAAGGTTGATTCCATCATTTTGCTATTGTGAATAAAGCCATGATAGAGTTTCAGAGAATTCAGTCAACATGCCAGTCATCTCTGTTGGTAAGGGACATTAGCCCTTCTAATTTCAAAGCTGTATTCTTTCTCTTGACTATGTTGCCCAGCAAGACTTTGGCTTACAGAGTTACTCACTGTAACATTAGTAAATTTTAAAATAATTTCTAAATAATTATAAGATACTATATTCAGCATTGTCTTGAATAGATGAACATTTAAAAAACCAAAAAGAAATATGAAAAACGCGGCCTACTCATTCACCACAGAGAGTCAGGTCCTTTTTTGAAGCAATGCTATGGCTAGAAGAACAGAGTTCTTTGCTTAGTGATGACTAGTTGGCACCTCACCATCACCTATCTGTCTTGCCTTCTGCCCAGTAGCTGAGCTGACAGAGCCATGGCTCTGAGGAGAGAGGTAATGCCGGGAAAGCAGAATTTGAATGTCAGGATGTGATGAAAGCATGGTGTGAAACACAGCCTGAATCCACTAAAATCCTTGCTGACACATCCTATTTTTTAAATCTGTTCACAGACTCTAGAGCATTGGCGTGGGATGAAAGGAAACTTAGAGTCCAATCAACATCACTACTTTAACATTTCATAAAGGGTTAAACAGAGACCCAATGTGATCTATCACCCAGCCAGTCAGCACAGCCGCAAGACTAGAATACTATACACAAGCCCATACCAAGAATACTGCTCCTTACCACTGTGCCTTATAGAAAATGAACTCTGGGAAACTTACTTGCTGTGAAAGTAAGGAATATTTATAAGATACAGATTTCCTAATGATGGGTGAAGGGAAAAGTTTAAATTATAGTATTTGTGGCATATTCTCCAGCTCAGAAAAAACACTCTGGGGAAAGAAGGTCCTCTTCAAGGCACTAATATTAGAGTTAATTGTATTAATGTTTAGGCAGAATGCATTTTGCATCTGATGTTACCTGTAAAATGACTTTTAAGATGATAATATAAACATGGAAAAATCTAATTTATATAACTTAATTATCATTTTATGACTTAGGTTTTTTTTAAATCTCATCACTTAATTTAATCATTTAATGAGGTCACCATTTAAAATGCCAGTTATAGATCTATTACACGTGAAGAGGTTCTGGTTAATGAAGTTTGGCTGGTAATTGACTGTATACTCACAATAACCTGATTATCTGCTGTATTCCAACTAGTCCTTAGTTGAAAGCACTTATTATAATGCCTGGCACAAGCAGATGTGTTATAAATGTGGCTTCCTGCCTTTCTTTTCCCTGAGATGTGTACACATGGATATTTTCCATATCTGGTATGTATGTGTGTCCATAAGCATTAGCTCATGTGTGCATTTGATAGGAAATACAGAATCAGATCATGGGTCCCTGCTTTGTACAGAATTCCCAACAGACACTTTGGCTATGCAAGGGTGTCTTGTTCTATTACCTAAGGTAAAATATCCCTCACTCCCCAAACAGCCCTGATTCTAACCAGACTGAGCAAGATGGACCCTAGAACCAATGTGGGAGAAAGGGAAGACCCATTTCTCTTGAGCAGTGATATTGCTCTGAAAGGAGACTCATTGGACAAGTCTGGATGTTTCTCAAATGTGCTGTGCATATGAATTCCCCCAGAACATCATGAGAGGACAAAATCTAGTTCTTCAAGTCCAAGATGAGGCCTAAGAGTCTTCGTTTCTAACAAGCTCCCAGGCACTGCCTAGTGCTGCTGGCCCACAGGCCATACTCTGATTAGCAAGGGCCTGGAGGGAATGTCACCAGGATTTCCTATTTACTATACTTGTGGGTTCTTGTGGAGTGTGTGTTGTACCCTTCTGGTGAGCTGGAAAAGAAAGTTGTTTTTAACCAGAAAGCGAGAGGGTGGGAAGTAGAATAAAACAGAGGGGAAAGAGAAGGGGTGGGGGAGAAAAGAAAGGAAAGTAGGAGATTGGGGTCTGTGGCATTCTTTGACTATTCAGTCTTTACAGTGCAGCATTTATTTTGCAGTTTTCTTTCCTGTCCCTTTCCTGGAATAGTCTTCAAGTCCTTGCACTTCATTCAACTAAATACATTTCTATATCTATGCATCTGCCATTCAGTGTACAGTTATGAAGGATTTTCTTCCCAAGCCCTAGCCATTAAGAAAATCAACAGCTGCTAAATTATATCAAAAGATAAAATTCCAGCGCTGGAAAGGTGGCTCAGTGGTAGAGCGCTTGGCTTGCATGCATGAGGCCCTGGGTTCGATTCCTCAGCACCACATAAGCAGAAAAAAACAAAAAAAACCGGAAGTGGTGCTATGGCTCAAGTGGTAGCGTGCTAGCCTTGAGTTGACCAGCTGAGGGACAGTGCCCAGGCCCAGAGTTCAGGCCCCACGACCAACCAAAAAAAAAAAAGATAAAATTCCAGGCAAATTAATTTAAGAAACAATTTTACTTTTATCAGTAATTCATGAATTATGAAACACTTGATAAAATACAGAATGCTATTCCACTGAGTGACCAGTTGTTATAATAAATTGCTAAATAATAGTGTTATATATAATATATAATAATTTTGAAATATAATAAATTGATGAATAATAAACAAAGAAACAGAATAAAAGAAAAGTGGATTGCTAATACTGGCTTATTTCAGTCACTTTCTATGTAAGGATTAAGGCACAGGAGCTGGCCTGTCATGTGGGCTCAGGTTAATTAGGCCCTTTCTCTCCCCTTCCTTCCTTCCTTCCTTCCTTCCTTCCTTCCTTCCTTCCTTCCTTCCTTCCTGACTTCCTTCCTTCCTGACTTCCTTCCTTCCTGTCTTTTGTCAGTCTGTGGGGCTTGAACTCTGGGCCTGGGTACTATCCCTGAGCTCTTTTGCCAAAGGCTAGAGCCACAATGTCATGGATTAAGAAAAGTTATCTTTTCTTTTAAAATTTTGGGAAAGGATATTGACAATAAGGTATGAGCATTTTAGGTTATTGTATTATTAGTTAGCCATTTTAAGACTACACTAATGATGAAACAGAACAAGGTTTAAATTCCATAATCAACATCATAACCCAGTGGAAACTAGCATTCAGAATCTACATGTGGTTTTAAGCTCATAGATGTAATGTGTTTATTCTAGAAGATTTGGGGACAATAGAAAAAGCAGAAAAGCTAATATTCACAGTTTTGACTTTTACAAGTGGCCTATAGTTTAGGTAGAAAGGTATAGTCTGTTTGAGCATCAAAAATACTAATTAAAGGGGCTGGGAAGGTGGCTCAGCAGTAGAGTGCTTGCCTTGCATGCATGAGGTCCTGGGTTTCATTCCTCTGTACCACATAAGCAGAAAAAGCCAGAAGTGGCGCTGTAGCTCAAGTGGTAGAGTGCTAGTCTTGAACTGAAGAGCTGAGGGACAGCACCCAGGCCCAGAGTTCAAGCCCCATGACCGACCAAAAACAACAACAAAAAAACATACTAATAAAGAAGCCTAACTGCAAGTTAAATATACAATATGTAATTATTTAAATATCCATTACTATGGGAATAGACATTAGGCACAACTAACGCTTTATTCCCCTCTATGTCATCTGAACACAGTGGCCACTTGCTTTCAGCTTCCCAGAGAATTGCTCACAGACAAGACTGACTTTTAGGCCATCTGGTTATCATCAGAAATGAAGATGAGAAAGAATAATTTACTGACTGAACAGCCAATGTGGTGGATGACAAGGAGCCCATGTTTTTGTGTGTGTGTGGTTTTGTTTTCTTTAAAAAAAAAACAACATTTTTGTCATTTGGCTCATATGCATTTTGCATTTCGAAATATTTTGGGACAAGCACTTAAACTGTGAGTTTCAATTTCATTATGAAGAAAGCAGAGATCCTAATAGCAGCCATTGCCTAGTCACCCAGACGGCTGACCCGTTGCCCAGCATGCTCTGTCTCAGAAGGGAAGCTGGGACCTAAGATACCAGAGCAGACCTAAGGCCCTCCTTCCACCTTGTGAGTTAGTCTTGCTGACCTGATTAGAAATGTTGATCTTGGTGCTTGGCTCTGCCATGTTCTCCCATGCTGCTTTGGGCAGATTCTTTCACTTCTAAATTTTTTCTCATCTCCTCGGCCATCAAATCTAAGAAGAAACTTATTTTTTTTCTTTTTTACCTTCCTGGTTAGGGAAAGGCTGGATAGGAAGATATAATTAATGAACATTTGTATACAACACACATATCCTGGGGCACAAGCAAATTTCCATGCCATCTGGTACAGATGGTGGAAAGGGACACAGCAGTGGAGCCCCTGACCCACAATGATGACCGCAGTACACAGTGAGATCCCCACTCTTAGCAGGCAGCCATTTCCAATGCATGTGTGAGTCCTGTCCCAAGCAATAAGACCGTAAGGGTTAAAGTTTCTATCTAACATGTATCTGCTCCAGGAGAGCTGCCTTAGACTATACACCCAGTGATGGGAGCCACTCCTTCTAGACCAAAGTCAAAAACAGATTAGGACTTGTCTGGGAAATACCAGACTTTCACATTTCCTGACATCTTCCCTTCCTCCTTCCTTATACTTCAGTTATATTGGTACTGCCCCAGAGGCTCAGCTTCCTTGAAGCTATAGCCAACCACAATGAAGCAAAAAACAATCATTGGATTTCTTCATTCAGAGCTTTCACAAGGGAAACCCCACTGTCTGAGACAATTCAAAGATGCACAGCGAGGGTTTGACGAGACAAAATAAGGCAACTATGATTATTAAAGTCATCACCACATGTACAGAAGTATAACATACAAAGGGGGGGGGGGAGAAGGAGATAGGAACGTACAATGGTCATGATGGCTGTGTGTAATCCACCTGCCTGTTAGAAAAAGTCTAAAATAGTGCCCTAACATTAATTTGTTGTTGTTATTGTTGGGTTTTAAAAAACAAAAAGATTTGAATGGTTGGCCAAAGAACCCAAATCAACTTCTGTTCAAATCCTGGTTGTCTCTCATTATCTCTGCTACTCCAATGCTCTCCACAGATGCATACATTACTCACTATCTCTAACTGGCTGATAGCACTGTATCTGTACCAAGATTAAATGGATATGTTTAGGATTGGCACATCATACATATTAGAAAATATTAACTCTTAGTGTTTATCACTGGTGTTTATGACTACACTAGGTGCTATTCAATTCTTCTAGGAGGTTGCAGAGCTTAGTATCTGAGCTGTTTCTCTGAGTTGCTGCTTAAGGGCTCATGTGTAGCTATTGATGAGCTACTTGGCAGAAGGCTTTTGAACTTTGCCTCCAGGTCTGCTTTCCCTATAGTGTCTGGAATTGACAAGTCTAGCGCTATGCTCTGGATAAATGTTGCGAAACTGATTCCCCAAAATTGAACAATAAATACATGAAACTTTTAACTGAACACCTACTATGTCCCAGGCACTGTGCCAGAACTCATTTAAGTTTCAATATAATTGTACCAAGTAGATTTTTAACTTCATAAACCATATAATGAAAATAAAGGGTCCACTTCCATGGAATTATGAGCATAAAACCAACATTCTTCAAACCCAAAACTGACATGCCTATGATGGTCTCAGAGAGGCTAAGATCAAACCAACTTATCACTCATTTATATATATATATATATATATATATATATATATATATATATTCATTAATATATGGTTAAAAATAAATATCTAGGTGTTGGTGGTTTGTGCCTATAATCCTGTCTACTTAGGAGGCTGATATCTGAGGACTGAGGTTTGAAGCAATGCCACTCCATGAGACTCTTATCTCCACTTAACCAACAAAAAGCCAGAAGTGGAGGTATAGCTCAAATTGCAGAGTGCCAGCCTTGAGTGAAAAACCAAGCTGAGATTTTTTAAAAAGCCCTGAGTTCAGGCTCAAGTACCTGTACCAGCAGCCTCCTTCCACCACTCCCCAAAAAAACAAAAAAATAAAAATTTAGAAATTAAAAATAAAAAGGTCAGCTGGGTGCTGGTGGCTCATGCCTGTAATCCTAATTACTCAGGAGTATGAGATCTGAGGATTGCAGTTGCAAGCAAGCCTGGCCAGGATAGTCTGTGAGACTCTTTATTTGTTGTTGTTGTTAAGTTTTTTTTATTGTGAAAATACCATATAGAGGGGTTACAATTATATAAGCAAGGTAATGAGTACATTTCTTATCAAGCATTGATGCCTCCTCCTTTGGTTTTCCCCTACCCTCCAACTCTACTACTCCCTACCCCCCCTGCCAAAGTTGTAAAGTTCGTTTTTTGACATAGCATCTTGTACATCTCATTGTTGCAATGGGTCCACCTGTATCCCTATCTAAACAATTTGTTTTTTTCCCTTCCCCTCCACAAATTATACCAACATCAAACAGTGAAAACAGGGGTTATAACGTGGGGGAAGGACATACAAAGCAACAAAAAAAAAATCACCTTGTAAACATGTTAGAAACATTAGCAAGAAAGAAAAAACCACTTGTTTCATTTGGCCTAACATCATCTTATCTGGCCTTTTTTGCTTGACTCAGACATATACTAGTTATTGCAAATAAGGGAAACCATGGGACCTATGTTTCTTTGGGCCTGGCTTACTTCACTTAATATAACTTTTTCCAAGTCTTTCCATTTCCTAACAAATGGGGCAATGTCATTCTTTCTGATAGAGGCATACAATTCCATTGTGTATATATACCACATTTTCTTGATCCATTCATCTACTGAGGGGCATCTGGGTTGGTTCCAGATCTTAGCTATGGTAAATAATGCTGCAATAAACATAGTCATGCTGGTAGCTTTAATGCGGTCTTGTTTGTGATCATTTGGGAAAATGCCCAAAACTTGCATGAAATTGCAGAGCTTCTGCATGGCAAAGGACATAGCTGGAACTTAAAAAATTAAATCCCCCAAAAACAAATCTTCAAAGAAACAACTGCTCAATAAATAAGTGGGACAAAGACTTAAAGAGAAGCTTCTCTGAAGAGGAAAGAAGGATGGCCAACAGACACATGAAGAAATGCTCAACCTCCCTAGCCATAAAAGAAATTCAAATCAAAACAACATTGAGATACCACCTCACCCCAGTTAGAATGGCTATAATCAAGAACTCTAATAACAACAGATGCTGGAGGGGATGCGGACAGAAGGGAACCTTACTGCATTGTTGGTGGGAGTGTAAACTTGTTCAACCACTTTGGAAAGTAGTATGGAGGTTCCTCAAAAGACTCCACATAGAGCTCCCCTATGACCCAGCAATCCCACTTTTGGGCATATACCACATTTTCTTGATCCATTAATCTACTGAGGGGCATCTGGGTTGGACTCTTATCTCCAATAAACTACTCAGAAAAAGCAGAAGTGATGCTGTGGCTCAAGTAGTAGAGTGCTAGCCTTGAGCACAAAGAGGCTCAAGAACAATGCCCAGCCCTGATTTCAAGCCTCAAGACCTGCAAAAAATAAAATAATAAATAATAAATAAATAAAAGAAAATAAGTCAATTAATAAGTCATATACCAATAAACAAACAACAACAAAAAGAAAGCCTTAAGGAGGCATAGCCCTTTAGTGTAGGCAGTGTTTTTGGATTAAAAAATGTTTCCATACTTAATATGGAGTTATTTATTGAACTTTAGCATAAATATTGTTAAGCCAAAATTATAATCCAGACTATCATTTGATAAGATTTAGAGTAATATCTGGACAAAAAATATGTGAGAACATTTGCTTTGCAGAGTTTCTACTTTGTACTGAATGTTTAACTTTGTATCTTCAAGTGACCTTGAAGACCTTGAAAAGTGGAGGTGTGGTTCAGTCAGGCTGTGCTGGCCAACGACCCACAGTTATTAAGATCTGGGACTGCACTTCACATCCACGCTGACTTGGAAACTGCTCTTTCCACCTCTTTAAGCTATCTTTTGCGATACTTTTTGGTTTAAAGAAAAAAATATTTATGACTATTCCCATCTCTGCAATTGGGAAAACAGTTCTCAATTCTTTTTGTAAGCATGAATAATTCCTAGCAATTTTCTAGCACACATCATCTGCCTCAATGCCTTCATGCGATGCGTGCAAAAAGGATAGTTCAAGCTAGTTGAAGAAGAGGATGTATTGCAACATACTATTAACAAGCATCACACCATTTAAGCAGCATAACATTTAACAATAAAGATTTTGATACTTTGAATCATCATAACTTGGAAACATTCCAATTAATTATTTGTCAACAGTAAAATAAAGTTGTAAGGCAGGTGCTGGGGGTTCATGCCTATTTTCCTAGATACTTGGAAAACTGACAGCAGGAAGATCTCAGCTCAAGGTCATCCTGGACAGAAAAGTTCTTGAGATCCCTTCTCATCCCCTGGCTGGGCACAGAGGTACATTTCTTAGGGCATTTAGGAGGCTGAGATCAGAAAATACAGCCCCCAGCCCAGGAGATTTCCATGAAGGGAAGCCAAGAATGGCAGCGGGTACCTGTAATCTCAGCAATGGTAGCAGGTGGTTAACAGCTCAGCCATGTACCTGGGTGGAAAGTGAGACCCTGTCCTAAAAACAACCAGTGATAAACAGAGCTGAATGTATAGCATACTGGTGTCATGCCAGCCCAGCACTTCAGCCCTTCAAGGGCTAGGCTGGCATGATAAGATATGACAAAATCATAAGACGTCTAAGAAAGTGCAGCCACCAAGATAATGGGTTTACTATAATGCAGACAACGGGGAGATGAATCTCAGAGCCACAGTGTTCAAGGAAAGAAGACAGACATGAAGGAGTAAATACTACAATTCAATGCATCTAAAGTTATACGTTGAACAAAATTAATCAAGGTGCTAAAATTGAGGCGATAGCTAAGAGGCAGGCAGCAAGGGAAAGTAGCACGGTTACAGGGCTCTGGGGACTTGAATGCTCTTCTGGTACTCATACAGGGGTTCTTATCAAACACTCATGATTTGTGCACTTTTTCTGTGTGCATGTATTTATTTATTGCATAAATGTGTTACTTCACATAGTCCAGGAAAATATAACCACAAGTCCTCAGCTATGCAGAACACTTTAATAAATAAAACTGTAGAAAAGCATTTCTTTCATTCTTAGTCTCTGACTTAAAAATGTATTATAATCTGCCAAGTGCCAGTGACTCACACCTGTAATCTAGGCTACTTAGAGCGACCCAGGCAGAAAAGTCTATCAAACTCTTATTGCCAATTAACCACCAAAATGTCAGAAACAGTGTTAGCCTTGAGCAAAAAAGTTTAGGTACAGTACCAGGCCCTGAGTTCCCAGGACCAATGTGGGCATGTGCTCTCTCTCTCTCTCTCTCTCTCTCTCTCTCTCTCTCTCTCTCTCTCTCTCTCTCTCTCTCTCTCTCTCACATACACACACACACACACACACACACCTCCAACACACACAACTTTATAATAATCATAAGGACTCACCAACGCACAAAAATTTGTAATAATATAAAATGAAAATACTTCTCATGAAGATTATTGATACATTAAAAGACTCTCCAAATGAAGGGTAAGACCAGAGAGACTTCAGCTATATGAATCTTTGGACTAAAATTCCCAATGAGATTATGGCTAAATTAATAAATTCTTCAGTTTCATGTTACCACATCTAGAACAAGATAATTTCTAACTTCCTCACAGGGGTGTTATGCTGCTTAATTAATAAAGCACTTTCTCTTCCCTGGGTAGAAGGTAGTACTAAAGAGTAAAGTATAATTATGTTTTAATTGCAGAGCTAATTTTGAAGATTCAAAAAAAAGTGTATGACTTGTGACTTAGATTACTCCATTAAATTCAGAGCCACGAATTCCATCTTCTGTATGAAAATATCACTTGTTATATTTAAGAAACGGTCTTTGTTTTAAGTCCTTCATGGCTCAGGTTTCCCACCTTCAAAGTAGGGAAAGATGTTATCCATAATCTGCAAGTAGTTTTTTGGTCATTGAAAAGTCCTTCAGTGATTCTTAGATGAATAGAAGGCACATAGTACTAGGAGGAGAAGAAATGCATCTTCCTCTGACTTGGGTGAACCAAATTGCTTTGCTCTGGGGAAAACTAGAACATCAGCTATCCTGCACTCAGACCACAGAAGGCTGGCCCTGCAGAAGGTGAAGAAAAGAATGGCCAAGCTGCAAGAAGCCAGAAGGTTGGAGACTTTTGACTGTAGGAAGATTATTTGTTGGTATGAAGCATGGTTTTATTACACTTTCTCAAAGGGATAGTTGAATCTGTTGTTCCTTTTTAGTGAGGCCATCTTTATTCTCATCCTTTTTATCATCATTTTAATTAATTAATTAATTAATATTGTAAAGGTGATGTATAGAGAGGTTATAGTAACATAAGTCAGGTAATGAGTATATTTCTCCTAGTTTTCCCTTCCCAGTCTCCCTCCCCCACAAGTTGTATAGTTCATTCTGAACATAGTGTCTAGTGAGTATCACTGCTGCATTTGTTCACCTTAGTTCCACCATTTCTGTGCTTCTTCCTTAGTCTCCCCCAAAGAGATAAACTTATAAGACAAAAAGTACCATTAATTAGGAATCTATCCAAAATGAACACCAGGACTGGAAATGAGGTTTTTGTTTTCTTTTTGTCTTATTTTATTGTTTATCTGTTTTGGGGAGAAGAAGGAGAGGTACAGAAATGGAGAGACAAAGGGTGAACAATGCAGCCATGGTACTCACTAGACACTACGTAGAAAATGAACTATAAACTTGTGGGCAGCGACAGGAGGGGAAATAGGGGAGTGAGTGAAGGAAAAGATGACATTGTCCAAAAAGAAATGTATTCATTGCCTTACTATGTAACTGTAACCCCTCTGTACATCACTTTTATAACAATTGTTTTATAAAAGGAAACACACACACAAAGAAGAAATCCATCCATCTGTTCAACTCAGACTATGACCCTCCATGTGTTAGACAAGATCAGCTGAGCTATGGCCCTTGCTTTCAGAGGTTTGAGATCAGCCAATTGAGTTATACTGCATTTCATACTTCAGACAAGATTTACACAAAGAAATTCCAACAGTATTTCTTCATTTCTTCTTCCTAACAGACTAAGTAAAACATCAGGAAGCTCACAAAGAAGTTTTGATTCCCTGATGAAAACAAAATAACTTTAAATTGCACATTAACAAAAGAAAATAAATGACCAGTCATACAAACTACTCCTCTCTGCAAGTAACATTTGGAGACAATGTATTTCCAGTTCTATACAGAAAGTTTTTATTAAATAACCTTTCTCTGTTTACAAAGAGAAATCACATACAGGTTTTTAAAAATAAATAAGAGCCTAAATCTTGATGATGATAGTAGATATGACTATTCAATAGCTGAAACTTCCTTAGAAGATTAAAATGTCTGTTTAAATGCCTGAAAACACCCTCTAAAATCTTCCAAAGAACAATACTAATATATTCCCTTAGGGAAACAGAAGCCAGTCAAGTGTACTGAAGTAGTGTTGCATTTTATATAGAAATTAGTGTGTGTGTGTCTGTATGTGTTTCATTTTGTTTGTTTTTCTGAAGATACATCCAACATGTTAGTCATGTGACCATCAGTCATTTTCTTCTAAATCTCTGTTCAAGGGGCACTGATTGAATGACCTTCTGCAAGAAGATCATTAAGAGTGATTCTAGAGGCTTATGCTCAAGCTCTTAGTACAATCCATCCAATGTTTCCAACTCTCATCTCTGACTACTAGACATGGTAGGATGAGGAAAATCTTTGTGTTGAGGCATGATCAAGTGACATTCTTGAGCTGATGATATGTGCAGAAATAACACATATTATTACCAAGTGGGAGTTTGAAGACCAGTGAGCAATTTTTCAAAGCTTCTTTTCCTGCTACTACCATTACTGGCAATGTTTTTGGTGGTGCCAATGTTGAGCTGAGATGAAAAACACCCAAAACAGAGCAACCAACATTCACATAGTAGTCACCTTTACAAGAAAAGAAAGAAAGAAAGAAAGAAAGAAAGAAAGAAAGAAAGAAAGAAAGAAAGAAAGAAAGAAAGAAAGAAAGAAAGAAAGAAAGAAAGAAAGAAAGAAAGAAAGAAAGAAAGAAAGAAAAGAAGGAAGGAAGGAAGGAAGGAAGGAAGGAAGGAAGGAAGGAAGGAAGGAAGGAAGGAAGAGAAAGAAAGAGAAAGGAAGAAAACTTCCTGGCTGAAGACTCTAAGATTTGGGACCTGTTTGCTTACATAGCAGAGCCAAGCCACTCTGACAGACAGCTCTTCACCAAGGTAAAGGTCTCCTTAGAAAGTCTGCACAAAATGACATATAAGTGAGGCCTATTCCCTCGATTTTGCCTTCCCTTGGTCACATCTAGACTGGTACTGGGCCATGAGATCCATGTCCCTTGGCTTCCCTTACCCCACAGATGCCTCAGCACAAGTCTTGTGGCAGTATGGCCATACCCAAAATGACTATATGTGTAGGTAGGTGATTTCAATGAATAAGTAGGCCATTGTTTCATCTCAAACATTTAATAACTCCCTTCTCCCTCAAGAAAAGCCCCTTTCTTTGGAACACTGTATACTCATGGCCTATCTAGCTTTCTTTTCAAAGCAGAATACACTGTGATAATGAATCGCAACAACTCCACACTAGTGTTGGGGACATAACAGCAGATACAAACTCCTCCTTCCAGTAGTAGGTATTTTGTGCTGAAATTCACACCAAATATTTTCATATATGCAGAAGCCAAAATTCTTGAATTTTACTGTAAAATTTTCAACATTCTTAATGAATCATGATTCATGCCAAAGAAAATACAATCTTTTTTTTTTTTTTTGCCTTTGTGGAGATAATTGCTGTTATCTACTTTTCATCACCCTTGAGTTATTGAGCCCATCTCCAAGACAGAAATAGTAAAGTATCTGACTGGGGAGCAGGCTGGCAAAGCTTCTGTCCTTCTGTCCATTAACCCACATTTGGGTGGAGCTAGTGGGTTATGAACACATATGTGGTTTCTCTCCACATAAGCATATATCCTAACTCCTCTATGGAGAAAGCCTCCTGGAGAATGTTGGTCTGTAATTCTGGGTGGAGAGTTTAATTCAGGAAGGAAATTAATAGGAACCCTGATTGTGGCCAGAAATCACACTGCTTTCTCTAGTTTAGCTTACCTAGTAATGTAGCTGACATTTCCCTGTTATTACACAATTTTGTAAGCAGTTTTGATGGTGGCTGAATAAAACCAAAGAAAGGTTTCAATCATTTCTCTGTTGTTAGCATTAGATGAATAATTTAGTGTTTATCCCCAAACCTCTTTGACATTTAGTGACTGGAAAAAAGATTCTGTATAGTATGTGTTGATTAGGTGGGTTAGTTCTTTTTAATGGCCAATTATATTTTCCAAAGATGGCCACAATACTAACTCCATTCCACATTTCTTGTTTGCCTTGTAAGAGTATCACTCTCCAGGAAGTGAGGGAATCTAATTCTCTTCTTTGAGGGTTTGAGCAGGACTGTGACAGTTGACTAGTACAATGTCCCTCGAAACACTTTCAGTGGTGAGAGAGACAGGTCTGGCATTGCTCTTTACAAATGTGAATGGAGCCGGGCACCAGTGGCTCACACCTGTAAGCCTAGCTACTCAGGAGCCTGAGATCACTGTTCAAAGCCAACCCAGGCAGGAGAGTACATGAGATTCTTTCCAATTAACCACCAGAAAACCGGAAGTGGCACTGTGGCTCAAGTGGTAGAGTGCTAGCCTTGAACTGAAGAGCTGAGGGACAGTGCCCAGGCCCAGAGTTCAAGCCCCATGACCACCACCACCAACAACAAAAACAATGTGAATGGGACAGAACTGGAGTAAAGAGACCGGCGCTCTCCCTCTGCAGAGGTCTGTGGCATAGACAGTGGTGGTAATACACAGAAACACTGCCTATACACACAAGTGGACTGCTTTGCTCACAAACAGAACTGAAATTAGTGTAGTTCTTAAAATGTGAAGCTATCCTAGTTACCATCAGAGTTCAAATCAAACTAAAAAATTTTTAAAAAGCATGTATTCTACAGTTGGTTCTTATAAATTCTGTCCCTCCCAAATTCATAGGTTAGAGTCCAAATCCCTAGTATCTCAGAATGTGACTATATTTGCAGACAAGGCCTTCAACAAGGAGACTAAGGTAAAATAAGCTCATATGGGTGGGTCCTAAATCCAATGTGTCTGATACTCTTATTGAGAGATTAGGACACAGACGTGCAAAAAAAGGAAAGACTTCATAAAGACACACAGAGAAAATGGCTATCTACAAGACAAAGACAAAAGCAACCCTGTCTATACTTTGATCTCAGATATCTGGCCTCAAAAGCTGTGAGAAAGTAAATTTCTGTTGTTTAAGCCACCTAGGTTGTTACTTGTTATGGGATCCCTGATATTGGTTTTGGAAGCTTCAACTCACTATTATAGTCTTCATAGAATTAGTTCCATGTTCCACAGCTGATTACTATAAAAAAAACAACAGACATGCTACAAGTTGTGATGACGAGACTGTGAAAAGACTGGTTCAAGCTCCTCCTTCTACTGCTATATTTCCTTAGAGGAAAGTAAAGTCACACAATTATCAATGATGAGGGCAAATTAAATTTTACTTCTATGACATAGTGGTTATTCTTTAATGTAGAGTAATTTTCTCCCTGGGTTATATAATTTATAATCTTCTATTGTTGCTTTATACCTGACTTCCTGATATAAATATTGCTTGAACTTTAGACCTGATTAGCTAAAAGTGTTAGGAAAAAAATATTTTTCATAGAAAGAAGCTGTGTGCCTAATAGTTAATTGCACAAAAATTTAGAGTCTCTGGACAATTCGAAAGAATACTTGAGTGAAAGTCCAACTTTAAATAATTAGGAAAAATGCAAGAGTACATCCTTAGCACTCAGTAAATGCTGCCTGTTCATTAAAGTAACTAATCAATGAATAGCTGAATGGATGAATGAATGAATGAATATACATTTATATCAGAGGTGAGCATTTTCTATAAAAGATCAAATAATAAGTAGCTAAGGTTTTGTGGACCATATAGCTACATATCTCTACTACAGCCCCTCAACTCTCCTACACAGCCCCAAAGCAGCCTCAGACAGTTTTACATATGAATTGGCCAAGCTGTGTTCCAATAAAATATTATAGCAGTCAAGCTTTAGCCCACTGATCATAGTTCACCAATTTCTGGTTTAAAAACATCACCGTCCTGATCAAAGTCTGTTTTGGTCTTTTTTGTACACTACTGCCTACAAATTTTAGGGTGAGACAACCATTTAGGATCCAATATTTTCTGCAGCATGAGCCCTACATGTATATCATCTTCTTATTAATATACATATATAGTCTCCATTCTAATAAATAGGACTATTCTTTCTGTGACCCTGGTTTTCCCATTTTTTTCTCTTTGCTCTTGCCGTCTGCCTGTCTACTAAAATGTTTATCTGCAATGCCAATCTCAAGTTCTACATTGCTAAGTTTTCTTGAACTCTTGCTATCAATTGTGAGCTTTCTCTTCTCTGAACCCTATAGTTGGCATTTTCTCACTTGCTATTTGCATTTATTAAACTTAACCTCACATTAGTCATTTCAGGATTTTATAATCTTCTGTAAAACTACAAATTTTAAGGTAAAGGCTGTGTTCTCTGCAGCTTTATATATTGTATATTCAATACTTGGAATATACTCCAGACTCCGTGAACACAGACTCCGTGAATGAATACATTGAATGATCTCAGTTTGGATTTGATGGTCTAACAGAGTAAAAAGAGTTTCTAACTTGTCTTTGTTCCTAATAAATCTCAAGACCCACTATCTCTAGAATATTTGTATATGCATGCTTCTCTGTAGGGTCATTAATCTGGCAGGAATTAAAATAACCTTGTTTGTTACAGAACTTTAAAAATGCATTAGGGAACCAGAATTCTTGGAGCCAGCTGTCCTTTTAATTAATTTTGGCCTGAGAACAAGTAGCTAACTACCTCCTCAATCACTAAGCTTCTAAAAGGCTAATAGAAATTCAGATTCTACCTGTGGTAGTCCGAAGGCCTGCCTTATGGATCATTTCCTTATCATTGTAACTGAAAAGTTATATTTAATTCAGTTTTTTTCCTGAGTGTCTGTAATGTGGAAAATATAATGTGAAATGGAAAGATAAATAAGACATGAACAACCTTGATATTCGGGACTGCTAAAGGCTGGTCAGGGAGACAAATACAGACTCAATGTCTAAAATATAAAGTGAACCATGGTAAAGGTTGTAATAGAACATACAGTGGGATAATATCACCAAGAGAAAAAATAAATTTTTTTTTTTACTGAGCTCTGTCTGCCTCAAACTCACAAAACTTCTCACAACTTCCTGAGTATTGAGATTACTATAAGCATGCATTACCAAATGCAGTTTAAGAAATTGTTACTTGTGTGAGTGTATGTGTATACTTGCATGTGCCAGTCCTGGGGCTTGTACACAGGGCCTGGGCACTGTTCCTGAGTTTCTTTTGCTCAAATTAGCACTCTACCACTTGAGCCACACTTCCACTTCTAGCTTTTATTTTGTTTGTTTGGGGTTTTTTTGGTGGTTATCAAAAATGAAAGTCTTGCAGACTTTCCTGTCCCAGCTGGCTTCAAGCCACAATTCTCAGATCTCATCCTCTTGAGTAGCTAGGTTTACAGGTATGAGCCACTACTGCCCAGCTTGAGAAGTTATTTTTGATGGAGACAAAATAATCGGACTAAAAGAGGCCTCATGGAGTCCATGGACTTTAAACAGAAAGTTGGAAAGGAAAAGTAATTTTAGAAATCTAGATATTGTGACGTTTGATGACCTCTGACAACATTCATGTATCAGATGAGAAAAAGACTCACAAAGGACCTTTGGCCTGGTTAATAGCTTAACTCACATGTTCCCAACTTCACATTCACAATAAAGGTGGATAAAGGATCTAAGACTGAAGTATCTTCATTTCTAGGCATTGGTGACAAACATCTGAGGCAGCAATTAGTAGTCTGACCACACAGCTAGCCCGAGGCCATGGCAGGCCCCTGTTGGAGGCCATTGCTTTGGGTAGCTATCAAGGGATCCCATTTAGCTGCTAGCAAAATCACACCTGCATCCTGTAACCAAAGGCCACAGAACTGGCAAGAGAACAAATGCTTGGAGTGAATTGGGAAGAGATCAGAGTGAACTTCAAACTCCAGGAAGGGAATCTTCTGGAAGAGGTCAACAGTGGTTCAAAAGAACAGGTCTCCAATGCAACCAAAGAGATGCTGATTTGCCCTAGAATTACAGAGTAGACTCTACAGCACAGAAGAACTGGTTTTCCTCCTCACAGAACATGTGTTTCTTATGGGAGATTCACACAGGTGTACTAGGCCTGTCTTCCTTCCTGTCCAAAACATATTTCTTATATTTAACACTGCTACCTTCAAGAACAGTGTGATCCCCAGGACTGGTTTGGCACCAATCCAGAGTAAACTTCTTTCCTGGTAAAACAGAGAATTAGCTAAGGCTGGAAAAATGTGCTGTGACAGTTTAATTTAAATAGATTATTCAATTCCCTTCACTCTCATCACTCCTAGGGAGTATACAACTGAATAATTAAACAATAAGTCTTTATTTATTTATTTCAGATTCATAGAAGCAGCTGTGTCTACCCCCACAAAGAAATAGACTTTATTAGAATCCGTTTTACTTCCACCTGATCCTCTGTTTTCTATATTCCTTCAAGCCTAGAGCCAACCTAACCTCAATATTCCCCGAAATGGAGATATTTTGTGGCTATGCCAGTCTATTAGGGAAAAAAAGACATAATTCTATTATCTCCAGAGAGCAGGTTCAGTAAAATGTTCAGTTTAAACTCTAGAACTTTATTTGTTTTGGGGGGAAAAGTTACACTTATTTCTCACACATGAAACTCAAAAGTAATTAAAAAAAATAAAAATAGAGGTGATGGTCACTTACATGGTCTATTCATAGTGATTTCTTTTCCAATGATGGACAAAGGGTATGGTAGAGTGATTGGCCAAGTACCTTTTACTAATATTTTCAGTTCAATAGATTTATCTTAGTTTACTGAGCACTGCAGGTGTAGATTGTATCACTTTTATCTCAGAAAAGTTAAACGGAATATGGTAACAGAATATTAGAGCAAACTCTAGGACAACTGTTTACAGATTGAGAAACTGAGGAGGAGAGAAAGTAAAGGACATGCCCAAAGTCAGACAATCAGGAAAAAGCATTGTATAGATTTAGAAAATCCCAGTAGAAATCCCCACCAGTTCAAGATATTTGGCACTCCATGCCCCACCCCTCCTCTCTCTCGCTCTCTGCCCCCTTGTTTTGTCAGTAGTTAAGGGACTTGAAGTCAGGGCCTGGGTGCTGTCCCTGAGCTTTTTTTGTAATCAAGGTTAGTGTTCTACCATTTGGGCAACAGCTCTACTTCCAGTTATCTGGTAGTTAATCAGAGAGTCTCATGGACATTTCTGCTCTGGCAGAACTGCTATCATCAGATCTTACCCTCCTCCTGAATAGCTAGGATTACAGGTACACTAGTGCCTCTCTTTGAGTCTTTAATTGTAGCTCTGATAACTCTGTGTGTGTGTGTGTGTGTGTGTGTGTGTGTGTGCGTGACTAATTTCTAGAGTAAAAGGTCCACATAGATAACCTAGCAAAGTCTGAACACAGGAAACATTTCTTATAACCAAGAAAAGGCATTAGAGAGAGGACAGGAGGAGAATGCAAAGGAGAACAGAAGAGCTCTCCGCACCTCTTCTGCCCCTGATAGCAAGGTCACTGCTCACACTCCTCTTTTCATTGAAAATCAAAGACTTGGCATCTGGAAGCCACTGATTATAGTTATTGGTTCAACTGTGGGTTTCATCTGCTCAAAAAAGATTTGGAACAAAAGCACTTAGGAACACATTAGCATTTTACTTCCTTGTCTTACACACAGAAACGTGTGGAGATACAAAGAACATTTTGAAACTGAACCTCTGTCACTTGAAAGATGCCAAACTTTGTTTTCTCTCCACTAAAATCCATACAATATGAACATATTATCCTCTTTATTAACTACTAATTTTATTAAAATCTGATTAGGACATCCTTGTAGTCAAAGGTCTTTGTTTATCAGTGCCTTGGCCAAGTCTCACATGACTATAATAAAAGTGATGTGCTCTAAAGGTACACTCAAAAACTTCTACTCAGAGGAAGCTAAAAAAGCACAAAATGAAGGCAGATGTGAGTGGCTCAGGTCTATAAGGCTAGGTAATCAGGAGGCTGAGGTCTGAGGTTCACAATCTAAAGCCAGCTCAGGCAGGAAAGTCTATGGGACTTTTATCTCCAATAAATTACCAAAAAGCCAGAAGTGGGGCTGTAGCTCAAGTGGTAGAGCATTAGCCTTGAGCAAAAGCAGCTCAAGGATAGCGCCCAGGCTCCGAATTCAAAACCCAGGACCACACACACACACACACACACACATTCAAAGTACAAATAGTTACAAGAGCTATGTCTGCTTTTCTGTAAGAAGATTGAAAACTTTACATACCTCACAATGGAAATCTGGTTATTAATGAATTCTAGTCTTTGCCTGTCAATAAACAAAATGATAAAATAGATTGGTGTTGCTTTGCTTGCAGCAGAGAAATACATTCACTAATACTGGAATATCATATTGATAAAAGTTAACACATTATGGTGGTAGTCTCCCTCTTATTTGAGGGGCTACAACTACTCATTTAATTTGACAATTATGCACAAGCCAAAACACTCTTGTTAAATCTCACCCTCCAGCCCTGAACCTCTAGCACTGGATGATCCTTTAGAAGGTTGCTTAGCTGTTTAAGTATTCAAGAAGTCAAATCTGTGTCAACTGAACTTCAATTCTCTTGTCATCAGCCTCAGAACAAAACCACCTTGTATTCTCCTCTTCTTTATCATCAACCATGTCTTTTTGATTACTAAAAATCTCTTCCATTTGGTACATCTTTCATTGGACCTTCTTCTCTCCATCTTTCCTCTAACATTTAAATTCTCACATTGGTTCTTTACCCAAACTCTTCCTAAATTCCCCCATCCCTATCCCATTTCTACCTGCATGCCTACGACAGGCAACATTCATACTAAATCATATTCCTGTCTGTGACTATTTTCAAAAAGCCAAAGCTACCTGATTTAATTTCAAAGGCTCCACTCTAGATTTTGAAATCTTAATCCATGACAAATTTTGTAGAATCTTCTAGTGCAGGCAGGAATCTCCTCTCTAAGGCATGAACTTGTGGTATTTTCCCCCACCTATACCCTGACTCATAGAGTTCTATTTGACAAGTTATTGATCTAACATTTCTGAGTCTCACTATCCTTGGCTATAAGATACTGAACAGGGCTTTGTTGAGGTGTGAATAAGAATAATTAATTTGTAAGTTCTTTGTAAATTGTTCTTTGTAAATTGATGAATCTTAATGTGCATTTTCACTCATTCTTCGACATTTGATTCCTACTCACCACTGGTGGAAACAACACTGCTATTGATGAATATGTATGTGTGTCGCAACCAAACCTGTCACCATTAAGAAAACAGAGGATCAACTTGTCACTAATTACCTAGCATTTTTGTTTTAAGGTCTTTTTTAAAATTAGCAATTAGTGGCATGAGATTTAGCTTCCTTTGTCTTTTTTTCAAAGCCCTAAGTAAATAGACAACACATACATATTTATCAGTTGCTTTAGTTGAACATTAAAAACGAACGAGGGAGAGCAAGCAGCACCCTCTTCGATCCCCAAACCAACTTCCTTATTAAGGAACAACAATATAAATTACACTGTGATTAGTGAGAAAACGTCTGTGAAGTGCCAGAAATAGATTGGGAAGCATTTGCCACAAATAGCAACGTCCTACTGTGGAGACATTAAAATTATGGTTTCCAAGTAGCGATTTGAAATCCAAATCCTGCATTTTGCAGTAGCTAAACTGAGAAAGGCAGAGCCCGTGTAGAGCACCAAATGTCACAAAGAAGGGAATCTCATGAGAGGAATGCTCAGATTTACTGGGAGTGGTGATTGCTATCTCTTGCTTAACCCAGAAAGGGGGGAGGGGGGAGGGAGGAGGAGAGATAGGAGGGAAATGGGGAGGAGGGAGACAGGGGGAGTGGGAGGGAGAGGAAGATTGTATTTTAGTTGAAAAAGCAAAGAAGCCTTGTCACATTCTCCAACCATTGTTTGTGTAAAGCTATGATCTAGAGTTAGCAAATCTTAAGCAAGCTCAATCTTCTCTAGGTCACCCAATGCACTCCCTAATTACACACCTTCTTTTCTTCTTTCTCCCTGGGGTTCCAAACTGCCATCTCTCTTATGAGACATCATCCCTCCCACACAAAGATGACACCGACTATATTATTTATAACTGTTCACTTTTGAATTGCAACTTGCAAATATAAATAACAATCAGGACTGCCTAGAATTAAGAGTATTATCAGAGCATTTCAAGTCACCTTTGGTAACGTTTTAGCAAGATGCACCTTTCTACAGACAAACTCTCTATGTTAGTCCTGATCTCTTTAGCCATCCCCTCACTTAGCAAATTGGCAAGGATTTATTCTTTAATTATTAACACTCACTCTCAGAAGTGGGGTGACAAAATGGTCGCTTTTATATAGCACAGGAGAGAGTGGATGGACATTTGAAAAACTTTTTGAAAAAATATTTAGTGAAATGTTTTAAAGACATCAGTGTATCCTATCTTTTGATTTAGTAATTCCACCTCTAGATATAGCTTACGGATATAAAAATGAAATATAGAAAAAATGATCTGCACATGAAGTATTTATTAATTGTAGTCATTATCCTTAAAAATGGGGAAAATTGTCTAGCTACTAGTATGTTGTGCTTGTAATTCTAGTTACTCAAAAGGCAGAGACTGGAAGAAATCACACTCTAGAACAGCCCAGGCAAAAAGTTTGTAAAATTCCATCTCAACCAATAACTGGGCACAGTGGCTACATGAGAGGTTCCTGGTTCCAGGCCGGCATGGGCAAAAAGTTCCTAAGATTTCATCTCAAAGGAAAAGGTGGTTTGGTGTCACGTGCCTTTTATCATAACTGTGACAAAAAGTGCAAAGAAGAGGATAGATGTCCACACCAGCCTGGGAAAAAAGAGAAACTGAACAAAATGAGCAAAAACGACTAGAGTTATGGCTCAAGCAGTAAAGTACCCACCACATGCAGAGCCTTCAGTTAAAACCCCAGTGATGCCAAAATTTTTTTAAAAATTTAAATGTCCAGCAATATGAGTGTAGTACACTAATTAGAATATTTAACAAATTACGGGGCTGGGAAGGTGGCTCAGTGGTAGAGCGCTTGCCTTGCATGCATGAGGCCCTGGGTTCGATTCCTCAGCACCACATAAGCAAAAAGAAAAAAACCGGAAGTGGCGCTGTGACTCAAGTGGTAGAGCGCTAGCCTTGAGCTGAAGAGCTGAGGGACAGCGCCCAGGCCCAGAGTTCAGGCCCCACGACCGGACCCAAAAAATAAAAAATTAAAAAAAGAATATTTAACAAATTACAACCACATCCCTCATTGAGGAAAGAGAGAATGTTCAATTACAAAACAGATTTCCAGCCACAGATGAAGTATATACCTCAAATTTCAAAGGAAGTTCAATTACGTTGCTTGTTTCTAATTCAAATGTTATGAAGATCTGGTAGTATGGGATGTGGCCACCTCTGTGTACTTTTCAAGCTCCAGCACAAAGCACAAGTCCTGGTTTGCTGATTGCTTTAGTTGTTCATTGAAAATGAATAAGAGACAGGGCAGAATCTCACCAGTGAAACTTTACTGTGGAGGAAAAATCCTTCAAATGAATAGAAGGGAGGGGGAGAATACAGTCTAGAATTCAATATGTATTCTACAATTTTAAAAAAGAGTGTTGGGTTAGGAGAGATGGATGAAAATGTTAAAAGGGGTGACAAAGATCAAGATATACTGTATTCATAAACTCTTTTGTCTAATGCAACTTCTTTGTACAACTACTTAGATGATTTTTAAAGCCTAATAAAATGCACATGGAGTGGTAGGGATTTAAGAGTGTACACAGTCTATTAAACTTACTTCCATGGTCACTTCCCATGGAGCCTAACTCTTGATCCTAGGATTCTATCTGGGTTTCAAATGTGGGGAGAAAAAAGCTACTACTGCTATCAAAACACTGTGATATGCAACCTCTTGCTAACATATCTCAAAAAATTATTATATTAAAAGACTGTTCTTCTCTTTGATTTTAATTAGTTAAGTTTAATCCAAGCTTCCAAAATTATAGGAATGGGGACTTGTTGGTAAGTAAGAAAACAAAACTCATCTGGCTGTAGATTATCATGTAATAATTGATACAGAAAAAAAGCAAGATAAAATTGTAAGTAGGAACATAGAAGACTTTCATTATTTTTGTTTCTATGTTATCTTTATCTACAAAGAGCATTCTGCTATGTTACAATTTTCAAAACTGTAAAACCCTTTACTTTCAGTGCTAAGAACAGAAAACCCAGGACCTTGGGCATGTTAGGCAAGTGTTCTACCACTGAGATACACCTCCAGGCCTTTGAAAAGGCAATCTCATTAACTACTTAATTTCTACCTGCAATTTGAAGCAGGTTAAGTACTGTTAAGTACTGTCTTTGTCCAGGTGGTATGCTGGATATAGAAGAAAACACAGTCCAAGAGGTCACAGATAGTTGAAGGATGTAGATGTGTTACAAGTACTAGGGATTATTAAATACATTACATTTTATAGCCTGAGCAAATATACAAATAAGAATAGTAGACACATCTTAGCTCTACCTGGAGCAGGAGTAAAAATACCAGGCAACTTTCCAGGAAAAGGAGCAATCTAAATTTAAGAGGAAGGCTTAATTCACTATATGGAAACAAAGGAGGGAAGGAAGAGAGAAAGCAGGAAAAGAGAGAAAAGCAGAGAGAAAAGAAGGAAGGAACAGGATTAGACTGGAGCCCATGAAGCTATTACTGTAATGCATAATGTGACATTAAAGGTGTGATCATGGCAGGAAGAGTTACAGGCAGGGTGAGCTAGAATGGGGAAGCCAATGTAAAACCATAGGACTTAATAACTGGGTGGCTATTCAGGGTGAAAGATTTAAGGATTGAGGAGCAACTCCAATCTTGGTATTTAAGCAATGCTACTTAACACTCCTATATTTAGTTAGGGTGATAGTGCAAACATTAGCCAAGTAGAGCAAATAAGAAAAGTCGGTGTAAGGAAGAGAAGAAATGGTAGACAGAAACTTATTCTAGACATGGGAAATCTGAGCTGCCTCTACAATTACTATTCCTTTAGTAGTGCTTGGTATAGAGAAAGGAGGAGGATGCTAGAACTTTATGTTTGAGTGTAGATATTGATAAAATAATGGAAAAGGAGCAAGGACAGTCACTACCTCCTCAACATTCTACTTTCTGTCAACCTTTTCTACTTATGTCCTAGTGTTTTCCGTGCTAAAGCCCCACCAGAAGTCAGACAATTTAATGCCCCACTTAGAACTCTTCAGTGTACCCAACCTCACTGACAGTCAGAGAAATGTCAATTGGAAAGACAGTGAGATTCTATTTTTTGCCTAGTAGACTGGACATATTAAAAATTGATTCTAATCTACTGCTGGTAAGCACATGAGGAAATGAGCACTCATATATTTCTAGCATTTGTGCAAATTGCTATGATATTTTGGGATTTCTATTACCATGTTAAAGTCTCATGACTTAATGATCCAGCAATACCTCTTTTAAGAATCTATCTTTCATTGTTTAGGAAGGAGAGAGGGGAGAAATGGGAAAGTGATGGAGAAAGTGAATCTGACCATTGTACATTGTATATATATATAGAGAGAGAGAGAGACATGTCAAATTTCCTTGTAAGACTAATTGATGCTAATAAAAATCTGGGGAAAGCCAGGATCCAAGTGACTGCTCAGGAGTCTGAGATCTGAGGATCATGGTTCTAAGCCAGCCAGAGCAGAAAAGTCCACGAGACTCTTAGCTCCAATAAACGACTCAGAAAAAGCCAGAAGTGATGCTGTGGTGTGAGTGGTAGAGTGCTAGCCTTGAGCACAGAGGCTCAGGGACAGCACCCAGGTCCTGAGTTCAAACCCCAGGAGCAGCAAAAAAAAAAGCAGGGAAAGAGCATATCATTCAGACACAATGTATGTATAGAAAATACAATGTACATAGTATATAATACAGAAGTCTCTATTGCTTCATTACCTATCAGAGAAAAAAATATGGAAATAACCTCATACCTACTAAAAATGTAATGTTCAAGTAACAGTATCTATATTGGGTTAACATTATGCACAGCTGTCAAAAATTAATATCTATCTATGCTTGTTTTGGGATCTAAAAAGATGTCTGTGGGATTCAGTGAAAAAGAAAATGAGTTGTCAAGTACTATATGATCTGATTGAAGAAAAAATAAAGGGAAAAGTTATATACTAAAATACCTATATTGGCAATAGTTAACATAAATAGTGTTTACTTTGTAATAAATATTATCTCAAATGTATTATATACAACATATTTCATATAACAACCCCATAAAGTAATAAAAAATATTATCACTCTCATTTTATAGATAATGAATATATGCCAAAATAGTTGTCAAGTAACTGGAAGAAGGTCACACAACAATCAAGTGGCAGGCAGGGTTTTACACCAAACAGCCAGCTTAGAACCTGTACACCCAGGGTTGGGAAGGTGGCTCAGTGGTAGAGTGCTTGCCTTGCATGCATGAGGCCCTGGGTTCGATTCCTTAGCACCGCATAAGTAGAAAAAGCCGGAAGTGGTGCTGTGGATCAAATGGTAGAGTGCTAGCCTTGAGCTGAAGAGCTAAGGGACAGCACCCAGGCCCAGGGTTCAGGCCCCAGGACCAGCAAAAAAAAAAAAAAAAGAACCTGTACACCCTGCCATGCATATTACTAAAAAGAATCAAGCTAGAGATGGTTAACTTTTTTAATACAACTGTCTTGTCAAACTTGTGAAAACTATGCTACTTATAGAACTGTCAAGAAGTTCAGTTAGAAATACATGGGGAAAAGACTCCAAGGATTCTCTTACAATAAAAATTTCTACTTTAACTGGGCTGAGGCTGAGATCTGAGGATCAGGGTTTCAAGTTAGCCTGGGCAGGAAAGTCCAAGAGACTCTTATCTCTAATAAACTACTCAGAAAAAGCTAGAAGTAGCACTGAGGTTCAAGTGACAGAATGCTAGCCTTGAGCAAAAGCAGCTCAGGGACAGTGCCCAGGCCCTGAGTTCAAGCCCCAGTACCAGCAAATAGATAGATAGATAGATAGATAGACAGACAGATAGATAATAGATAGACAGACAGACAGACAGACAGACAGACAGACAGACAGACAGACAGACAGACAGACAGATAGATAGATAGATAGATAGATAGATAGATAGATAGATAGATAGATAGATAGATAGATAGATAAAAGTTTTTCTCTGGGTCAGAAAAGAACCATCTTCCTAAAATACTTGGTAAGTAAAAGCTTGGACTGAGCTTAAAACTTCATTTTATACATCCACAGACTCTGTTGAAGCTTCTGAGGTTACAGCCCACTCAGGAGAGAACTGGGACAAGGGTTGCCAAGCTTCCCCATTCACCCTTAGTGCTTTAGAACCCAAAGCACCTCAGAGAGAAAATTCATTAACAGCGAGCACAAAAGGCACTGCCTGACAGATTTCATGTAACAAAGCCCTGGTACCTTGTTTATGTGGCAGCTCACAGCTGCCCTGGATGGGCCTCATGTTCCCCGGGAGCCAGAAGGCCTCTGAGGTCATTCATGGCCTGCTGAGATTTGGTCACCTACAACAAGTGATATGTGAATAAGCATAAAATGAATACCCAGAATGCACTTCCTCCAGTATACACAGGGCTAGCTGCTGCTCTGCACTCCAGTCAAGGCTCAAATTTCTCTCAGCTTGTTTCCCCAGTGGGAAAAAGCAGCCTGGAATTTCTCTGACTCTCTTACCTGCATCATTCTTGCTCATAACACACACCCCTACTGACATGTGTTGCAGTTTGTATGTGGAATGTCCCCCCACACCTCCATGTTTAAGGCCTGGTCACTAGCCTATGGTGTTATTGGGAGGTGGTGGAATCTTGCCGGGGAGGGAGAACTCAGGGAAGGAAGTTAGATCACTGAAGATGTGCCCCTAAAAGGGACTTTTAAGCTGCCATGAGGTACGCAACTCACCTGTCACTCACAGTACACCCCGCCCCATCACAATGTTCTGCCTTACCACAGGCCCAGAAGTCATAGGACCAGCTGAAGGTGGTGTCAAACTTTTGAAAATTTGAATCACAATATGCAATTCTTGCTTTTACATTATCTTAAGCATTTTTTCACAGCCAGTGAAAGTGGGCTAACACCCAAAGGATGCAGGCTTATTTCCCTTACTACCACAACCCTTTCTCAGGACTGGCAGATAGCCAAAGTCAGTGTCAGTCTCCTGAGTCAAGCAGCAAGCAGATAGACCTCCTCAGCTTATTAGAGCAGGGACTTGTTTTGTTCAAAGACAGAGTAGTTGTTCAAGGTGTAACTGTCCAATACTAACTCTTCCCATCATGTCCTGGCTAGACTCTAATGGACATGGACTCTTTCCAAACTATACTTTCTTACTCAGGGCTATGCAGACCTATGTAGGCATATACCATTATAAATAATTTTTTTCTAAGAATAATTGAAATAAAAATAATAATGTCATTCTTAGGTGAATTACAATTTTCTTCAATGAGCAAGGAAAAGATTTTTTGTTTTTGTTTTTGGTTATGGGGCTTGAACTCTGGCCTTGGGCACTGTCCCTCAGCTCTTCAGCTCAAGACTAGCACTGGAGCCATAATACCACTTCTGGTTTTCTGGTGGTTTATTGGAGATAAGACTTTCATGGACTTTCCTGCCCAGGCTGGCTTTGAACCTCAATCCTCAGATCTCCTCCTGAGTAGCTAGGATTATAGGCATGAACTATTGGCATCTGGCTTGGAAAAGATGTTTTAATGTTCATAATATACTAACTAGAAACACACATCCTCACACATATTTATACTGAGTCTTTACTTGAGATTTTTTTTTATTTTTGCCAATCCTGGAGCTTGAACTTAAGGCCTGTCCCTGAGCCTCTCTGTACTCAAAGCTAGCACTCTACCATGAGCCACATTACTACTTCTAGCTTTTTCTGTTTATATGGTACTGAGGAATCAAACCTAGGGCTTCATGCATGCTAGGCAAGCACTCTACCACTAAACCACATTCCCGGCTTGAGATTTTAGTATTGATAGGAGAAGATAATTTGAAAAGCTTAAAGACTAGTGAAGGGTAAACAAAGGAGGAGGCTACAATGCTTGATAGGAAATGTACTCATTATCTTGCCCATGTAATTGTAACCCCTCTGTACAGTATGTTCACAAAAAAAAAAAAAAAAGAGTAGTAGGGTAGTGAGAAAGAGTGAAACTAATGCTCTTTTCATCTCTATTTTTCTCAGCAGTGACAGTTCTCAGCTCTCCTGCCATCATCGAGAATAGAAGGAATGGTTTTCTGGTAATTGCTATTAGAGAGAGTTAGAGGTCTATCCTTGGCCACCTATCCACCTGCTTATTCACAGGTCTGAAGGCCTACCTCTTCTCTTGGCATTGCTTAATACATTGGTTGCCATTTTTCTTTTTCTTTTGTAATTTTCTGTTGACTTTTTTATTAGTAAGGTCCCAGTGGCTCTGATACTTCAGGGTAGCAGTGCCATCCCCCACCCCCACCACTAGAAGGGAGGAGAGAAACGGCTTTGTGAGTCAAGTGGGAATGACACCTGCCCCAGGAAGTCATCCTAAAGATAATGCCGAAACTTTATATTTTCACCACTCATCACCTAAGATCATCAGGAAACAGATTCTACGAAAGGCTTTCAACCAAGCCCTGCAGAATACAGGGGTCTATTCTGAGTTGGAGTTGGAGAGGGTACACTTGTTGGTACTTGAAGGAGATCCTTCATGAAAGACTGAAATGCAATTACCTGCTGGAAACAGCTGCATGCAGGCAGCCTTTCTTTGGTGCACAGGGAACAAAGGCATGAAGCTAATTTGTCTTCCCCTTAATATAAAATGTTCCATCAGTTTTGCAAGTAGATTTATTGAATACATAAGCATTCAAACATTCTTTTTATGGACTTGTAAAAATGTCAGTAGCTTCTTTCCTTTCCCTTGATGTTCCTATCCATTAGTTCTTTTGGTTGGGACATGATATCAATGAGAATGACACTGTGTATCTATCCAGAATACAACAATTAGATTCACATGGGAAATTGTCTCATGGACACAAACCATGAGAAAAATGTCAGCGACCGCATCACAAATGCTGACTGAAAGACTATGGATGAATGATTGCAAATCTATTACTGCATTCTTTTGCAGCACGTGTACGTGTACACATGCACGCATGTACACACACACACACACACACACACACACACACACACACACACACTGCATGTAAGACTTAAAAGCTTGGCCTTCTAATAAGGGCAAAGAAATCATTTTGTATATGAAAGTCATTTTGCATATATGCAAAATAGGACATCTGTTGACTTTACTAATTAGAAAGTAGACAAAAAATTACATCAGAAAAAGAAAATGTTGGGGCTGGGAAGGTGGCTCAGTGGTAGAGCGCTTGCCTTGCATGCATGAGACCCTGGGTTTGATTCCTCAGCACCACATAAGCAAAAAGAAAAAAGCTGGAAGTGGCACTGGGGCTCAAGTGGTAGAGCACTAGCCTTGAACTGAAGAGCTGAGGGACAGCGCCCAGGCCCAGAGTTCAGGCCCCACGACTGGACCAAAAAAAAAAAAAAAAAAAAGAAAAAGAGAATGTTAACTAGGGCAAAGAGAAGAGCTGGGTCTTTAGATTTCTGAATAAGCAGGGTGTAGTCAAGGACAGGCCACTAACTCTCTCTAAGAGTAATGGCAGAAAACCATTCTTTCTATTCTCTATCCTGGCTGGAGAGCTGAAAACTGTCACCTCTAAGAAAAAGAGGTGAAGAGTCAGCATTATTCTCACTCCATCTTATTAAACTACTAGTCTTGAAGTTTATAAAATTGTCTTTCCCAACTGGCCACCAGTGGCTCACATTTGTAATCCTAGGAGGCTGAGAGATAAGAATTATGGTTCGAAGCCAGTGTGGGCAGAAAAGTCCCCAGGAGACTCTTATCTCTAAAAAAATACTCAAAAAAGCTGGAAGTAGTTCTGTGGCTCAAGTGGTAGAGTGCTAGCCTTGAACATAAAGAGGCTCAGGAATAGCACCCAGAGCCTGACTTCAAGCCCAAGACCAGCAAAAAAAAAAGTCTTTCTCTAAAAATACTAAAATCTTGATTAAGATGTCTGTGGCTGCTGCATAAAATACAAATTTAGATTTAGATTTCTCAGTATTACTTACAATGTTTAGTTTCTTGTTATGTAAAATGTTTGTTTGTATCCCTGATTGCTTATTTGAACATAGCTTGATATCTTTTCAACTTGAATTTCTCTCCTGATTTCCAGAACTAAATGTTACCTGCTAGCTAAGTATATCTACATGGGAGGATGTTTAATTCTGAAATACACTCTTCCTTCGCCTCTCAAGCTTGATCCAAAGTTCAGTATTGGGAGTGCTTTCTCTACTGGAAACTAGGGTGTTCTCCTTGGACTTTTTAACTTTATTTCTCCCCTCCAATCTATCAACTGGGATGTAGCTAGAGTAGTGAATTCAAAGCCTGTCTTTGCCAGTAGTAACTGACTGACACATAGTTAATGAGTCACTTATCTACTCTGTCAGATGGAACGTAAACTATGCCTCATTTCTTTATCTGAAAAGCACTATAATATCAACCATGTGTGATTGTTATTAAAAAAGAAAGAATGAAAGAATGAAATCACACATGGAATGAATAGTGAGCACACAATCAAACACGGGTTTGCCCTAAACAACATCTTTCATACACAGAACTATCTTCTCTAATTGAAACCTCGCTCCTCCACAGCTTCCACACCTATCATTTTTAGCTCAAACATCAACTATACCTTCTTCTTGCCAGTCTCATATTACTGTTACAGTTATCTTAGATAGAGAAAATGGGTACTTGCCCAGGGCCTATGCATGGGCAAAGAGGATGGGGGAAGAGGGGAGAAGAGTGAGCTACAGAAACTCCATTGTTCTCTTCTTTTCTCAATATAAAGTTTAACTTGGACACACATGCACATGTACACACACACACACACACGTACGCACACATCTAACCCACAAATATATAAACCCACAAATATGTCAACAGCACAGCCCTCTATCAAGTGCAAATTCCTATATTAGTAGATTTACCCTCTTCCTACAGACTAGTCTTCCAGGGACTACCATATACAGTGAACAGTGAACTTATACAATTTGTCTTTGTATCTCTCAGACACAGCCTAATGCTTTGCATGTAGTAGATTTACAAATGTTCTTGTCAAGTGGTGAGCTGGATGGCATGTATTTTATAGGTCCCAGATAATATACTGTTATCCAATAATAAAAAAGGCAAGGTTGAAAGGCAAAAATAAAACCAGAGATACTCTTCTTCCTAACCTTTTGTACCTTTTGCTCACATAAGTATCTGCAAATGCTGCATAACGATACTGGTAACACCACACATCACCCCATTCCACCTGTGTTCAGTATTACAACCAGGAAATCTGGGGAAGGTCTAGCAAAAATGTGACTATGGAAGTTGACAGGAATGGCCGGCACAACTGTCCATCCAGCAAATATAATAGAACAGCTGTTATGCACCTGGCACTGTCCTCAAGAGGGTTGAGGACATCTGGGTTGTACAACTCAAAAAACTACTGCTTTTACGGCTTCCTCAGCCCTTCAAAAGGTATGTAAATAAGGCCCAGGCTAGTCACACTAATACTTTTATTTAACTGATATTTTTCATTGTCATTTCTTCTGACAGTTTGTTGATCATAATGTTTCTCTTTCAGCTTACATAATGCTTTATATTTGAACAGTCTGACTTTTTGACTTTTCTATTCAGTCTCATAATGACACAGTCATATCTTTCTGAATACCATGGCTAGGTAATTAAGAAAAATGGAATGCCAGATACCACAGAGGAAATATCCATCTTGAAAGGGAAGCTGGCTTGCTTTCTGTCTTAGAAAATCGAGTGAGGGAATAAAGCTTCAGTGAACATCTTACGTCCTAAACTATCATTGGCTCATATGACTGGATGGTCTCCTCTGGGCCTCAGGCCCTACTCTCTAATGTGTAACTGATATTCCCAATCAAAGACCAGTATAAACAATCTTATAAATCTTATAAACCACCTTTCCCATTAGATGGATCACCTGAATCAAACAGAAGATTCACAGATTTTGCTCTAGAAATGCCAAGGAGTATGAAAGGACCTAAATACTATAAGGGAGGGAATGATTTTTCTTTAAAGACCACTTCATTTTCTGTGAGAAAGCAAGAATCCCGTTTCTTCTGCTTAGGTTTTCTCTTAACCTGGATTCTAAATATTTTACATAAACTGAGAGTACAACATACAATTTCATACAATTACCACTTGTTAATTGTCTAGAACAGACTTTCCTAAACCATTTTTTGAATATTACCCCCAAAAGATCCTTTTTAGTTATTTTTTCCTAATCATCACCCAATTCAGTATAATTTTAATATCATATATACTGTTTAGCGCATACATATCTGTTTAGTGTATTCATATCTGTATTATACATGAAAGATCTTTATAACCCCAATTTTAACCCCCCTGAAGGTGATAACGGACCTCTGAAAAAAAACATGGCTAGAGAGAGCAGTTAATCTAATGATTAATCTAAAACAAAATCTCACCTTCTACATGACTTACTAGAATTTTTGCTTGATCCAGAACAAAACCATTCAATTTGCTCAAACTTCATTCTTTGTTGGAAGCAGGGCATTCGCTGCTGCTGCTGCTGAACTGCACTCCTGGGACATCACTGGGACATCACCACAGGGACGTCCATGGATCCTTCAGCTCTCAAAGCTCTCAAAGCTTGCAGGGAATCACTACCTCTCCCCAGGACACATGCTTTACAAAGGCCGCCTGAATTCAATGACTGCTCTACCTAAGCCATGAAGGCTCACCCTCTGCAACTCTGCTTTGAGCAACTCTGGAGGTCTAGCTAGCACAGTTTCAGGATACTCTATATTGTTGGCTGAGCACCTCGCAAATTCTCCCTCAATTCAAGGCTTTGGTTTCAAGCGCTCTCTAATAAACTTGCTACATGGTGAGCTTTCTCTCAGAGGCTCAAGGGAAAATCCAACCAAGATGTTTACACAACTGCTTCTATTTTTTTACACTGCTGTAACCGCTGCTTTTCTAGCATTCACTCTCTTAAGTGTTCCACTGTCTCTCAAAACCTCCTTTTCTATATACATGTCAGCATCTCCTCATTGTAAGTCCAGTCTCTGAAGTACTATTGCAGTCCAGGAAGTTTGAAAATTATCCATCAAGGGAGGGGAGCAGAATATCACAATTTACATTTCAATTTATTTATTATTCAGACACTAAAGGAAAATTAAGCTTGACTAATCCCTAATAGACAAATGTCAGGAATATATACATGGTTGGTCAAGTATAGCAAAGAGTACATAGAAAGAGTACAAAGTGAGATGTTCAGAGAATCATGCAGTTTCCAAGCTCAGAGGAGCTTCTGGTGCACTTGTTGCCACTTACTTTCAACACTCGAATAAGTGAATTAATTATTTATCTTTAGAATCCTGAGATAATTTTGCAGCAGAATAGTAGTATCATGAGATTCTTATACTCCACATGAATCCATTGATAATTTCATGGCAGTATTGAAGAACTATCAAACTTAAAATGGTGTCCATGTTCTCTTACCAAAACACAAAAACAGTTTCTGACACTTTCTATACTATGAGACTCCCAAGCCTAGAAATTACTCTAGGAAATATTTTCAATATGCAACAATAAATTAATTGTAAACACTTAGTATTTTTTCTTCAGATCTGTCCCTCCATGATGGAGAAGTGTTTTAACAATGAATAATAATTTTGAAAATCACTTCGAAAAAAAACAGAACATTTTGAAAACAGATGTCTTGGAACATTTCCATGATTAAATGATCATCTTGCTTAAAATATTCTTATCTTCTCTCTTTAGAGACTTGCATCTATTTTTAAATCTTCTAAATAAAGACATTTGGTGAAATTTGAATCTATTTGTTGGAAGTATATGGACTTGATGTCATCTTATTAGTTTATAAAAACAGCTGATTGACAAAGTGGTGAAGGTGAAAATTTATTAGCTGAATGTGATAAAAATGATTTGTATAGTTAGTGAATGGGATTAGAAAATAAAAGGATAAATTGTCTTAGAAAGCACAGTCACAAATATATGTTTATCTTTGGGATCTTCAGATGCTTGTTGAGGTACCAGTTACTGTATCCATGTGAACAAACTATTTAAGGAGAAAACTTAGATCAAGATCTTTAACAAGGTATTTACAAAGGTTTATTGTTATTATTTTTGTTTGCTTATTTCTTTTTATGGCAGGAGGAGGTTTGAACTCAGGTCCTTGTACTTGGTAGGGAAGCACCCTACCCAGGCTAGGTTGTTTTGTTTTGTTGAGTTAAAATGGAGCTTCACTATGCACAGTTCAAGGCTGGCCATGAACTCCTAATCTCCTGCCTCTGATGCCCGTAGGTTAAAACAAGATTAATGTTGCATACTCATTCACATTTCTTTCACCATAATTATAGTAACATTTAACAAAACTACTAGTAATATAAAATTACCTATATTATTTTTCTTCTTCATGCTTCATTTAAATTTTTAATTTTGTGAGTCTTCTAATGTATAGTTTCATATTGATATAGACTTGTACACAAACACTAATAGTATGTTTTGGATAAACAGACCAAAATATTTTACTTAGATAAAAAACCAGAAATATTTGAGGAAGCTGCTGAATTAATCTCTTGTAACTATTTTTTGAATAAATGACCATAAAGTTGTAGTATAAAAATAACATATATTTATTCTATCATAGTTCTGGAGGCCAAAAGTCCCAGATCAGTATCCATGGGCCAAAATCAAGGTTTTGGTTAGGACTATCTCCTCCAGAGGCTTCTGGGAAAGTCATTCCTGGCTTCTTGCTATTGCAGGTGGCTGCTTCTATTCCTTGGCTTATGGCCACAGCACTCCAATGTTCAAGACCAGCATCTTCAAATCTCTCTCTGCTCTGAATTTATATCACCTTCTCTTCTTTATGTGTATACAAGCTCCCTCTCTCTCTCTTTTTTTTGAGACTACAATTGATTGCATGCAGGGCTTACCCACACAATCCAGGATAATTTCCCCATCCCAAGATCTTTAAATCTATAAAGATCTTTTTTCTTTCTTTGACACATAGCTTACAGTCACAGGTTCTAAAATTAGGATATAGACATTGCTGGAGCAGTTTACCAGAGCACTCTATTGTAATCAACTTCTCTGCTAGGTATTTGAACCCTGTGAAAAGCTGGCTAGAAAAAAAGAATAAACACATGTCTAGTTTTATTCTGACTTAGTAAGCCTGGGAGTGATACAGGTCTAGAAAATCACCTTTGTAGCTAATTTTGATGAACAACTTTGGTTCTTAGAGATTCATTGCTCTACAATTGCTCTGATCCCCATCCTTACTGCCCCTCAACCTATCAAATTTGGAACCGGAAGCTATATGTTGTGTGCTTTGAATTTCTTAACAGACAATATTTCCTTTATCATGTACCCACAGCCTTTACCATGGTGTAGTCTGAGTTGTTTATAAATATTCAATTTTAGCCGTCATAAGCATCCTATAGAGTAGCCACAGATACAATCTTCATTTTACAGACACCTAGTGGTAAATAACATGTCCAGGCCATATGCTACTAATTGCCAAAGTCCAATGTGGTGACATTTCAATCTATTTATATGTGCTTAAATCCATTCCTCTTTCTATATTATGCACCGGTATAAGAATCTTAAAAAATGAATTTCAGTACACCATGAAAGACTTTTTAAAATATATAAATGTGTATCTCTCTAAATCTCTTAGTTATCTGGGATGAATAAAAGTGGTTTATGAAGCATAACTTGGATACTGATTGGGATTTTTATGGAACATGTGGTGAAAATGCAGAACATTCCATTAGTAAAGAAAAATCCCAGAAATATGATTCTAGGACAAGTTCTAATATATTTTGCTGAAATGTGAATTAAAACCAAGGACAGATCATACATGATCATGAACACCACATTGAGAGCAATGAACAATAAATAGTACCAGGTGCTGGGCACTGGTGGCTCACGCCTGTAATCCTAGCTACTCAGGAGGCTGAGATCTTAGGATCACAGTTAAAGCCAGCCTGGGCAAGAAAGTCCATGAGACTCTCATTTCCAATTAACAACCAGAAAACCCGAAGTGGCACTGTGGTTCAAGTGGTAGGGCACTTGCCTTAATCTGACGAGCTCAGGGACAATGCTGAGGTCCAAAGTTCAAGCCCATGACTGACCAAAAAAAAAGTTCCAGGTATTATGGAGGCATGCACATCATTTACATCTATCCCCAAAGGCTTTGGTTGTTATAAGGTCCAAGAATTGAATTTGTATTTTTAACAAGTTCCTGCGTCATGCACCTGGTCCTGAAGCCATACTTTAAAAGCCAGGTCAGGGAATATTCACTGAGGTCCTACTATGTCAGAGACAGAGGGCCAAATGCAGTGATATATTATGCACAAAAAAGTAATAGGTCTCAAGGAATAAATAGTAAATAAAGACTAAGGAGAAAAGCATAGTAAGTCAGTTGGTGGCTTATGATCTAGGTTTCAGTAATCCAACCTTGTTAAAGGCAAAGTAAGAGTATCCTGATGTCTTACTATGGAACATGGGGATCAAATGGATCTATCATTAACTCAGAAATGCCCGAAGAAAATAGAAAAGGAGAGAAAACATCCTAAGTAACCTATTATCCACTACTGACTATATGGCAAAGCTGTCCAATGTTATGAGCAATTCATTACAACATACCAGAAATAACACATCTAGACACTAAATGAAATGAATTTCATCAAGAACATAATCACACACCCTTCTACCACACCTGTACTGGTTCCACCCCCAAAGCCAGATGTTCCCAAATCAACTCTGGATGAAGACATTGTTGAATCAATTACGAGTGCATAGCCCGGCGCCAGTGGCTCACGCCTGTAATCCCAGCTACTCAGGAGGCTGAGATCTGAGGATTGCAGTTCAAAGCCAGCTCGGGCATGAAAGTCCGTGAGATTCTTATCTCCAGTAAACCACTGGAAAACCAGAAGTGGCACTGTGGCTCAGTGGTAAAGTGCTCGCCTTGAGCTGAAGAGCACAGAGACAGAGCCCAAGCCCAGAGTTCAAGCCCCACAACCGACAAAACAAACAAACAAACAAACAAAGAGTGCATATATTACTCTGTACTCTCTCACTTTTCATCAAGAGCATATGTACCTGACTAGATTTTTGTTGACAGGATTTATAACAGTTTAAATCTTTTTAAGTTTTTTGATGTGGCAAACACTGCTAGATTATTTAGCTGATATTATTTAGTGTTCTTTTTCTCCTGGCTGTGGCACCTAAACTATATTTAAATTCCCTTGTACTAAGGTGTGGTCATACAATCAAATTCTGGATTATAAAATCAAATAAAGTCATGCAGACTCCTCCTGGCTACTTAAACATCTCTAATTCATGAGAGTCACTCCTTTTTCCAGTGAACAAGACACCAAGGTTTTAAGAGAAGTTAAGAGACATAAGCTAGAAGGAATCTGGGTCTCTGACTGGCTGAATGGAACATCTTACCCTTCCTACCTGAAAAAGAAATCATTTTTGTTTGTTTTTGCTTGTTGTTGTTGGTCATGGAACTTGAACTCTGGCACTGTCCTTCAGCTCTTCAGCTCAAGGTGAGCACTCTACCACTTGATCCACAGCGCCACCTCTGGTTTTCTAGTGATTTATTGGAGATAAGAGTCTCACCAACTTTCCTGCCCAGGCTGGGTTTGAACCACGATCCTCATATGTCAGCCTCCTGAGTAGCTAGGATTACAGGCATGACCACAGACACCCAGCAATAAGAAATCATTTTTATTATGTTAAACTATTGCAAGGTAGGATTGTTCCAAACAACTGTTAGCCTGCCTTGACTATTCTAATATTATATATTGTCATGTATTATCATTACTATTCATAAAATAAAAGTTTTAGAGAAAGTCAGGACTAGGATTTAAGCTACAAATCTATGTTTTAATTTTTAAAGGTGGGCATAAGAGACTAGATTTTGATCGAGTAATATCTATTGGTCCTGTCCATGCTGCTGCTTTACTAGAGCCCTGACTATGAAGACAGTAAAGAATGGAGGTGCTTTCCAATCTGAGAATTCAGAGTAACTGTAATTCAAAATATAATTATAAGTTTTACACTTAAATTTGGCCAAAGGGTTGAGATGTAATCATTTTTAAAGACTCGTTATACAAAAGCATCTTGATCTTTGCCTCAGCCAACCCTGAAAGAAATCCAAACCAAACAAGTCATACCAGGTGCCTCTCGTTCATTTTGTTCTTTCTTGCATGAGAAAACAGAATTCAAAACCTTAAGGTAAGGGTCACTATGGAAACACAGACCCAAACTAACTGGACTGTCATAGACAGAAAGAAAGTGTGTAGCTGACATCTTCGTGGTATCACTAAATGTCAGGACTTGTCATGACCCTGAACTGCATAATGATTTCCTCACATCCCCTTTGGGTGCTGGAAGAGGGGGAGAAATCAATGGTCAGGGCATTGAGTCATCATCCAGGATCAAGGCCTAGTGCCTTCCTCATGTAAAAGTCACTTACTAATGATTCGTCAAGGGCCAGATGCCCTAGTCTGTGTTCCTGAGAATGAAAAATCAATACCTGTCAATGAGCTGTTCCCTGCCAGAGCTGGTGAGCATGATATTCCCAATTCTTCTAAGTATTATTGCTCCATGCCCTCCTAACTCTCATACAATTGCCTGTCTTTATTTCTTGTCAAATACAAAAAGAAAGAAGTGACTTCTTAAATCCCTGCTTCTATTATGTGAACATCTGTGAGCAAATAAACTGAGAATGTGATTCCCGTCTCTCCATTTGCTTGGGACCCCCACATTTCATTTCCAACCCATTCAGGCCCAATGCACCTGGCAGATGAGTCAGTGCTCAGTGGGGTGGCTTTAAATCTCTAAATTATTCAAAAGCAATAAACAAAACAAGGACTCCAATCTTTTCACTGAGAGAAGAGACTGTGTTTAGGAGATTATCACTTTAGGCCATCATTTAGGAAATTACCTTTCAGTCTCAAAAGAACTGATAATAATGCATAGATCAAATAAAATTTTCCTGAATATTATTAGACAAATCCCTGTCATTTTCCACTGTGAGTCTACGCTGGTTATCATTAATATAGTGCTAGGGGAACATAGCTGAAATGACAAAAATTTTAGCAAGCCTTGTAAATATAAATGAGGCTAAAATTTAAAACAAAATAATGTCTTTGTCTGAGAAAATACATTTTTATGAGCTACAGAGCAGGGATGTTTCATAAGCGTTATATGCTACAGTGTGCTGCCATGACCTTACTGCTTAAACTGAATGTGAATTGAAATACAGCAAGCACCTTTGTCTGTTGGAACCTGGGTCATCTTTTCTTTGCTTTAAGATGGCTTTGGGGGTTGTCAGGCTGACCCCAAGTCAAATCACCCTAAATGTTTGTAAAGTTGGTGAGATACATATTTCCTTGGGAGAGACACAGAGCTTTGGATATGCAATACCCTGAAAGTAGACATTCAGGAGGAATGAAGCTGTCTCTGGACTATGACTTTAAAAGGGGCCACATCCAATTATCCATCAGCATTTACTTCAAAGCTTCTTAGAAAAGTAGTCTCATTTAAAGAGTTCTGGATGACACGCTTCTAAATTAGGGAGTGAGAATCTCACAAACTCACTCCCATTTGTACTCAGAGTGTCCAAAGGCATCTGTGGCTTGGAAAAGACCAGCAGTTACAGTAGGCAGAGTGGACAGAAGCAGCAGTAGATTAGCATTGTGACTCTTCACATCATTTCTCTCTTAGGTATAGTTCTTTTATAAATAAGAAGATATCTTGTGCACTTTACACTTTGTGGTTAGTATATTCATGCATGTGAGATGTCACACTATCTATGGGGGCAAACACAAAAGCTATAAACTATTTGTCAGATCTTTATTCAGACTTCTTCTTGGATAAGTACTATAAAGAAAATTCTGTGTTGTTCATTTATTCAGCATATATATATATATATATATATATATATATACATATATATGCGCAGATACATAAGTGTCGCTCTTTGTGCTAATGATACAGCTGTGGGTGAACAGCTGAGGATCCTGTCCTCATGATGTCTACACTACAGTGAGAGTAATAAAGACCCTTTCCTAAAGACAATGAAGACCTTGCTGATTGTGACTAAGTACCATAAAAGGATTAAGCATAGGAGACAGAAAAAAAAGTAATAAAGAAGATTCACTTTAGATGTTATATGTTCAGAGAAAGGTTCCTCTGACATTAAAAGTGACACTTAGTCACCTTTAGCATTTAGTCACACTTAGTACTTAAGACTTGAAGTCTGAGAAGGAGTTAACCAGGCAAAAACCAGATGAACATTCCAAACAGAGAGGAGCAAGCTCCAAGGCTCTGAGGCCTCCAGGCCCTGGGCACTAGACAAACACCAGCAGGCCTTGAGTAAGGCTGAGCAGACAGGAACCAGAACCTGTAGAAGGTGGGGAGTCCTGGGCAAGCATTTACAAATGATTTTAGGGCAATGGGAAGACTTTGAAAGGTTTGAAACAAGAAAATGATATGATCTGATTTATGTTTTCCAAAGCTATTTTTGGCTGCTCTGTGAAAATGGACCGAATAGGGTACGAGTGGATGATATGCTAAGACTCAAACTACATGAAAACAGGGTCCATACCTCCAAGAAGCTCACAGTTTGATGTGAGTGAAAGACAAATGACAACAGGACTGTAGTTCAGTGTTTATGATGCATACAGTAATACAGTACCCAAAGCTCGCATTTCCCAACACCTAGACAATTAAGCCTTGTCCGATGGATATGATACTGTTTAGCCTACGATGTTGATCTTCATGCAAAAAAAGAGTGATGCAACTTATCAGCCACTAAGCATTCTATTGGAAATTGACAATTCCACACATGGAGAAACAAAAATTTGAGTAGTGATCACAGAATTTAAAGGTCACATATTTCAAGTTTATTTGAAATTTTTAAAGAACTGTTTCCTGACAATCTCTAGCATCGTGCTTTTCTGGGTTTAATAAACTCTTCGCTTTAACCCTGTATGAGTGGCAACTCCCAGCCAAAAGACCTCCTCTCTGTGTCTACAGGAAGAGCTATCCCTGAGGCCAGTCAAGCTGGACAACTTGGCACAGAGCACCAAAGTCATCTTTACTGGTAAGAATCAACAGTGGTGAAGCTACTCTCGGGATCAAAAGAGCAGTCAGAAATCTGCATAGAGGAGGTGAAGGGAAGGATACATTGTGGCTGACCAGGAGAAGCATTCAGAATGGGCAAAATTAGGAGGCAAGCATGCCTACCTCCTTGACCTACTTATTCTTCCCACCTATGCAAGGAGACTGGTTCAGGGGGAGACAAAATCCCATTTTGCTCCTTGCCGACAATCTAGGGCTTCTGTTTTCTCATCATGCTACGAGGGTACTACATAGGATTGCCTTGAAGATCAAAGAGAAACCAAAATAATCTTATATCTACTTTCTTTTCTCCCTAACTCGAGACTAGACACTATTCTCTCATGCCAGAAGACTGATCCGCACATTGGGGGTCAAATATGACTGGAAGAAGAAAGGCTGTAGGTGCTACTTGAGAGAGAGACAAAATATATGTAGAAGGAACAAGTAGAATGAAGTTAGATGTTTCTTAATAAAAGGTTGCTCATTGTCCTCGAAGCTACAAAGACATCTAAACTCTTCCATCATGGCTCTGACATCTGCCATTTCAGTTTTCTTCCTCCATGACTTGTTATTGGACATAGGATTCACAGATCTTCATACCTTTGCAGGATTCTATTCACCCAGTAGTGACATTTTGTAGACTTCTCTGTATTTTTTTTCTTGCTTGCTTTATTTATTTGCTTGTTTGTTTGTTTTGATGCTCATCCTGGGGCTTGAACTCAGGGCCTATGCATCACCCCTTACCTTTTTTGCTTAAGGCTAGCACTCTACCATTTAAGCTGTTTCTGACTTTTTGATGGTTAATTAGAGATAAGAGTCTCATGGACTTTGCTACCTGGACCAATTTTGAACCATGATCCTCAGATCTCAACTTCCTGAGCAGCTAAGATTAGAGGAGTGAGCCACTGGTGCCTGACTAGAGTATTACTATTTTCTTATAACAGGCATCAATATAAATGTTTCCTGCTCCCTTCTTAAAAGTTCATTTGATTAACCACAAGTCCTTTTGTTTTGTTACACCAGCACCTGCTGTAACTTACACAAAAACACAACACACGTGTGGAATCCTGTTAGCTAGAGGAATTTCCCTGCCTATAGGGAATACCAAGCACATTTCTTTCAGAGGTTGTCAGGGCCTCAAAGTATTGTAGTACATCTATCCTCAGTTCTCCTGGGATGGATTATCTTCAATTAACTTTCAGTCTCACTGCAGCCATGTTCTAACTTGGGAGTAGCCCAAGCCAAATACTTAAACCCTTTTCTCTTCCAGTGATACAGCCCAGTAGGATTGATAGGGTAGGACGCCTGACTGGATACCTGATTTTGAATCTTGGTGTCACCATTTACAAAAGATCACCTAATTCAGCCATGCGCCAATGCTTCATGCCTATAATGCTAACTATTCAGAAGGCTGAGAGCTGAGGATTGAGGCTGGAAGCCAGCCTAGGCAGGAAAGTCCAAGAGAGTCTTATCTCAAAGGAACGAGCTATCAGCAAGAAGTGGAGCAGTAGCTCAAGTGGTGGAGTGCTAGCTTTGAATGAAAAAGCTGAGCAAGTGCACGAGGCTCTGAGTTCAAGCAGCATCATCGGCATAAAAAATTCCAAACAAAAGAACATACAAATGGCCTGAGTAAAGTTGCTAATAGAGGCAATATTAGCATCTACTCCATATGAATTCTTAAGAAGAAACACATGTGTCTTAGAATAGAGCCTTTTCATGTGATAAGCTATTATTTATAAACGTTCCCCATTCTTATTGATAATTGAAGAGGAGCTTTGTGTCTCATCTCAAATTATAGACAGATAAATATCACATATGAAAACTGTCCACAGACTTACATTTTTCTGTGGAACCAAAAGCTAAGTGAATCAACGTTGTATACTTTTACATGCCTGCTCCAAAATACAGCTTAGATGTTCTTTTTGTAAGGATCCCAGACAAGTACTTGAGCCACGTAGGCCTCTCCCATTAGAATGGCCTGTCGTGGGCTCTCACTTGCTGCCCTCAGCACAGAGAAGAGAATGGCAGGCCAAGGTGTCCTGGGAGCAAGCCCTCCCTGAGTGACAGCTGGTCCTGTCAAGAGTCGTTACTGCTGGAGTGCCCAGACCTCCTGCCAAAACACAGAGGAACAGCATGCTCCCTGCCCACCTGTCAGCCTGGTCCAAGAACAGCAGAAAAATTTGCTCTTTTCTTCCTTCAAAGGGTCCAGCAAGCCCCAGAGCCTTCATTAATGCTCTCATCTTCCATCAGGGCCTACCTCCTCACCCTCCCCGAGTGAACACATCCTATCCCGACCTATTCTTCTACGAAGGGGATTAGCCCAATTAATCTCTGGACAAATGTCAAGGAGTCTGGGGGAGGAGACACCTTTCAAGTGCTGCACCCCCCACCACAGCAAATAAAGCCAGTCATTAGCCCATGCTGCACAGCACCAGGGCCAGCTGGAGCAGCTGCCAGTACAATCGAGCCAGGCCCTCTTAATCTCAGGCTTAGCTTCATAGGGGATCACTTTCTTGCCAGCCTGTCCTGACAGACCACAAGCATCAGGCACTTGAGCTCCCCTCCTGCCATCTGGGATGGGAGCTGTGACAAGGAAGGGAACTCCCGATCAGAGGCAATTTGGGATTGGAGCCTTGATTTCCTCTTGGCTTCCCTCCCTACCCCCCAGCCCTGCAGTTTAGGCTCCTGGGTGCATCCTGCTTTCTCCTCTCGGCCCACCCACCCTCCGAGAGCAGGCACTAGCAGCCAACGCAGCAGCTCCAGTTTGGAGTCAGAAAATAAAAAGAAGCCAGAGGGAGGAGCGTGGGAGGGAAATGAGAATAGAAGAAATTCTAATTATGTAGAAACAAAATTGCCGCACCCCCCCCCCACCCCTGCCATATGAACATAGAGTTCATTAGCCTGATCTACAGAATCACCAGAAAAGCCCTAAAAGTATTTTCTGTTGGCCACAATTCCCAGGAAGATTTTATTCAAGGCCATCCAATGGACTGATAGTATTTGTAAAAATTTCCAGAAATAGTAGGTTCTCAATGGTTCTATAAAATTCTGCCCACTTTTTAATTTGTAAAGCATTCCTAATAATCCCTTTCTTTTCCTTTTCCTTTTCCTTTTTACCTTCTCTCTCTGTCTCTCTCTGTAGCCAACAAAACCTGGCTTAACCAGCAGGCTATTAAATAGCAAACCCACTGCCACATGCTACAGTCCAATGGTTCAGTAATTAATTTTCATAATGATGGTCTGGAAGAATGTCTAGCGTCCCCCGTAAGATCCAAGAATTACCTCCACCCTACGGTTATACATATGCTTTGGGGGTAAGAGGCAGTCTGGGTGTCCAGCCCCGGGGTGGAGGGGGGGGGAGTGACACATTGTAGCTGTGTGATCTCAGACAAGTTACTTAATGTCTCTGCCTACTACCATTTCTTCATCTGTAATGACGTTTATTAAGAGAGATAACCACTAGCCTTCTAGTGATGGAATGTGTCCTATGAACCATTCACAATTCACAAAGGATTTACCTGCATTACCTTAGTCCTTACAACAACTGTTAGGGTGGCAATAGTAAATTTTATTATACTCTAATTTGTTAAGCGTTGGAAACACAGGCATGGCAACTGCAGCAACTGCAACCAGAGAAGATGACTGCCATGTTCACTTACCCTCACACTTCACCTCCTGAGTGTTAGGTGGCATGGAACACAGTCGCTTCAGATATTGCCTAAGCTGTGTTCTGTTTAGATGTGGTTTTGAATTCAGAAAGTTGGAGACTTTTGAAAGGTAATATGTAGGACTCATATTACAAATATAACACACTGGTCTGAGGTAGCACACTGGAACTGAACACATTAAAATTACAGCAGCAGAACATGACTTTTCTCATGCCAGAGGACAATAAAATCTTCAGATGATCACAAAACAGGTTTTATTGTCAACAGCGGTTCAGACTAGGTAGATTTGCTACCAAACGAGTTATGCAATAATAATTTTTTTAAACCTACATTGTTTGGCTATCAGAATTTTTTCAGATAAGAGATTAAAAATACTACATTAAGAACCAAGATTGTGGGAGGGGAGGTCCCAATAGCCCAATCACTAAGTACATAGAACGATATATAATGAAGCATATCGAAATAAACTCCAAGAAGTGGAAAGACGAGGTTCTTATTATGTCCCGTATGCCATTATTTCTATTTTTTTTCTGTTTAAGTTTTCTGTACTCTTTGTCAAGATTATCTGATGCGTGGAAGGGAACGGGAATCACAGAAAAAGGACAAAGGATGAACTAATGCAACAATGATACTCACTAGACAGTCTGTTGGAAATGAACTTTACAACTTGTGGGGAGGGGTAAGCAGGAGTTAATGAGGAAAGGGGTAACAGTGTTTAAAAAGAAATGTACTTATTATCTTACTTATATAAATATAAACCCCTGTTCATCACCTTTACAATAAGTATATTTAAAAAAAGAACCAAGTTTGTAGTCCTGAGATTTTGGTAATGATTACTGTGTGATCTTGGGCAAGTCATCAAACTTCTGTGATTTCAGATTCATCTACAAAACTGGTGACCACTCCTATTCCTTAAGTTATGTAGAAGTAGCTAGGAAGATCCAATGATAAGGAATTTATCGAAGTATTCTGAGTATGTAAAGTGTTTGGGAAATGAAAGCTGCTTATTATCTTGTAAAAATCATCTTCAAAATGATTTTACTCTACATGATCACTTGTTTTGAAAGAGGATCCTTCCATGAGAAGTGATCCCGATTAAATCTTTCAAGTAGGCATCATTGGAGGTGTTGCTCACATCTCAATAAAGATGACTGGACTGCTGAAATTGTTTTCTAGCTGGACCAATGAAAATTGCCTCTAGGAGGTAATGATGCGCCAGGTTCTGGGTCAAATGATGGCAAATACTGAATATCTGGGATACGTTTTGTGCATTGATGAAGCAAACTGTTTTGCATCAGGTTGATCCTAACTGGATTCTACAACTTCTTAAAAATCTGCTTGGGTATCCCTACTCAGTGTGGCCTATGAAGAGAGCATAAATCTGGAAGCCTCTCATCGAATCTCTAGTCCCAGCCTGAACTCCAGTGTACTGCCTGATCTGGAGTAAGTCATGGCATTTCTCAAACAAACTCACCAGGTCAGCTGAGTCTGTTTAGACTTTGAATGGCAAAAGAGCACTTTCTGCGGCTGTTTGGTGCCACTAAAGAGAAGATGAGAAGCTCCCATAGACGCAGACTGTCAGAGATCTGCTCTGATGCCATCCACATGTGCTAGTGTGCAGATGAGGCTAACACCATCATAGCAAATTGGGTCTCATCTTCTTTTCTTTTCCTTGCCATTTACTTCTCAGAAGCCTGGGCAAAGCCCCCGATCTGCTATCACCTTTGCATGACTCTACTTTTTTTAGCCTAGAGTCACAATGGCTGAGGGATTTGTCCCTGACTCTGTAAAATTAATTGTCAGTGCTTTCCACTACCCCTCCTTCCAGGAAGCAATCCTAACTACGTGCCTTCCTCTTTGAGGTAAAGGTCTCATAAGAAAGAAAATTTGTGTGCATTAATTTTCACATTACAAGTTTGAGGAAGTGTATCTCAGTATAATGTGCTTAGCATACACAAGACCTTGGTTTTAATCCCATGATGAAAGACAAACAGAAATAGAGAGGGAGAGAAAGAAAGACGGAAGGAAAAAAGGAAGGGAGGGAAAAAGGAAGGGAGGAAGGAGAGAGGGAAGGAAGAAAGGAAGGAAGAAGGAAGGAAGAAAGGGAGGGGAGGAAACAAGGGAAAGAAGGGAGAGAGGGAGGGAGCATGGGAAAGGAAGGAAGGAAGGAAAAAGGAAGGAAGGAAGGAAGGAAGGAAGGAAGGAAGGAAGGAAGGAAGGAAGGAAGGAAGGAAGGAAGGAAGGAAGGAAAGAAGGAAAGAAGACAAAGAACAAAAAAGAAACGGAAAAAGGAGGAAAGGAAGAAAGAGGGAAAGAGGGAAGGAAGAAGGGAGGGACAGAAAGGGGGTGCAAGGGAAGAAGGGGGAAGAAGGGAAGGGAGGGGAAAGAGAGAAGGATAAAGAAGGAAGGAAGGAAGGAAGGGAGGGAGGGAGGAAAGATATCTCAAGTATTCCTTTTCACAGAGAAAGAAGACCAAGGCTAAGTAACTCTAGGTAACGAAGCCAGTACTTTTTCCCCAATGACTGAAGGGCATCCTATCTATGATTTAAAACCATAGAGTCCTCATTACCTTGCTCATGTAATTGTAACCCCTCTGTACGGTATTTTCACAATAAGAAAAGTATTAATAAATAAATAATAAAAAACACATAGTCCAGGATACATACGAATAAGGTATTGTCAGTGTAAGAGATAAAAATGCCCTGGATACAGAACTTGAACTTCCCTTTCCTTGCGGAGGCTGCAGTGTAATAATGGAGGCCATTATGCCACATCGATTGCTGTAGTACATTTCTCACCTAAAATGCTATGTAGGGCTATGATAAAAAAAAATGCCCACATGTTGCTATGGGAGCTACAATATTACTTACTTATCCTGATGGTTCAGTGAAACCTCTTGGAGGAAAAAACTTGCTGTCATTTAGATCTCTCATCATCATCATTTTTTTTTTTTTGGAAGTCGTGGGCCTGAACTCTGGGCCTGGGCACTGTCCCTCAGCTCTTCAGCTCAAGGCTAGCGCTCTACCACTGGAGCCACAGCACCACTTCCGGCTTTTACTGCTCATGTGGTGCTGAGGAATCGAACCCAGAGCCTCATGCATGCAAGGCAAGCACTTTACCACTGAGCAACCTTCCTAGCCCCCTCTCTCATCATTTTTGTGGCATAATTTTAAATACCAATATCTACATTCATGATAAAAAAAATCAACCTATAGGTTTAAGTTGTGGTAAATTTTTGAGCAGAGTAAAAAGTAATGACTAAATCATCAACTGTTACAGTGTTCTTTTGTTCTTTTGTTTTGCTGGTCCTGGGGCTTGAACTCAGGGCCTAGGTATCTGTCCCTAAGCTTTTTTGCTCAAGGTTAATACTCTACCACTTAAACCACTTCTGGCTCTTTGGTGATTAATTGGAAATAAGTCTCACAGAATTTCTTCCCTAGACTGGCTTTGAACCACAATCCTCAGATCTTAGCTTCCTGAGTAGCTAGGATTACAGGCATGAGTCGCACCAGTGCTCAGCAACAGAAGCTAATATCCTCTGTTTAAAAAAATATTATTACTATTTTTAAGACAAACTAGTTGCCATTCAGCAGATTAGTTTCTGAATAAAATTTATCTTGATCATTGTTATCCTTTATAATATTCTCAGCCATCCCTTCTAATCCACCCCTTCCCTCACTTTTCTTAATTTCGTAGAATATATGTTGAACTTTTTGCTTCATTCTCCCTCCTTCTTCTCTTCCCCTGACTCCACTTCATCTCTTTCAAGCATTCATTTCCTGGTGTTTATTTTGTTGAATTATGATTTTGCCTTTCTAAGGAATTATACTGTTGGAATCGTCTCATGAATCTACTATATTTCCGTTAATACATATGTATATACTTGCATAGCACTCAAATATTTACTTATATATTTTTATAAACTAATCCTACCTTCCACATATGACAGAGAAGATGCCTCTCAGTCTGTCTGGGTCTAGCTTATTTCACTTAACACAATTTTTTCCAGGTCTTTTCATTGCTTTGCGAATGATGCAATAACATTCTTTCTAATGGATGAGTAAAATTCCATTGTGTGTGTGTGTGTGTGTGTACATATATATATATATATATCACAAATTTCATTTGAAAAACAAAAAATATTACATCATTTAAATAAGCATAAAAGTGAAGTAAGCCAGGCCCAAAGAAACATAGGTCCCATGGTTTCCCTTATTTTCAATAACTAGTATATGTCTAGGACAAGCAGAAAAGGTCAAAAGCTATGTACATATAACCATATAAGATGATGTTAAGCAAAATGAACCCCAAGATAGGGACACAAGTGGTTTTTTTCTTTCTTGCCATTGTTTTTAACGTATTTATAATGTACTATGTGATTTTTTTGTTTCTTTTCTATGTTCTTTCCTCCACGGTATAACCCCTGTTTTTACTATATTTGATTCTGGTGCCCTGTATCTTGTATATACATTTTTCTAATTTGGGGCAGGGAAAGGAAAAAACAAAATGCTGAAACAAGGATACAGATTGATCCATTGTAACAATGAGATGTACAAGACACTATGTTGAAAGCGAACTTTACAACTTTGGTGGGGGGGAGAGAGGAGTTGGGGAGATAGGAAGGGAAGGGATGGTAGAGGAAAAACAAGGAAGTAACAATGTTCAATAGGAAATGTAATCATTACCTTACTCAGGTAACAGTAACCCCTCTGTACAGTATTTTTACAATAAAAACATATAAAAAATACGTATAAAAGACTCAAATACCCTTAGTAAAAGTAATAGCTTGACTTTAATCTAGTCTTTCCCTGTTACATTTAAAATTTATCTTTCTAAGAATGAAGAGAAGGATCTTAAAGCAAAATCACTTTTTACCAAATGTTCCAAGAAGTCTTTATCCTACATCACTTGCTACTGTGCTGTGCCCTAGGATACACCAGAGTCTGAAGATGGACTGCTAGTTGTTCTGAGCAGTAAACAAATTCATCCAGATCAAACAACAAGATGTATTTCTTTTTTTTTGGGGGGGGGGGGGTCTGGTCGTGGGGCCTGAACTCTGGGCCTGGGCACTGTCCCTCAGCTCTTCAGCTCAAGGCTAGCACTCTACCATTTGAGCCACAGCGCCACTTCCAGCTTTTTTCTTTTTGCTTATGTGGTGCTGAGGAATCGAACCCAGGGCCTCATGCATGAAAGGCAAGCACTTTACCACTGAGCCACCTTCCTAGCCCCAACAAGATGTATTTCTAAATGCATTTTCTTTCCTGCCTTCCCTCCTTCCTCTCTGCCACATCTGCAGCTCTCTGGGGTCACAGTATTCTTCAGCCTGAAAGAAATGTTTTCGTATTTTGCACCTGTGTGGCATGCTCATATACTTGGTAGCAATCCAGTGGTTGAAGATGGAAGCAATACACTAAGAAGATAAGATGGCTGAGGCACATTAAATCAGCCATTCACAAGTAATGGCCTTGCACTTGGTGTGAAATAGTTCTTACTCCAAGGAGTTTGAGATCTAGTGGCAAAGACAAAACTGACTCAGTGAAAGGTTATAAGGTAATAAGGTACACTATACACTATCTAATGAAACAAACAACACCAAAAAAAGCAGAGCCATGAAAGGTGGGAACAGTGGGGCAAATCTATAATCCCAGCACACAGAAAGCTGTAGCAGGAGGGTAATGAGTTTAAGGCCAGCCTGAGCTAAACAACAGACACTGTCTCAAAAAAAAAAAAAAAAAACAGTTTAAAGAAAAACAAATGATTTTGTTGGGATTAAGGTAGCAAGAAGCTCTCAGGTTCTGAGGGTGACAGGTTGGACTAGCAGGTATAGCAAGTTCTACAGGTAAGAGGACTAATTGAGGCAAAAGTTAGAAAGAGGTAAAGACTGTGGCCTCTTCTCAGGGCAGTACACAGACCAGACTGCTGGGTGTGCGGGAGTATATTAGGTATGAGAACCACCTTTCCAGCACCATCAATGATCCAAGGTGAAGACAGTCATCTAATCCTTTGCCTGAGCCTACACACAATTCATATCTTGCAAGGATGTTCTAGACGTGGAAAGGTTCTTGTGAAGCCCCGTGATTTTAGTTGCCCACTATGTGATATGTAATATAAATTCTCATTTATTTATATGCTTTTGTCTTGGGATGTGGCCAACAGCACTGGTGTTTGCTTTCTATCTTTGGTAGAAATGAGAGTTGAACTCTATTCCTCAAAGGCAGGAGCATCACCTAGTTTTAATATAAAATTATATACCAGGATGAAAAGTGATTTGAATTGGGTAGCATAGAAGAAAAGAAAAGATAAAGTCATAAAGGCTTCACATCTCAGAGTCATCTTCAATTTCTCTTTCTTCTCTCATCTTCTACCCTAAACAATGACCAAACTCTGTGAATCCTACCTCCATACCACCTCAATCTCTACCAGTAGTTTCTATTCTAAAGTCACTTAGTTTAAGCCTTTGTTTCTTTCATTTTTCTTTTTTTCTTTTATCTTTGTGTGTGTCCCTTGGGGCTTGAATTCGAGGTCTGGGCCTGTCCCTGAGCTTTTTTGCTCAAGGCTAGTACTATACTACTTGAGCTACAGCTCCACTTTCAGCTTTTTTGGTAGTTAATTGGAAATAAGAATCTCATGGTCTTTTCTGCCCAGGCTGATTTTGAACCACACTCCTCAGATCTGCCTCCTGAGTAGCTAGGATTACAGATACGAGCCATTGGTGCCTGGCTTACTTTTTGTTTTAACTACCACATTAGCATCCTAGTCTGAAAGTTCAGTAATTGAGTGTGCTTAAAAAAAATCCCAAAGATATATTGTGAGGAGAAAAGGCACGGGTTTATGAATATGCACATGCAATGGGAGTGGTACAAAATGGAAACTTGAAGAAGGGCCAACTATGGAGGCTAAAATAGCCTCAACATCAGGACAGGGATGTGGAGGAGAGAGCTGGAGATGAAGCTCCCCTGAGTTCCAGGTGTGGTGTTTGAGTTTTAGTCTCTTCTTCCATGATATGAGTTTAACCTTCCTCAGAAAATGAAATCTCAGTAAGAAAACTAAAGACAACTGATTCTTGTGTGGCAGTTCTGGTCTGTATGTAGCTGAGGGAACTTCAGAAACAGCTCTTCCCAGCATGCTCTGCTCCCCAGAACCTCTCAGTCTTAAGTTCAAAGTGGCATACTTTGGGGGATGCCTGACATATATTTCCTATATAAAATATATGTTATTATGGCACTTTCCATCCAGACTCTCTTCTCCATCTTAAAATTTAAACAAAACAATTTTACTTATTTTTCTAAACATATGAGCTTAACTCACTCACCGAATTGATGTCTACATATTAAACCATCTCCAACGCACACACACACACACACACACAATCACACATACACACATGCACACACATATCTTTTTTAATAAGTATTTTATTGTGAAAATACTGTACAGAGGGGTTACACTTACATGAACAAGGTAATGAGTACATTTCTTATCAAGCATTGTTGCCTCCTCCTTTGTTTTTCCCTACCATCCCTTCCCTTCCACCTCCACAACCACACTCCCCTCCAGTCTCCCCGCCTCCCTGCCACCTAAATTGTAAAGTTCTTTTTTCAACATAGTGTCTTGTACATCTCATTGTTACAATGGGTCCACCTGTATCCCTATTTAAATATTTTGTTTTTTCCCTTCCCCTCCCCAAATTATACCAACATCAAATACAATGAAAACGAGTTATACCGTGGGGGAAGAATGTACAAAGCAACAAAAAAAAATCACATGGTACCTTATAGATATGTTAGAAACAATAGCAAGAAAGAAAAACCATGTGTGTCCTTATCTTGGGGTTCATTCCGATTAACATCATCTCATCTGGTCATATATACATAGCTTTTGACCTCTTCTACTTGTCTCAAACATATACTAGTTATTGCAAATAAGGGAAACTATGGGACCTATGTTTCTTTGGGCCTGACTTACTTCACTTAATGCAATTTTTTTTCCAAGTCTTTCCATTTCCTAACAAATGGGGTGATGTCATTCTGATGGAGGCATAGAAATCCATTATACCACATTTTCTTGATCCACTCATCTGCTGAGGGGCATCTGGTTGGTTCCATATCTTAGCTATGGTTAAATAATGCTGCAATAAACATAGTTGTGCTGGTAGCTTTAGTATGGTCTTGTTTGTGATCATTTGGGTAAATGTCCAAAAATGGGTCATAGGGGAGCTCTATGTGGAATCTTTTGAGGAAACTCCATACTGCTTTCCAGAGTAGTTGAACAAGTTTACACTCCCACCAACAGTGCAGTAGGGTTCCCTTCTGGCCACATCCCCTCCAGCATCTATTGTTATTAGAGTTCTTGATTATAGCCATTCTAACAGGGGTGAGGTTTTGATTTGCATTTCTTTTATGGCTAGAGAGGTTGAGCATTTCTTCATGTTTCTATTGGTCATTCTTATTTCCTCTTCAGAGAAGTTTCTCTGTAAGTCTTTAGCCCACTTATTTATTGGGCAGTTGTTTCTTTGAGGATTTGATGTTGGGGAATTAAATTTTTTGAGTTCCAAGTATATTTTAGATATGAGACCCTTGTCCGTTGTATGGCTAGTGAAGATCTTCTCCCAATCCGTGGGCTTTCTATTGATCTTGCTAGCTATGTCCTTTGCCATACAGAAGCTCTGAAGCTTCATGCAGTCCCATTTGTCCAACCTTTTTTTGATTTGTTGTATTTCTGGGTTTCTATTATGAAAATTTTGGCCTGTGCCAAGGAGACCTAGGATTTCTCCTATTCTCTCCTGTAATGTTTTCAGAGTGTCTGCTTTGACTCCAAGGTGTTTGATCCATTTAGAGTTGATTCTGGTGCAGGGTGAGATATAAGGCTCTAGCTTTAGTTTTCGACAGGTGAGTAACCAATTTTGCCAGCACCAGTTACTTCTTCCATTCTATTTTTGTAGCTCCCTCATCAAAGATTAGGTGGCTATAGGTCTGTGTGTTCATTTCTGGGTTTTCAATTCTATTCCATTGGTCCTGAGGTCTGTTCTTGTGCGAGCACCAAGCTGTTTTGATTACTACGGCTTTGCACACTCACATATCTTAACTGACACTTCAGGACTTGATCCTATTTATCTATTCTGATAAATTAACAGCATAAGAGAATCAGGAGGCTGTTTTCCTACTGTTTAACAAACTATTTGTGACAATTCCATCACAAGAAGAGTCTCTACAAGTAAATTCTTATCCTAAGATTCCTTCAGCATTTTCAGACCAAAAAATATTCAACCTATGACTTGGTTCCTATGCAAAGAGTTTAAGGATTAAGTCTAAAATTATAATAAAAATCTGGTCTTTGATCGTGTAGGGGACATCACTATAATTTTAACAATATCCTTATCCCGATCTGAATAAATTCAAGGTATTCAGTTTTGTATCCAGATTGAAACAAGGGAATTCATTATCTGTCCCCGATGAGTGGTTCCTAGAGGATATGGGGAAGAGGAACCCACTTCTATTGTTGGTGGGAATGTAAATTAATACAGCCTCTATGGCAATCCCTATGGAACCCTAGGAAGGTATTCAGGAGCCCTCATAGGAGCCCAATTAGTCCCCATTCTAAAGAGAGGGTTGTTATAAAAGAGCAAGCCTGGCTTCCTGTACTTGGTAGTACAGGAATGTCACCTCCCTGTCACACATATTACCTACTTGATGGCATCTACCATGAAACCCTCACTGGAAACCAAACTGATGGACTTTCAACCTCCAAAACTGAGAGCTAAATAAGCCCCTTGTTTTATACGTTACCCACCCCCATGCATTTTCATGTCAATGGAAAAGTGACTCATGTAGTAGAAATATAAGTAGGTTTCTTTCTGATGTGTTGCCCAAGGGCCTCATAATTCTGTCTCTGGAAGATGTCTGATGTTGGCCCTCAGATACTTCTTACTGCTGTAGGTCACCATTCAATGGCATCAACACAGAACTGTCTTAAAACTCATCTCAACACTGATAATCCCGAAGGGAACTTCTCTGTAATTAAGATCTGGCCTTTAACAGTTGTGCGGCCATCATAGCATAAAAACAGAAGAGTTATATATGTCCCAAGGAGACTAGTAGACTTGTACTATTGTAATATTTAGCCTACATGGTTCTCAGCTTCCTCATCTATTAAAAAATTATACACAGCTCTTTCAACTAGGGTTTAAACTAAACTGAAAGTATTATATAACATAAAATATTTTTAATATAGGGAAGTAGGTTATAATGATGATATCATATAATCTAAATAATGGAATCCAGGTATGTGCCAGCGGTGGAAGTTCTGTCATCTATTTTCTGGAGAAACCAAAAAAGTTGGAGCTACCAAATGGATGCTGATACCATGACCTATCAAACTTACTATCTGGATCCATGGGGAAGCTGCTACCCAAGGCAGAGAAGAAGTCATATCCTGACTTCTCATAACCCATCCTGCCTCTGCCTCTCAATGTCTCTTCCCAGCCTGGAATCTGTGGATTTTGCAGCTCCTTGGAGTTCAGAACAGAGCAGAAGGAGGGTGAAATGGAGCCAAAGTGCAGCAGCTCAAGACCTGCCTGAGACACTATATAATTAGGAGGGGTTAGTAAGGTATCTCATAAAAGCAACCATCACAAGGCCTGGTGCATCAACAGCTTCCAAGAAAGTTTTCTTATTTAATAATACAGTGATGTGCACATAGAAGCCATGATGACTCTCTATGTTACTAAATCTATTGGCACAAGGCAAAACTGTATTGCTTTTGTTTTCTGGAAAGAATTTTTTTTTAAAAATAGCAAAAAATGCACTACCACCACCTAAATGAGAAGCTGCAGATGGTATTTGTTATTTTCACAGAAACCTCTGAGTTAAATTAATTGCTTATCTATTCATTTTTTTAAGCTGGCAGTTCTTTCATTTCTGACATGATCACTTCATGCAGAAACCAACAGCCAATTAAATCCGAACAAATGAATGGATGATCTCTCAAGTTACTCTTATCACTCTCGGGCTTGGATTGTTCAATTGTACCAATAATAAAATGACAAAATTCTGCCCTTAGTCATTCTCAAGCATTACCCAAATCTTGAGCAAAAATGAACTGTCTTTCAAAAGTTTCAAATACCATTGGGTAAGACATTTGTATTCTCTCTTTGAAGAGGACATTTTTCAAGCAATTTACCTGAGAAATGCATTTTTTCCTAGGGACCTGGAAGAAAGCTGTGGTCCACTGTATGCTTTCTCTGTTCATGATGCAAACATCTACAATTCTAGATATAATTTAGGATGGATTTCTTATGCAAAAATGTATTGGGAAATACCTTCTGTAGTATTGCCCTCTGCCATACAGAAGTATGGTCAAATGAGAAATCATATGTCATATTGGTACTTTATGCAAGTGAATTTATTTAACTTTTCTAGTATGTTTATGAAGCAGATGTTATTATACTTTGCATTTTACAGGAAATACAATGGAAGCAGAGAGATGAAGTAGCTTGCTTATGGTAACAAAGCTTGTGAAGCGGGAGGGTTGAGATGCAACCATGGCAGGCTGAGTCTAGAATCCAAGCTCTTTACTGCAGCACTGTTCTAAGGAGCAAAAACAGTCTTATGCACATTCTAACAAGGAAAGTGGTAAGCCAGTCTCCCTTGCTTGTATGAGGACTTCTCACATGATTGGCTTTGGGTTCCTCCCATAACATTGTCCTCCAAACCCTCTCTTGGTTATAGGCCCTTATAGAACAAAGTACTCTTCTCTTCTAGCATTCATTAAAGTTACAAGTTGACATTTGTTTATATGACTAGCATCTCATTTGCTCCCTGTAGTATCCTTTCTGTCTATAATGTCATGCATTTTCAATAAGTACTTAATGAGATCTGGGCATAGCGGTACACATTTATAACCCTGACATTTGGGAAGCTAAGGTGGGAGGATTTCAAGTTTGGGGTCAGTCTAGAATACGCAAAACAGAACTCTGTCTCAAAAAAAAAAAGCAATAAATGAAAACCAATCAAATAGTAATCGAGTGCTTTATTGTTGAATAAATAATACTTGTCTCCCCATTGGACTCAAGGAAGTATTGAATGTGTGTGTCTCATTGTGTCTCCAGGCCAAGGTAAATGCTTGATGCATAGGTGACATCTACTAAGCAAATATGAAAACTACAGTTCAGTTTTGTTATCTGTATGGCAAAAAGTCATGACATTTCCCAAAACCTCTCTTAAAAAACCACCTCCAACTTGTTTCCCTTCCAAATGAAACTTCCAACATGATCAGATCTCACCATAATTCTGATTCCTCTCATCTATCCCTACCCTAGTGGTTCTTAAATGTGACAAAGAACCTAGAAGCTAGATTTCAGTTGGTACCTCCAAAGTTCACCAGTCTCCACACCAGTCTCCAACCCTGGCCTCCTGTTTCTCTGAGTTCAGGGACTATATCCTGGGCATTTCTCCAATAGAACACAAACAATGCCACACTAAAGCTACAACACACACATGTTAATTGCAGTATTGTTTACCATAGCCAAAATATAGAATCAACCTAGATCTCCTCAGTAGGGGAATAGATCAAGATAGTGTGATGTATTAAAGAAATGAAAATCAAAAAAACGTTGAGATTCCACCTTACCCCAGTTAGAATGGCCATTATCAGCAAATATAATAACAACAAATGCTGGCAGGGACATGGTCAAAAGGGAACACTACTACACTGTTGGTGGGAGTATAAACTTGTTCAACCACCCTGGAAATCAGTATGGAAGTTCTTCAAAGACTAAAAATAGAGCTCCCCTATGACCCAGCAATCCCACTCCTGGGCATTTACCCAAATGACCACAAACAAGGCCAAACTAAAGCTATCAGCACAACCTTGTTCATTGCAGAATTATTAACAATAGTTAACTAACCTAGATGCCCCTCATTAGTTGAATGCATCAAGAAGATGTTGTATATATACCACATCAGAAAGAATGTCATTACCCCATTCATAAGGAAATGAAAAGATCTGGAAAAACTTATACCAAGCAAAGCAAGCCAGGACTAAAGAAAAGTAGGTTTCATGGTTTCCCTCATTTGTAATAACTAGAATATGTCTATGATATTCTTAGCAGAGGATCACAATAGCTCAATAGCTAGGTGCATAGGACCATATATAAAGAAGCACATCAAAATGAACTCCAAGAATTGGAGACAAGAGGTTCTTATTATGTCCTGTATACAGTTATTTCTATTTTTTCTTTCTGTTTTAGTTTTCTGCACTATTTGTTTTGTATATAAGCTTATCTTATCTGTGAAAGAGAAAGGGAGTCACAGAAACTGAAGGACAAAGCATGAATTAAGGCAACAAAAGTACTCACTAGATGCTATTTTGGAAATAAACTTTACAACTTGCTGGGAAAGGGAGTTGGGAGGGGAAAGCAGGAGAAAATGAGGGAAGGGTGTATTTGAAAGAAATGTACTCATTACCTTACTTATATAACTGTAACCCCACCTGTATGCCACTTTTACAATTTTTTAAAAGATAATGTTGTATACATACACAATGGAATTCTACTCATCCATCAGAAAAATGATATTGTATCATTCAGAAGGAATGGAAAGACTTGGAGAAAATTATATTAAGAAAAGCAAGCCAAGCCCAAAGAAACATAGGTTGCATTGTTTCCCTCATTTGTGGTAACTAGAATATACCTAAAAATCTACAAGTAAACCCACTGGATGGTAAAAGAAAAATATATATATATACTGGGACATGATAAATTATACAGGTCCCTAGACTTTAACACAGAGTGAGACCAAAGTAGGATATTTTTAGGAGAGTATCACATAGGTACAATAGCTATGTGCATCTGATCATATAAAATAATGCTCATCGAAATTAACTCCAGGAAAATGGAAAGACTTGGAAAAAATTATATTAAGTGAAGTAAGCCAGGCCCAAAGAAACTTAGGTCCCATGGTTTCCCTTATTTGCAATAACTAGTATATGTCTGAGTCAAGCAGAAAAGGTCAGATAAGTTGATGTTAGGGAAATGAACTCTAAGATATGTATTCAAATGTTTTTTTCTTTCAGGTGATTGTTTCTAACACATTTATAAGATTATTTCTTTGTTGCTTTGTATGTTCCTCCCCCACGGTATAACCCCTGCTTTCACTGTATTTGAGGTTGGTATAATTTGTGGAGGGGAAGGGAAAAAACAAATCATTTAAATAGGGATACAGGTGGATCCATTGCAACAATGAGATGTACAAGTCATTATGTGGAAAAATGAACTTTACAACTTTGATGGTGTGGGGGGAGAACTGGGTAGAGAGGTGGGGGGAGGATGGGAAGGGATGGAAAGGGGAAACAAAGGAGGAGGCTACAATGCTTGATAAGAAATGCACTCATTATCTTGCCCATGTAATTGTAACCCCTCTGTACAGTATTTTCACAATAAAAAATAAATAAATAAGAAATTAAGTCCAGGAATAGAAATGAGGGTTTTCCCCCTTTGTTGCTTTTCTTTTCATTTCATTTTGTCTTGTTTATCTGTCTTTGGAAGGGTAGAGGGGTCACAGAAACGGTGGGACAAAGGGTGAACAAATGCAGCAGTAATACTCACTAGATAATATGTTGAAAATGAACTATATAACTAGTAGGTGGGAACAAGAGGGAAAAAGTGGGAGAGTGACATTGTTCAAAAAGAAATGTTCTCATCACCTGACTTATGTAACTAAGCCCTCTGTACATCACCTTTACAATAAGAATTTAAATTTTTAAAAGAAAGAAAATAACTAGTTATAGAGGTTGCTAGAAAAAAAAAAAACTAGAATCCAATCTAGAAGGGAAGGTTTAAGTAAGCCAGACATTGAAGGACAAATAGAGTACATTCTATGATTTTAGTACATGATTAGGTCCCTCTGGAGCTCATGTTGAAAATTTAAGCCCCATTAGGAACAATTAAGAGATGGGGTCAAATGAGACCTTCAAAAGGTGATCAGGGCTCTATCCTGATGAGTAGATTAAGCCATTTAGGTAGATATTAAGCATTATTATGCTGCCTGTCAGTGATTGTGCTATAAAAGCCAGTTTGGTTAGTTTTCTCCTGCATATCTCCCTCTCCCATCAAGTGATGCCTCAGTCTCAGCTAGCAAAAAGACCATTAGTAGATGCAACTCCTTGATTGTACACCAGAACTTTGGGCCAGATGAAATGTCATATATTTGTAAGACATTTATAGTGATATTGTGCTATTACCATCAGAAATCAGATTTGGGTCAGGCATGGTGGCACACTCCTGTAATCCTAGCTACTCAGGAGGCAGAGGTAGGAACAATGAGAGTTTAAGAGCCTGAGTAAAGTTAGTAAGATCCTATTAAAAAAAAAAAAAAACAGGACTAAGGGCATAGTTCAAGTAATAAAGTATTTCACTAGCATGCATGAGGCCCTGGGTTCAACCCCAGCACCAAAACAAATAAACATACCAAAACAAGTAACAAAACATCCCCACAGAATAATGACTATAATTTCCCTTATATGAAGTTCCTGGAACTCGTGTTCAGGCTTCATTGCCAATAAGGAAGAGACATCTCTCTTCTCCTAGCTCCTCCCCAACTCTGGGTGTTCATGAACCCGGAAGAGCCTGAAGCATAAAAACACATGTCACTACACTCTTTACTTGGGGAGGCAAAAGGTGCGGCTTGGGTGTCAGATGAGAAGAAGCTTTCAAAGAAGGAGATCTATTTGTTCTAGGCTTTCCAGCCTCAGAAGACCGAGAAGTTACAATAAGTTTTAGACAAACTAGAAACCATAAATCTCCAGGGCCAGCTTCACCCACTAATATAGTAAGTTCAAAGATGGAGCCCTCCCCTCCCCCCAAGCAAGAATCCTCAGCTGCTCTACAATGGCCAGATATACCTCCATGTCAGGGAACAGTCCAATCCCCCTTCTGTGTCCTCAAAAGAGCAGGGCAAACACCCAGTGCAATGCAGTGACATCCGGGCCCTGCACTTGGTGTGTACTCACAACAGAGCAGAATAGAACAGAATGGAACAGAACAGAACAGGGCTTTGCAAAGACCAGAGTGTCACAGGACCTTCACAGGACAGAAGGTACCAGAAGAATTAGGGGAATCCTGCTTTGCACACACATTCAATTTCAGATTAGCAAATTCTTTACCTGCTGTCCTCTTTTCCTGAGTAACTGCTTATTTGCTTTATAATAATTCAGTCAAGTTTAGGAAAGTTTATACATTATCTTACCTCATGTTTCCATCCAATATAGCTAAGGCAGAGGAGTCCTGACCCTGTTTTATAAAACCCGCCAATGATGCCTTGGGAAGGATTTCAAGTACCTCTGGAAGGTTGAACAAACTATTATAATAACCACAAGCTACATCGGAAAAGGAATATTACAAAGTATAGTAATAAAAATCTAATCTTCCATGTTTACAAAATGACATCACCAATGGTTTGAGTCAACATGTGAGTATATTCAACCACACTTTCTTACTTTAATCTTTATCTTTTACTGCTTCCTTCTTGGCATTAATTATATTCAATAAAGAAGTAGCTCTAGCTCTAGTTATAATGCATACTTGTGGAGTTCATGTATGCATTAGCAAACTCTTAGAGAAAGACTCATTTAAAAAAATCAACAAAAAAATCATACAAGGACAGGGTTCAGATTCTAGGGAATTGAAAACATGTAAAGATGATTATTTTTGTCTTGGAGGTCTACTAATCAAGAGCAGTACCTCCCTGATAAGAACTGGATTTTGAAGCCCTATAGCTAGCTTCTTCTATCATTTGCCCAAAACCATGCCATCCATTCCTATAAGTCTCTTTTATCATCTGTAAAAGAAGAAGGATGGCATCTACTTTCTATAGTCAGTAGACTATAGACTGCTATGTCTTAGTAGAATAAGACATAGCAGTGAAGCTCTGTTACCTATAATGGTATTTGATAGATTTACAGAGAAGGGAATACCTTAAATGAAATCAAGTCATATTTTGTTTGTGCTTCCCAAGACATAAAAAGACAATGTAAGTCTAATGGACAGTCTCTTTCCTAGCCCCTAGAGACTTAATTTTCCAGCTTCATAGTCTATTCACCTAGAGAGCAGGAAGAACAGAACTAGGCACTTGGCTTTGGTGTCTCTCTTGAAGTACACTGAAATAGTGGGGTTTTATTTTGTAGAGATTATTCTGTTGCTTAATCTCTAGGGAAAACCAGTGGATACATTGCTAATAAAGCTATATCTTCAGCCTACTACTTCCCAAGCATCAGTGGGTATTTGAGTTTGAGAGACAGATGCAAACAGATTGGCAAAAAGAATAAAATTTGGAAGAGATGAAATGTTTACTCTGGCTTTCTCTGACTTAGCCATTAGTAGTGCTGCTTATAAACTGAAAAATTTGCATTTAGATGTGTTTTCTCTTTTAAACAAAGGTGTCACTATACAGTGTCCTGTGTGTGTGTGAATGTGTGTGTGTGTGTGTGTGTGTGTGTGTCTGTCTGTCTCTCTGTCTGTCTACCTGCCTGCCTGTCTGTTTGTCTGTCTGTCTGTCTGTCTGTCTGTCTGTCTGTCTGTCTGTCTGTCCTGGGCTTGTAATTAGGGCCTAGGTACTATCTTCTTTTGCTCAAGGCTAGCACTGTACCACTCAAACCAGAACTCCACTTCTGGCTTTTTGGGGTAGTTTATTAGAGATAAGAGTCTCATGGATTTTCCTGCCCCAACTGACTTTGATCCTCAGATCTCAGCTTCCTGAGAAGTTAGGATTACAAGTGTGAGCTACTGGCACCTAGCAAATGTGTCCTTTTATTTGATCCAATAGCCTGAGGAATTTTCCTGTTTCTCATTAAGACATAGTAACTCTGTTGGGCTGCTTTCTTCCTTTTTTCTTTCCTCTCTTCCTTCCTTCCTTCCTTCCTTTCTTTCTTCCTTCCTTCCTTTCTTTCTTCCTTCCTTCCTTCCTTCCTTCTCCCCTTTCCATCCCTCCTTTTCCTCCTTACTTCTTGTCAGTACATGGGTTTGAACTCATGGCTTCACATTTTTAAGCAGGTACTCTATCACTTGAGCCATTCCCCCAACCCTAAACCTCTGATTTGTTATCTGCAAATTAGAATCAACCTAGCTAGCTTTCTAAAGGTCTTCTGAGCCAGCCATACACAGACCAACTGAAATTTTCTCTCAGGAGCTCACACACACACACGTATGTTTTAAAGCTTTCCCAGATAGTGACAATAGGCAGTCATGTTGAAAAACACATTTAGATCAAACAATATAGCTATGGCTGTATTATAATAAGTAGAGAAAAAAGTAATCTAACTAGAAACTGACCATCAGTTAATTCTGAAGCTTCACCTAATAGATTAACAAAATGTATATTGCCAGAAACAAGTATGAGCATTTATGCACACACACGCGCGCGCGCGCGCACACACACACACACACACACACACACACACACACACACACACACACACACACACACACACACACCCTTCTGCCTTTATTGGCATGGGAGAGAGATCTCTGCCCTTCTCTCCTCTCAGCAAGTTAACACACCCTCAATATGATGACTCCGCATGGAAGTGATGATAACCTTCTAGTTACAGCAAGAAGGAATATTTCACTTCCTTCGGCACATGAAGGGAAGAGTGGGTCAGAAATGGGCAAGCTCAAGGTCACAGCAAAGCAGAGTAAATGAGCAGGAGAGACACCTGCCTTCTGCATGTGCCATGGAAAGCGGTCAAATAAGAAGCAGCATTGGGCATCCTATGGAGTGAGACAAGGCAGATTTGAATTCAGACGTATACTTGGAGGATTCCAGCTTGATAGTCTGGAGTGTTCACGTTTTGTTGCTTAGCCTTCAGCTAAGCTATCACAAGGAATACTCAAAGCCATGCTTCTCCTTTCAAGCCATACGTATCACAACTAACTTCTGACCTCTCACATCCTCTACTCTAGCAGAAGGGAACACTGGCTTTGCCTCTCACCTCCCATAGAACCAGACTGTTTGCATGTTTTTGCCTCATGACAAAAATTGTCCTTGTGTTTATTTTCCCAGAGTTTCCTGCAATATCTGGGGGTGAGAGAACAGTTCAGTAGAGAAAGCCCCGACCTGGAACTTAAACAGTAGTAAAGGACACTTCCTTCAAGGTAGCAGCAGGGCCAAAGAGAGGGCTAGGGAAAGAAAGGGGCAGTCAGTGGCTTGGGCTGGTTTCGCTTCCATGTGCATAAATGAAAAGCAGCTTCTAACAGGCAACACAGTCTCAGTTTGAACATATGTGTAACAACAGACTGCAATGCCAGAGAGGGTGAGCCTGCTTCATTTCTCTCCAAGGGTCCCCCAGAAGATGTGAGAGTTTTCAGGTTTGGGAGCCAAAGCCCTGAGGCTTTATGGGCCATGACAGATGGCCGCCACCACGCAGTCCTCGGTACTCTGCTGTATCCTCCTGCGCCGCCTCCACAGGCTCATCCCCTTCTCTGCTGCTTTATAACTAGGACTTTTTCAAGGTTTATGATCACCAGGCTGATTTGAGGACTCGGTGCAAACGTGTTCTGCTTTCAAGGTTTACAGAGTGTCCTCAGCTCTGCAGTCTCTTCATTAAATATTGCTCCGATTTTATAGATTTCCCATTCACGTCTTATCTTTTTTTAATATATATTTTTTATTGTAAAGATACTGTAGAAAGGAGTTGTAGTTACATGAGTAAGGTAATGAGTGCATTTCCTATCAAGCCTTGTTACTCCCTCCTTTGTTTTTCCCTTACTATCCCCTTCCTCCCCACCTCCCCAACTTCTCCCTCCGCACCCACCCTGAAGTTGTAAAGTTTGTTTTCCACATAGTGTCTTGTACATCTCATTGTTACAATGGGTCAACCTGTATCCTTATTTCAGCATTTTGTTATTTCCCTTCCTCTCCTCCAATTAGAAAAATGAATATACAAGATGCAGGACACCAGAATCAAATACAGTGAAAACAAGAGTTATACCATGGAGGAAGAACACACGCAAGAAACAAAAAAATCACATAGTACATTATAAGTACATTAAAAACAACAGCAAGAAAGATAAAACCTCTTGTGTCCCTACCTTGGGGTTCATTTCGCTTGGCACCATCTTATATGGTCATATGTGCATAGCTTGTGACCTTTTCTGCTTGTCCTAGACATATACTAGTTACTGCAGATAAGGGAAACCATGGGGCCTATGTTTCTTTAGGCCTGGCTTACTTCACATAATATAAATTTTTCCAAGTCTTTCCATTTCCTAACAAATGGTGCCATGTCATTCTTTCTGGTGGAGGCATAGAATTCATATATATATATATATATATATATATACATACATATATACACACATACATACATATATATATATATATATATATATCTCACATTTTCTTAATCCATTCCTCTACTAAGGGGCATCTGGGTTGGTTCCCTATCTTAGCTATGGTGAATAATGCTTTGATAAACATAGTTGTGCTGGCTCAACTTCCCTAGCCATAAAAGAAATGAAAATCAAAACAACATTGAGATTCTACCTCACCCCAGTTAGAATGGCTAGAATCAAGAATTCTAATAACAACAGATGCTGGAGGGGATGTGGACAGAAGGGAACCCTACTGCACTGTTTGTGGGAGTAAATTTGTCCAACCACTTTGGAAAGCAATATGGAGTTTCCTCAAAAGACTCCACATAGAGCTCCCCTATGACCCAACAAACCCACTTTGGGGCATTTACCCAAAGGATCACAAACAAGGCCATAGTAAAGCTACCAGCAACCAGCACAACTATGCTTATCTTCCTTCTTATAAGACTATTCTCCATCCCCTCCCCATCACCCACTTTAAAAAGTCATTTCTCCAGCAGCTTTTTGCTCATTTCTTTTGTCTGTTCTTTCTGTCTCTCAAGCTCTTGGTCATAAATACAGAATTATTATTATTTTTTTTTTTTTTTTGTCGGTCGTGGGGCTTGAACTCTGGGCCTGGGCACTGTCCCTCAGCTCTTCAGCTCAAGGCAAGCGCTCTACCACTTGAGCTACAGCGCCACTTCCGGTTTTCTGGTGGTTTATTGGAGATAGGAGTCTCACGGTCTCTTCTGCCCGGGCTGGCTTTGAACCGCGATCCTCAGATCTCAGCCTCCTGAGTAGCTAGGATGACAGGCGTGAGCCACCAGCGCCCGGCTACAGAATTATTTTTTACCATTGTAGGGTCATTTTTTTCCCTTTATCAATTGTTACACACTTTTTTGCTCCCGTATCAATTCCCTATTTGATCAGTTTTCTTGTCTAGAATGGGGGTAAGAGTGTCTGCTTAGAGCTATGGAAAGGCTGGCCACTCAGAACAGTGCCGCTGTAGAGTGTGCTCCAGCTCTGGTTGGTGGTGGCAATGTCCATGTTATGGAAATTATGCTGCTAGTCTGGGATTATGAATGGAATTCCAGGGGACCTATGGGAGAAGTAAGAAGTAAACAGCCATTTCAGTGAATTTCTCCCTCTTAAGTATAACCCACACTGATTTTTAAATAATGTTATTAAATGGGAAGTTCAAAATCCAAAACATACTATTTTGGATTATTTCCTCACTAGACAGTTACTCCACATGAGTCCAGATTTTCTCCATGTTTCATGCCATGCATCCAACATGGAGAGGTTTGCCTTGTAATTTAGACCCTGAGCTTGGAGTTCTTATTTACTGGAGGTTGTTTTATTAGCAAGCAATGCTTTCTAAAGGTTCCTCTACAGATTTAATGCTGAGTGTCTTCTGACAAGTTATTCAATTGAACCCTCTAAACGGACATCTGCCTCTACTGATTAAAGAGATCTTTCAAGGGACCCTCGAACTTTCTAAAACATGCTCATTTCATTCGTTCTTCAGCCACATAATTGATGATCTGCCACAGCCTCCCATTTATTGGGTGCCTTCCTGTGCCTTCTCCTGGGCTCACTCTGCACTTTTTTAGAAGATGCTTTTCCTGTTTAGTGTGATGACCAGCTGGCCTCAGCCAGCTGGTTGTCAAGGGCTGCAATCCAAACACCTGGCTGTTTTGATCTGCTGTACACATTTTCCCAGGGCTTAAAATAAAGCTGTAACAAATTAGTGGTTGAATGTTCCTTTTCATTTTCTCTTCTCAGTGGCTAAGCCAATTGCCTCTTCTCTTTGAGTCTTTCAGGAAAATCAGGCCCACAAAGAACCATCCTCACCCCAAAGAAGAGTAGACTACTAATGAGATGCAGCAGATTCCTTTTTCCACTTTAAGAGAACTCACAATATCCTTTTCCTATGGATGATCCCCTGTTAAGTGAATATGACAGCTGAATTTCTAGAAATCATGGGGTATCACCTACTCTCTTCTTAGATTCATTGCCAATATTTGATATTAATGAATTTCATACACCGCATCAGGGCATGAACTGTGAAATCAGTACATGTTAGTCAATATCTGTGATTGCTGTCATTATTACAACCTTACCCAAGTACACCTTGAATTACATATGCTTAAAGAGTGTTGTGCTTTACCAACTCAGTAAATTTAGCTATCAGCCACGGCAACTTTGCTGAGTTACTGCTTATTGTTAGTAACAGCAAAATAGTTGTTAGCAGAAAAATAGTTTTTTTGTTTCTCTATGAAGAATAAAAAACTCTCTCTCTTTGCTGAAATGTCTTTTAGCCATGATCAGATCTGAAAGAAAGCCTATCAGCTGTATAAACATTCCTTTATTTGTAATGTCAGGAAACAGTTGAAGATTTTTGGAGATATTCCTCATAGACACCAATGTTTCACAATATCTTACACATCATATTTTATTGTTTAATAACCCTTATACTGGCTGAGTGGAAATAAAATATAACGAGGTACCAGCGACTCATGCCTATAATCTTAGCTACTCTGGAGGCCAGCCCTGGAAGATTCTGTCTCGAATTACCCAGCAAGAAAAAGAAATGGAGGTATAGCTCAAGTAGGTATAGCTCAAGTGATGGAACACCAACTTTCAGCAGACAAAACCCAATGAGAGCTTGAGGCCTTGAGTTCAAGTATCAGCATACACACAAAAACTGACATAATTTTGAGCAGGATGGCACAGTAAGAGGTAAGATTTGCTGGCAAATTTGAAAAGAGCGTCTTTTACTTTTTCTTCCTTGTGGTCTAATTGTGAAGGGACAAAGGATTCCACAAAGAAGAAACTCTTCCACGTAAAACTCCTTTAAACTCACGAAGATGAGCCACAGCTCCAAAGAGAGAAATGTAGAACTAGCTAATCTTATAGCTACTCCGATGTGAATCACAAAATGTTTGCTGTATTAGTTTCAAAATAGGAAATCAATGAGCAGTAAATGCCTGGAGCAGCATCTTGGAAAAGTCTCTGAGATCAAGTCTGAGACCCAACAAACAATGTGCTGGGGTTATCAATGTCTTCAATGGGCAGAGAGAGGAATGAGAAAGTGCATATGCCATGTGCCTAACCATCACAAGCACAGTGGTTAGTTCATACTAGCCTAGATTTTTAAACTTTCCCATCAATATAATCCAATGCTGTAATCTATACAAACAGTTAATTACAAACATGAAATTTCAGTTAAAAGGCAGTACTCTAAACGGACTAATTATGAGCCCATCTGAACTTAGCATCTAGTTCAAGTGAAAAAATAAAAGATAATCAACATATCTATTTTGAAACCTCATTTTTTTCTACATAACAAGATTGAAATATTTACTGCCTCCTGGGATTATTATGAATCTTAATTGAGATTATACGGAAGCTTGCAGCATATGAAATGACATTAAGCAAAACTCAGTAAATGTTAATATTTGATATTATGGTGTCACTCAAGCATAAAACAATGATTCTTAATGTGCCTGTTTTTATATGTTATATTGATTAGTAGTTAACTCAGGAGAGCTAAACTTAGTTTGCTCATGCATTTAACTAAGGGAAAAGATAAATTCAACCAAAGAAATAACATGGTTGAATTCTTCTCACTTCCTTCTCTAATTTAGGCAGCTTTGATGAATCACACTGTTATTAAATGTTCAGGTCATTTGCATAGGAGATAAATAGATGATAAAACAAATCACATTTTGTATATGAAAGGACAGAACTTTTAAGGAATTTGTCTTTGTGATAGTGTCTGAATCTTAAGTCATTAATGACGTTATGCCACTTCCCATATACTCAATTAAAAGTTTCATTCAGATCAATAAACTCCCCCTCTGTACAGCATTTTTACAATAAAAAAAAATATATGGAAAGAAGAAAAACAGAATGTGTTTCTGGTCAAGTCTTTGCCAAGTTTTAAAAGGACCACTTAGAACCTTCATTCCTTTCTACAAGTACAACTCCCAGACCTCTTTCTCTGTCTAAACTATTCCTGCACAAACCCATGAAAGCACACATGCATGCATGCACATAAACACTCAAGCATAGCCATACATGCATGCATACATACACACATGTGCACACACCTACTTGCCCCACCAAGTTTAATACTAACTTTGACCCCTATTACACTGAGAAAACTAAGCTGTCAATCCCAAATTCCCTCAAGTTCTCCCCCTGCCTACTTTAAACCTGTCTACTTCTGACCTGCTTCTTCTCCCTCTACTAAGGTTCCTTTTTCGTGAAGCCCCATTCTTTCCCTGTAAGATGACAACTTGTCCCGTACCCTCTTTCTCCTCATTCACTTTAGACTAGGCACTGATTAGACTGGGCACTATTCAGCAGCCCATATGTGCCAAACCATGCATTTCAATGAGATTTCTCTTGACCCACACGGTCTTCTAGTCATTCAATCATGAGCCAGTTCCTCGGTCTTTGATTCTGCCCTCTCCCCTCTCCCTGCTATTCTTTAACTCTACAATGCGATTTTTACTATGAGAAACCACTTGACAAGAGATTTCATTGACCTAGTTGTCAAGTCCTATAGGTATTTTATGTCTTTATCTTACATGATTGCTTGGTAGCTTTTCATATCACTGATCATTGCTTTCTAGGACCTTCATCTCTTGTTTTCCATGTCACCGCTCTCTCCCTACTCCCCTGCTTCCTGCCATGTTTATCCTCTTTGGACAACTCCTCTCCCTCTGACCAATTAGTCATCAAGCAATTGGTATGTGTGAAGCACCTGCCAGGGCGAGGAGTGGAAAGCTGAACCACATGTCCTGAGCCATCAGTACCTCAGCACAAAGCAGGCAGAGAAGCAGACATTCCATTGTATTGGTTACAAAGAAGTCATGAAGAGGGGAACTTTCCCTGGGGAGGGAATGCACTGAAGTGTGTCTTTAAATATCAGTAAGAGTTTGTTAGGTGTAAAGAATTGAACATAGGGAAGAAGCAAGGAATGTTTCTGGCAGAGGAAAGAGCATGTGACTGGCCAGGCATTTTTATAATAGCATGAACATTTAAATAACCTCAAATAATTTTGCCTGTCTGGTATGTAGATTGAGAAGAGGAAATGGTGTAAGATGAGATCAGACAGATAAATACTTCGGTGGAAATTTTGGCGGACACAAATATCTGTGGTCACCTAAATTTCTATATTTGGTTCTCTTTCCAGTTTTATCATTCCTGATGGTTTGCTACCCCTCTGGGTGTTCCTGATTCCTAAATCCATGACACTGGTCAGGACAGCATCCCTAAGAACTGAGACCAAAATTCAGCTTCCAATAATGAATCGCCTTCATCTTTAACGTCCCGTGGGCATTTCTAATATATTAGAAAATAACTCTTTATAACTTATCTCCCTCATTGGAAATGAGTATTTTTACCCTTCTTATATTCCTTATATTAACAAATAAAATACTATATCCCATTGTCAAAGAGCCATCCCTGAATCTTCTCTATTCCTAATATAACATCCAGTTGATAATCAGGGCTCCATATTATTATAGTTCTATAATTTTTGTCTCCTCATCTTCTTTTCTCTATTTTTCTCATTTAGCTCAGATTTTTGCCATCATTCTGTGCCTGCAAATGACACTGCATGCATCACTCTCCCTGGAGCTAAGTGGAGAGAGTCCAGTCTTAGCCTCTATAAAATCAAAAAATGATCAGCATAAAACAGTACTTCTGCAACTTCCACATTAACAAAGAAACCACCTAGAAAACTTGCTAGGCCTTGTTTCCAGAGACTGATTCAGTAGCTCTGTGTAGGATGTGAGAATTTATATTTCTAATATTTTTCAGGTGAAGCTTAACACAAACAAACACATAGCCTGTTCTTGGAATAGTACTGAACTAAATTCTGATACAGTTGCTCCACTGTGCAAATGCCTCACTGGTTTCCCACTGCTTTCAGATTTACAATATTCCATGTTTTACAGTCACTGCCACCTTCAGCTGCTTTGATTCATTTTGATCAGCTTCCTCAATTTACTTTTAGTTCACAATCATGAACCTGCTTGGGGCCCCTTTGGACATCATCCTGGAGCTCACTATTCTCTCTTTGGCAAACACCTAATCATCTTTTCAAACTTATCGCTAATGTAGTAGTATCTGCTAGGAAACTGCATGCAAACCTCCTTGAAACCTTGTCCCCCACAAACCAAGAATCCTGACTTTGGTGACTTCAGTGTTTATATAATTGTGTTTATCATTTAAAAATGTGTGTATTAATCCATAAACAGTCTGCTTCACACATTTGCATAACTGTCTGCAACATGTCTGCTTAGCTACATAGTTACATCATTGAAGACAACTTCATGCTTTTATCAGCATATAAAACATGGTTCCTATTTCTTCACAGATGATCAACAAATGGTTAATGGATAAAGATACTTTATAATAGGATAACTTACTAGGCACTTACTGCATGAAAATGGAATAATCACTAGGAGTAATCACTAGGCATATGCATGTACACACAGACAGACATGCACATATAAGATATATACATGAGTTCATTTAATCTACACATGACTGCAAAGTAGGTATAATTCTCATGTGGCAGACAAGGAAACTAACCTTCTAGAATTTAGGTAGTTAGCTTAAGGCCAAAGATTTAGTAAATCATGTACCTATTGAGTAAAAGAATCATAAATTTGAAACTGCATCTCCTTCTCAACTACTTTACTACTGTGCCTTCCCAAAATTTGACTACTTCATCAAAATCTGCAAGCTACCAGGGATTCCAACTCAATATCACATTATCCTACAGTTAAAGACCTTATGTATTAAATTAAGAAGGAATAATCTAAGTATAAAAGACTCTCATAAATAAATCTACAAAACACCAGGCACAGCTTATAAAGAATTTTATTGCTTTTCCTCTTAGTGTATTGTTACTTTAAAATTTCAAATTAGACATTAAAAATAGTGGCAGTAAACCCCATATGTTTTAAGAGGAAATAGAAAATCCTTTCCAATAATAATCACCATCATAATGGCATTATTCTGCATCAGAATTTCTCAGAGAAGATTAGCCACTGGAGAGGGTTCCAGAAAAAGTAAATGTTAAAGTAAACTTGGAAAGCCTGAAGCATATTGTCGTCCTCCTGGAGACTCATAGCAAACACATGTTGAGAACGTCTAGAAATCTTGCAATTAAGGGCTGAGAAAAGCTAACCATACTTCTTGGGCATTCCAAACATATTTGATCATGGGGTCCTTGAAATAAGAACTAAGGTCCTATCGAGCACACTCCAGGAACATAGATTCTAGCCACTTCAGTGACCCAAAATATATCTCCCAACTCTGTACAGCTGACATTCTTTGTAATGTGAACTTTGACCTGAGCCAGTTCCATTTATAGGCTCCTCTGTCATAAGCTCATCACTCTCATTTTCTGTGAGCATCTAGAGTTGTATTTTTACTATTTTACTTGCAAGCTTTTGAAGCTTTGTATGATCAGCTTTTCACACTGTACATAAATTTTGGTTAGTTCTTACGATATGATTACCAAAAGGATAGACAATCTTTGAAGTAAAAGTAAATAGGAATATAATAAAGCAAAGAGCATAAGTAGCATTATATTTCTTGGTGCTGGAACCCAAATTTAGCACTAGCTAAACACAAAGAGGCAAAGTTAGAATGTTATAGGATGTATCATAGCCTTAAGAGGAAGAAACCAGCTTTCCTACAGAGGTATGTTTTTCCCTGGTACTAAATCCCCAGGGCAAAGTCTCCTGCAGGGCCTAATGAAGCATGGCATTTCAGGATGTGATGGGTAAAGCCTGCAAACACATCCCTCCCACAGTAAGATCTATTGCAAAGGACACTCCAGTTGTTGTTTAACAAAACGACTTTGAACCAAAAGCAGTACCGTTTCTGAAGTTAAGGTCAGCTAAAGCCTTTCTATAGGAGATTCATAATAAGGATGAAGCTAGACAGTTCTCTGATAATCTTCTTAACACAGTAGAAATATTTTGGTTATTTACTTACTCGTTTTGGCAATACTAGGGATTGAATTCAGTGCCTCATAATCGCTAGGTTGGCATGCTATCCCTTGGGCCATGTCTCTAGTTCCTTTTTATGTTGGTTGTTTTCTTGGCAGGGTCTCTCTTTATGACTGGGCCGGGCTTCAGTCTTCCTAGTCCTCTTGTGCATCCTGTGTCACTGGGGATGACAGGTACTAACCATGCACCCAGCTATTGTGCTTCTCCTATATCTGGGAAAATAGGAGCATGCTACTACACCCAGCCAGGTTGAGATGGAATCTCACAAACTGTTTTTTTTTTTTTCTTTAAGCATCAATTAGTTGTTCAAAGGTGTTTCATTTTAACATGTGGATATAATACATCTTGATTGGAGTCATTTCCTGCATTGTTCTCCCTCCTCCTTCTTCCCCCTACCTCAACCAGTGTCCTTGAGTTTTCGTGTTCCATTTTCACAAACATAGATTATTATGACCACATTCATTCATCTTTCTTCCCTGAAGAGAATAGGCTTGCAACATTCCCCCTCTTGATTCATCTGCCCCTCCCACTAATACTCATACTAGGGCATATAAAAATATACACACATACATATACATATAAGTACATATATATACTTTAAATATATATGTTTATATATTAATACATAATATACCTTAATTATAAATAATCTATAAAGTTTATGGCAGATTAAAACAAAAGCCTCGATTAAAATAGTCTTTGATATGTAAAACAACGTTAAAGCGTTGGGTGTTTGTGGTTCATACTGATAACCTTAGTTTTTTGGGAGGCTGAGATCACAGTTTCAGCCTGTACAGAAAAGTCCATGAAAGTTCATTTAAACAAAAAGGCTGGAAGGAGTAGCACATTTCTATCATCCAGCTATAACAGGACGCATAAAATGGGCAACTCAAGGCCAAGGTGAATTTCCAGGCAGAAGAGAGGCCCTCTCTTAAAAATAACAACCAAAGGCTAGTGGTAGAATGCCTGTCTTACTAGTGTAAGCCCTCCCCACACACACCCCAAAGATAAGGTTAATGAAAGATCCAGTGTATCAGCAAACAAAATCCACTACTTCCGTTTCTAGGAACACCTTACTTTCACATTGCCTTTAGTATTGATCACATTGTCAGTGAGTTCCAATTTGGTGACTCGGAGGGAGAATGCATTATGCCAAGGAGCCTTCACATCTATGTTCCTCTTAATGCAGCTCCTAAGGATTTATTTGGCATTAAAAATGGAAACCTAGACTGTCCAACTCCCTTCATTTAAATATGCATGTACAAAATTAAACAACTTTAACTCAAGTTCTATATGACCCCTCTTCAAATAGTTTTCATCTTGTTTTATTTTTCAAAGTAAGTTATGATGAAAGCAACTTTTTGTTATTTTTTTGAAACCACATGACTGACTAATCCTTTCTGTTGGCCATGATCTTTTCCATTTTAGGATCTTAAACTACAAAATTTACTTTCTCAGCAGAAAATACTATCCCATAGCCTTCCCATTCCCAACCCCCAAAACTTGTGCTTTTAGGATTCACTCACATGTCATTTTCTGGATTTCTCTCTTCTCCCCTCCGAGTTTTCCTTTTTCCGTGAAGAAGCCACAAAACTGTTCACTAGCTAGCATCTTTCCTTTCCTTACCCACCTAACCTTTTCTTCCTATACCTGTTCTTCAAATGTCTTAATCCACAGGCCATCTATGCCTTCTATGTTCTTCTACCAGGATTACACATCACTATTAGAAAAGGTCATGCCAAGCCATATATGAACTGTTAGGACTCAAGGTTATGGCTTCCAAGCTCTGCTAACTCACCCAAAAATCTCTTGGCCTGAGCTAGTGAACTTTATCCTGCACTTCACAAAGATGTTTCAATATTATATTCTATCTCAGAATCCATTATCTGTCTATTTGGCATTTTTAAGAGGTAAGCTTGTCTCTGACTTCAAAGAAAAATCAAGGCCACAGGGCCCAAATCTCTAAAACATTCTCTTCATTCCATCACCATCACCAAATTTACCCAAGTTGCAGTTTTTCCAATCATATTCCTTATCAAAAACTAGTCATTCTCATCCTGAACATCAACTTTATCTTTCTCATGCCTTTGTTTTCAATAGCTCTTTCCTTTCAACCCATAAAATTCCTCATGGACAATTAAAACTTTACATTTCTAATTAATAAAAACCTTCTATCAATTCAATGTCTTCCTCCAGCCTGGCTCTCTCCTTCCCTTGTTCTTCCTTATTCTGACCAACCCCTAAAAAGCACAATCCATAAGTACCATCTCCACATCATTACTGCAAGTTTGTTTCTCCATTTACTTAAAACTGTTCTAGTCCTTTAGCCACTTTTCTAAGACCATGCCTTCTTTTTTATGGGCAACTGAGAGCCTTTTTATTAGTCATTCTTTACTTTTAATCATTCCTTATTATTAGACATTTCTCTATCCTAAATTCCTTGGGCCTCGCTATAGTTGATGACATAGCCATTTGCACCTCTTTTCCTTCTTAAAATCTCCATTGGATTCTATTCTTTACTGATAGTACCTTTCTACTGATAGTACATTTCTACTAATATCTACTGATAGTAGATCTTCGAGCTACTTTCTTCATTGCTTTGGTTAGACTGGGTTTGGGAAATGCACATTTATATGTGTGTGTGTGTGTGTGTGTGTGTGTGTGTGTGTGTGTGTGTGTGTGTGTGTGTGTGTGTGTGTGTTTCTGCTGGTCCTATGCCTTGACCTTAGGGCCTGAGAGCCATCCTTGAGCATTTTTGTTCAAGGCTAGCACTCTACCACTTGAGCCACAGCTCTGCTTCTGACTTTTTGGAGGCAGTTAATTGGAGATAAGAGTTTCATGGACTTTCTTGCCCTGTCTGCCTTCAAAACACAATATTTTGTCCTCAGCCTCCTGAGTAGCTAGAATTACAGGCATGAGTCACCAGAGCCTAGTGGAAAGTGCACATTTTAATCATGGTGGGGTTTTTTACATATGGAGAGAAGACTCTTTGGGCTACAATTGGTAGTCCATTTGTATCATTCTCAACTGAACTGGTTAAGTATCAACGTAGAGCTGTACCCTAGGATGGGGTATATTTTATCCCTTCCCTTTTCTTGATGTGTCTTTTCATTTTAATTCCTCACAGTTATGCCTGAAAACTCATTTTTCGTTAGTTATTAAGTCTGGAGGCTTAATTTGACATTATACAAGGCTCTAAAACATAAAAATACCATGAAGTATGTTTCAGGGTTACTAGAAAATACAAGATAATTATGTGGATGTCATTCTCTTAGCAGTTGGAATAATGAATTTATTCTATTTGTGAATGTATTCATAAAAGCCCTGCTTCCAGAAAGGACTTGATAGTCTATGTCACCCATTTCATCCTGCTCATTTAGTTTGAAGGAAGAGCTTCCAGGAAGAGTCCACACCCACTCGACTGCAGCCTCTTCACTGCCTCTAGCTTACCATCAGGCCCACAGCCAGCAGGATCACGGATTCACAGCTCTTCTCCTTCTCTCCTTGCCAAACAGCAGCCTCTATGGCAAGAACTGTCTTCAGTCTCGGAGCAACCCTTTCCCAGTGGAGAGAGCCAAGCCCTGCTTCTGTGAGTATGGTGGTCCAGATCTGTAATCTCAGCTACTACAATGGAGGCACTAGTAGGAAGATCAGACGATGAAGCTGGCCAAAATAGATGAGACCATATTTGAAAAATAGTTAAAGTCTAAAATGTCTGGTGGAATGGCCCAAATGGTAGATGACCTGCCTAGCAAGCACAGAGTCTTTAGTTCAAACCCTAATAATGCCAAAAGGGGGTTGACTGCTGCTCCAAATTCTCTAAGACTTTACAAGCATCTCCCTGTCCACTTCTAAACAACAGTTTAGGGTCTCAGAATGCAAAAATGGGAGGCGTGGCTGAACAGATCACACTTCCTTATTCTGTGGCTGGGAGGACTCAATGCCAGAGAGTATTAGGAATTAAAGGAAGTGATGTACTCTCAGGTAGAGTCCATGTTCCATTCCTGAGCTGTTTTGGCACTTCCTACACAATTCTTTTATGTTTTCTATGCTATCAGGCACATTAGAAGTATATCAGAATTCTGGAAATATGGAATGGCCTTAAGGTGCAATGTCTGAAGGCTGACCTTCTGAATATCTATGAACTTGATCCTGACTGTGTATTTTTATTTCCCAGTTTTTGATCCACTTGTTCTTAACATGAACTTGAAAATATGCTCTTTTTTTCAGTGCTGCTATAGAAAACCAGACTTGGCATTACAAGAATAGAAACATATTTTTAATACAAGTTCCCACCATCCCCACAGCTGCCCATGTTATAGGAATGCATTCTTGGAGTGTGGATCGTGGGGCCTTCCAGTCTCACACTATCTTGCTGGAGAAAGACAAGACTTCACCAAAAACATAAGACAGAAAAAGACAGCCTTTGGCACACATACTTTGTATGTGCAGCTACTCTGGGGATGGAAGGCAGGCCCCAGAAAATGTCTAGAAACTGCAAACTATTGGTTTTCCAGAAGGAACAGAGCTGCAAACTATTGGTTTTCCAGAAGGAACAGAGGTACAGCAGCCCAGGCACAGGACAAGGCAGCTTCCTTTAATTCCTAATACTCTCCCAAACCAGGCAGCCTTTTCCAATAGCATTCATTCCCTGATACTCCACACATGTGCAGAGAAGGGCAGCAGATTCCCAGGCTATCACGGCCTCTCTAAGGGCAGTGGCATTTGAACAGACCCTGGCAGAATTCTGTCTGCTTCAGAAGATGATAAATGAGGCAGTGGAAACGATGTGGATCAGGGACCAAATTCAAGAGCCGATTTGCTGCAGGAAAATGAGCCTTTACCGAACAGGAAAGGGGAATGCTTTCCAGAGTTCTTGCTATTTTTAGTACCACAGAAAAATATTTACTATGTTCAATCACCAAGTCGATTGAAGGCAATTTATGTGCCTTATAAAACAAGCTCATCATTTGAAATTGTAATGAGAGATATCACAATTCTGAACGCAGATGTGAGCACACAGAACTCTGCCAGATTTGGAACAATCCAAATACTCATTCTGGGGATCTCTCCACTGTTTGCAGCTCTGCAGAGCTTGTATTCAGCATCCTTTGGCATATTGGACATCAGTCTATTGATAACTTACAAGCAAGAAACTGTAGTGGACACAGCAGCTGTATTCAATGTTTGGAGAGATACAAAACAAAGCTTATTTCATTACACACCTTATTGTCTTTTCTGCCTTCTTGCAGTGTGCCATTTAGGTCTATTTGTAAAGAATGATGAAGTCTCTAGGCAAGGGAATAGATATAAATGGACAAAACTCAACTTATTTATAGCCAAGATATCTATAAACTCTATATTTAAACAAACCACATGGAGTTTTTGTTTGTTTATATGGTATGGAAGATGGAACCCAGGAGCTTGTTTACATTATCACTCAAAGAACACCCTCCAGAACTTTTGTTTTGTTTTGTTTTTGAGATAGAGTCTCTCTAACTTTGCCCAGGATGGCCTCAAACTCACTATCCTTTTGCCTTCATCTCCCAAATAGCTGAGCTGAAAAGCGTGAACTACTTCCTCCAGCTTCCTGGTCTAATTTTCAAATCTTCACCTGACCCTGGAATCTAGGATTAGTTCTGCTCTGGTTCAGGTATTATTTTCTGGATAACTATAGGCTCTCCTACAAAGAAGTGGGAAGTAAATATATAATTATTACCCAGAAAACTGTACTATCATGGGTTAGAACAAAAGATTCTCAATTTGATCACTATTAATGTTTTGGGAACCGAATAATTCTTCGTTGTGGGTACCATTTTACATATTGCCAGGTGTTAGGGTAACATTCCTGGTCTCTACCAACTAGATGTCAAAAGCACCACCCTACACACACTTAAGTTGTGACATTCCAGAATGTTTCCAAATGTTGCCAAGTGCTCCCTGAAGAGCAAAATCGCCCCTATTTGAGCAATTAATTATTTGAACCAACAACTTAATGGGGATCTTAGATCTTTCAGGAAGCTTTTTACTTTTTGACAAGCCATGAAAAGCAGGTTTTTAAAGCCTATAATAGCTTCCAAGATGCACAATTATGAATTTCCTCCATGAGACTAAAGCCCTTTGCTAACTATCTTATTCCACCTAACCTTCGGCTCTGCTTTTTCTTCTTACATTTACTTGCCATTTGTACAGACACAGCACTCCATTTAAGCTATGAGACTACAAAAGTAAATAAAACATCCCCTTTACTGAAGGAATTCAGATTTTTGAAGGAGAAACAGACTTTTAAAAATCATCTTTAAGCAGGTATAGAAGGAGAGGGGGTTCAATTCAACATGATGTACAATACATCATGAGAAGAGAAACGGACTTAAGACAAGATCAAGGAAGCTGAAACATGCTAGACCTCCTTATTACCTTCCCTTTGAGCACCCTTCTTCAACTCCATACATGACTGCTGACGGCTTGATTCAGAGATTTTGAAGACTCAGCATTACAGCATTTATCCATCCCTCATGCATCTGTGATTTTATTTCCTAGCATAATAAAATATAGGTCTGTCACTGACATCCATGAAAATTTCACATGCATGCTCATGGGTAGAGTTTGACCTGCCTGTGTTTTGCCCAGCTGGGCTCTACTCAGGCATAGAGGTATAAAAAAGAATTCAAGAAGCAGAAATACAAGCAAGAGGATAAAGAGATCATCTCTTAACATTTTCATATTCTTGCTTACAGCATGCTAAATGGCCAAACCTGGATATTGATGTGTGAAAATGATACGTCTTATCTGTATACTAAGACCACTTATGGAGAAATGTTATCCCTTATGATTATCAATCACAATTAGTAAGTGGAACAAAGAACCATAAACTCTTGCCACTCCATATCCTTCTTCCAGAGACAGTAACACTCCTATGTGGATTTTGAGCCTTTGGCTTTAACTCACTGTTTCTAGCCATAATATAATGCAGAACGAATGCCTAACAAAAATCTACTTACTTTTCTGCCTCATTTTTCCTCAACAACACTTTGCACAGCTCATCACACTTCTTTTTTTGTTTATTTACTTTTGTGATATGACCATGCTTCTGCTTACTTATTCCCTTACTGCCTCTCCCCATACACATCTTTCTCCTTTACTCTCTGCCCTTACTTCTCAGGTAGAGGTACTGGTGCAGGGTTCAGACCTCAGCTCCCTTCCATTCATCTTGATCCTTTCCCCTTATGTGATTTCCTGCATTTAAGCAAAGGGCATGGACTTCTTGCATACTTTGTCTAAGCCAGTAGTAGAAATCCTACGAACAATGCCAATTTGGATTAATAATATGTGAGCAAAGACATGCTGAGGACTTCCAAAAAGGAAACTTGTTCTTAAAAAGGAATCACAGCTTTTCTCCCCTTCCTCTTCTTCTCTTCCTTCCCCTCTCTGTCTTCTCTTTCCCTTCCCTTTCTCACTCTTCTCTCTTCTTCTTCCTTCCTCTCATAATGAACGAGGCAGACCATGGGTCATATTTCAGCCATACGACAACTAACTATGGGTCATAGAATGTACTGGTTCAGTATAATAAAAATAAGGCAATATGTGGGACTTCAAAGGCCTCGTTGAAGTGTTGGCTGAAACAATCCAGAAACCCATGTGTATCTGGACTTCTTCTAATGGGTAGTAACAAATGTCATTACCATTAACCTAGTTTGATTGGAGCAGGAAGGAAAAAAACATTGTCACTGATACTATTGTCTAAATGCAGATAGTAACATCTTCCCCATAACTCAGACTCATGTGTTTTTCTACCTGACATTTCCAACGGGTTATCTAAGAGTCATGCAAAACTAACTTTTCTAAGACCTTCTGAATGCCCTTTTCCTCCCAACCCTTCTTTTCTTTGACTTCTCCATCTCTGTTACTCTGTGTTCAAGCCCAAACCTAGGTATTATCATGGATCACCCATTTTGTCTCACCCCACATCAAAGCTTTCCATCAGTTCTACCTATAGAATGAAATTCTTAAATTTATAATTATCTTCTCACTCCTATATACATTATTGTCTACTCTCACTTGGACTTATGTATTAACATCCAGAAAGGCACCCTGCTTCTTCTCTAGGCCTTCCTGTGATCTCCTCAAAGAAGCTACGAGAATTAATAAAACTAAATCATCCCTGCTTAAACCCCCAAAGACCTCTTTCCCGCTTACCCTTTCCATCCTTTACTATAAGACTCTACATGTTGAGCCTCTTGACTGGTTTCTATGCTCTCTCTCAGTATGGCCCTTTATTGTGTACACTAAGGCCAAGTTCATTCACCTAGGGTATTGCACCAATGTTTCTCTATGCCTGGACATAATGTCTACTTCTCTTATTATTTATGCCATACCTCCTTGTAAAGGTCTTTCTATCCAATCAGGCATTCTCCCATCAACTGGGCTTATCAATCTCATTTCCTGTAATGATTACCTTTATTTACTGGCTCACTGGTTTATCTATTTATCTCTACTTACTAGTTGACAAGCACTATGGAGACAGGAATTGCTCTTGTTCACTACTGGGTTGTACTTCCTAAAGCAATAAATGAATATTTGTTAACTTAGATGAAGGAGTAAACAGGTTGATCCAAGGTTGGATGGATAGATTATTAAAAACATTCTATTATTTTATTAATTGTCTAATATTCTAGAAAAGGCATTTCAACACCATCTTAGTAGCTGTATATAGTGAAATCAGATTTGGGGTTTGAAGACCCAGTTCAATTATATTAAAAACCTTGGATAAGACAAACTTCCTGTGATTGTTTCTTTATTAATGAAAAGAATTAATAATATTATCTACCTCACAGAATTATTATAATTAAATCGAATAATATCTGAGAGGCTTAAACATAATAAATACTATTAAAATTTGACTATTACTTTGTATTGTGATAATTATTCCACAGTTTCTCTCTAGTGCAGAAGTGGGTAAATTATAGCCCAAGTACCAAATCTGGCTTTCTGCCTATTTTTGTAAATAAAATTTTGTTGGATCACAGTCATACTCACATATGACTACAGCTGGTTTTGCTTTATAATAATAGAGATGATTTACTGCCACAGAAAGGTAACATTGTCCTCAAAACTTAAAATAGGTATTATGTGGCACTTAACAGATAAAGTCTGCTAGCCACTGGTTTACAGGTGTCCCAGAGGCTTACCTACTGTGTATTAAAAGAGTTATAATGATTCTCTATAGTTATTTCTCAATAAATTTTAAGAAAATGCTCCACACAGTCCTTGATAGGTGAATCCTGCTTTGAGTCCTTGAGCCTCAAGTTATCTGATGCTACATAAAAGCAAAAAGCAAAGCTGTAAGTCCGCAGGAACAAGATAAATTGCTCCACCTCTAGAAGATTGGTCACAGACCACAGAGGAATCTTGCTAATGTAGTTGCTGTTAACTTCCCTCATAATCTCCTTTTTAATTAATAGACAAACTCCCAGTAATTACTTATAGTCCACTGGAGGAATAACCCATACAGAAAGGATTTACAAAGAAGTTGCTTAAGCTTGTAGGTGAAATAGCTATGCAGAGCTTAACTAATCAAAACTTTCAACATCAGCTTCTGAGCTGAGCTACAGATTTCTTGTGACACAGACTATAGGCTGATTCATGCAAAACTCAACCCTATTTCCTGTGGCTATCTCTACTGTAGAGATAGGAAAGCAAACAAAGCAAAACAAAATCATCTCAGCATCTCTTTCTGTGGGAGACATTGATACATCAAAACTTTGGACACAAAGATGTGTTGATCTTTGTTATTTTTGTTTTCATTTTGTCTTAAATACAGATATGGTAGGCAGCCACAGCTATGTGTTCATGAGGGAACGTGGCATTGGTTTTCATTTGCTTTGAGCCTTTAAGCAAACATGAGCAATGCCTACTTCTATTCTGCGCTTACAAAGACACAATGGCTTTTTTTTTTTTTTTTTGGGTCCGGTTGTGGGGCCTGAACTCTGGGCCTGGGCACTGTCCCTCAGCTCTTCAGCTCAAGGCTAGCGCTCTACCACTTGAGCCATAGCGCCACTTCCGGCTTTTTTCTTTTTTCTTATGTGGTGCTGAGGAATTGAACCCAGGGCCTCATACATGCGAGGCAAGCACTCTCCCACTGAGCCACCTTCCCAGCCCGACACAATGGCTTTTTATGTAAGTCATATCATTACATTTTCTATTACTTCTAACAAAAAAAATCCTTCCTAAATTATGTCATTTTTCTGTAGGTGTAATGACACATATCTGTAATCCCAACACTTGAAAGACTTAAGTAGCAAGATGATGAGTTTGAGGCCAGCCTTGGCAGCAGAGTGAGATTCTGTCTCTAACACATATCCTAGCCCTCCCCCAAAAAAGAAGTTGTAATTCCCCAAACTAAGAAACTAAAGAAATCAATATGGTATGAGAAAGTGAGTAGGACTATAAGTTTGACACTTTCAATTTTTAACACTTTTTAACTAACAAGAGCTTCAATGGCATTAAGATCATATGTATACATTTAATTCCAACTGAGAATGACTTAAAGCCCAGGTCCAAAAATTTATGCAAACATTTTTATAATAAACTATAGCTTATGCAGTACTACAATTAAAATTATGTCACCAAGAAAAATGACTTCAAATTTTAACACATACTTTAAAACTCCAGTGTGAGGGTATAATACACAACCTCAAATATATTTCTTTGGCATACCTTGGGTTGGTTATTCAGAAAAATGCCAGATCTCTGCAAGCATAGAAATGGCTCAGAAAGGTTATCTCTTTGCAAAATAAATTTACATCTATGAAAAAAATACATGAGTGGCATAGTCAGTCTTGTAAATAACATTTGCTATCTGATATCACACTTTCTGTCTAGGAGGAAAATGCCCATATGAAGAAGAGATGTGAGGACTCATATTTGGCCCAGACAGAGATGACCACAGGTGCCTGTTACCTGCAGACTTTACATGTATTAACAAGACAATATTTGCTCACATTCTGCCCTTCCACTCCCAACAGTGTAGGACACTTCCTTTCCTGCGAAATCCCAGTGTCCATCCCTTTGTTCAGTTCTATGTAAGGTTTATTGTCTAGTCCTTCTTAAAGCCTTTACAGTGTGTATAGCTCCTGTATTGAGATTCTACATAAGTTTATTATAATTTTCTCTTTTAACCTATTATCCATCCACTGTATAAACTAAAATTAGTAAAACTTCAGAGGAAAAAGGATAGCTTAAATCTCCAATATGTATACCATGAAACTAGGGAAATTAAGAGAATGAATGGATTGAGAGGATTGGGGGAAATTGACAAAAATGGTGATACTGATTAAGAGCCACTGCACTCATAAACTGACCATTAGAACTGTAACCCCTTTGCACAACTACTTAAAAATAATAAAACTATAATTAAAAAGAATAAAATAGGAGTTCCGGGAAGATGGCGGAGGAGAAGCTGGAATCTGAACAAGCTCTTGCATAGAAAACAGTTTCAGAGTTCCAGTGAACAGTCCCAAGCCAGAGAATCACACCAATTGTGCCATCACAGGACAGAGAGTTAGTCAAGAGAGGGGAAGCCAAGCAGATACATCTGAGCAGCTACCTGAGACACAGTCCGGGACGAAGGAGCCAGATGCAGCAGACGAGAGGATTCTACTCAACACCAGCAAGAACCGACAAGGAGCAGACAACTTCATCCTGCACTTTGCAGACCAGAGACGACCCAGGATCCAAGACTCGGCGTGAGTAGAAGCCCGACTTCCTCACTCCTTCTCAGGGAGCAGAGGAGGGAAGGCCACCCCTTTCCCCCCCCCCAGCACCGGTGATCTCCATCTTGGATACCGACAAAGCTTGGAGGAGCGGCTAGCTCCAGCTCAGGCCTTGGAATAAAACGAGTCATTTAGCAGGTCACAAGAACTTAACGGCGAAGTGACCTCACAGACTCAGTTCCATCCAGGGAAAAGTCACCCAGCTCAGGCGCCAGCCATTGGAGTGGCTCTCCTCACCGGGTAACCAGAGCCAGAGCCTGCCCCTCCCTCTAGCAGCCACCACAATCAATTGAAAAACAGAAACCCTGAGAATGGCTCCAGGCTGGGCTCTGTGAGTTTTTTTCACAAAATAGCCCCAGGGAAAAGCTACTGTTTGTTGAAAGGCCTCAACTCTACCCAGAACCTAGCCTCATCACTGCATCCCCCTCTTTTGTGATTCTCAAAGCAGATCACCCTCCCAGTAAACTAACCTGGGAGGGGGATCTCAAAATCTTGGGTAAAGCAGAGCATTTTTCTGCCTGTTCCAACAAACTGACTTAAGAAACCAATCAAGCCAAAGGACCTCAAGCTAACCAGAGACTCCAACCAGACTCTGGTTACAGACAAAAGGGAGATACAAGACTCTTCCCACCCCTTCCAAAAAAAAAAAAAATCAAAGAACTTTTTTTTTTCTTCTTCTTCTTCTTTTCTTTTTTTTGTTTTGTTTTTTGTTACATTATATATATAAAAAAAATTTTTTTCCTTTTCTAAAACTTTTATTAATCTTTAATTTTTGCCTCTTCTGAAAAAATAATTGTTTTCCAGTAACTTTTTTTTTCTCCTCTTATAATTTTTATTTTAGGAATACGTGAATGTGTGTTTTCCTTTCTTTTCTTGTCTTCTTTCTCTCTTTCTTTCATTCTTAATTATCTTTTTGTTTTTTGTCTAGCTCTACTGAACTTCTGATCTTTTCTTCTCACTTTCCTATCCTTTCCACCTTTTCCTCTTTTGTTCTTCTTTATGTGACTTAACTCTTGTCCTGCACATCCTCAGATAAACCCGTAGTTAACTAGTAGATCCTATCCCCCATTGTGTACACACTTAATCCACAAACTTATTACTCAATTCAAAACCTTTGAGACTTAAATTCATTAATAGCAGTACTACCTCTTTATACCTATATAATATTTTAAGCATTTTTTTAAAGTTTTTCACATCTCCTCTATGTCTCTCCCTTTCTCTCAACATATTCACATTCCTCTCTAAATAGATGGTCTTTTAATCTCTATAATAACATTAATTTTTACGTTTCTATTTTTTTTCTGGTCTCTTTTAATTCCCCTTTCCCTTTCTTCTTTTTCTCTCTCTCTCTACTTGCATCCTACCCAACCTATTTCCTGCATTGTGATTAGGACATAGTTAACTCTCCCTGTGCCTCCCCACACCAATCTATTCCTATTTTTTACCCACATCTCTCCCTAACCCTAATAATTTCTGGTTTTCCAAATTCTTCTCTGCGGCTCGAAGTCCTTTAACATATAGTTGTTTGATGTCGAATAGATGTATCTGTTGAACTAGATTGTATCTGTAGACTATTGACTGTACAAATGCAAACTTTGGTTGATGGTTGCCTTAAGATAGTGTTCTAGCACAAAACTGGTGCTATCTTCATCTCAAATGGGCAGAGTAAGCCGGAAAAACACAAGAAAAATGGCAAATTCGGGTATCTCAATTCCCAATCTTGATAATCAGGGGTTAGAACAGATAATGAATAATCCAGAGGAGAGTTCCCAAATAGCTCTACAAACACTGCTGGCAAACATGATAAATGAGAAGTTTGACAACATTCAAAGGACTCTGTATGAGCATGATAGGGAGAGAGAGGAGGCATCCCAGAAGTTTATACAGGAATATCATAAGCGTGAGGAAGCTACTCAAAAACTGATACAGGATTTGCGTGAACAACTTGAGAATACTCAAAGAGAAAGGGAGGAATGGCGTGAGCAGGCTGAGAACACTCAAAGAGATCTGCAGGAATCCCACGAACGGGAGGAAGCTAATCAAAGAGTAATACAGGAATTGAGAGACCAGGTAGAGAACACACAAAGATCACTAAAGGCATTCATGGAATCCATTAACAAAGAGCTGAAGGAAGTCAGGGAGACCACAAAGGGAATGCTGAATGGAACCCAACAGAAGGAATGGGAGCCCAAAGAAACAATAACCAATCAACTAAGTGATTTGAGGACAAACACTGAACACCAAATTAAGGAAGTAAAGAAATTCATACAAGACCTAAAACAGAGCTTCAACAAAGAACTTGAAGCCATCAAAGCTGACCAACTAGAAGGAAAAGAGATAAAAAACAAAGTAGAGAGTCTTGACAGCAGGTTAGACCATGCAGAAGATCGAATCTCAGGGATTGAAGACAGCCTAGATATTATAGAGAAAGAACATACAACCATCCAAGACAAGTCCAAGAAATATGATAGATCTACCCAACACCTGGAAGACACCATCAGAAGGCCTAATCTAAGGATAATGGGTGTAGAGGAGCACCTAGAAACAGAAGTTAATGGTCTAGGAAATTTGTTTAACAGGATCCTAGCAGAGAACTTCCCAAACATGCAAAAAGATAGGCCTGTCCAGATACAAGAAGCCTTTAGAACCCCAAATAGACCAGATCAGAATAGGACATCCCACTGCCACATTATAATCCACGCAGGATCAACTCAGAACAAGGAAAAGATCCTTAAAGCTGTCAAGGAGAAAAGGGTAATCACCTATAAAGGGAAACCAATTAGAATCACCTCAGATTTCTCAGCAGAGACAATCAAAGCAAGAAGAGCCTGGAACGATGTATGCCATGCCCTAAAAACAAACAATTATCAACCAAGAATACTGTACCCAGCTAAACTCTCCTTCATAACTGAAGGCCAAATAAAAACCTTCCATAGCAAAGAAAAATTGAAACAATACATCTCCACCAAACCAGCCCTACAAAAGATTCTTAAAGATGTCTTACACATAGAAAACCAACAAGACCGCAATAAAGGCCAAGAAACTCTACCCAAACTGAGAATCCAAGAACCATAGGAAGAACCCAGTTTTCGCAGCCCCCAAGAAGGTAGATAACATGGCAGGAACTCCCAAATACCTCTCAGTCCTATCTCTTAATTTTAACGGAATGAATTCTCCAATTAAGCGACATAGACTGTCTAGTTGGATTAAAAAACAAGACCCTTCTATCTGCTGCCTGCAGGAGTCACATCTTGCCCGTAAAAACAAACACATTTTCAATGTTAAAGGCTGGAACAAAATCTACCAAGCAAACAGACCCCATAAACAGGCGGGAGTTGCAATCCTAATATCAGATAAAATAGACTTCAAATTAAAATTCGTGAGAAGAGATAAAGAAGGTCGCTACATACTAATTAAAGGATCTCTCCTTCAGGAGGATATTACAATTCTAAATATCTATTCGCCAAACAATGGAGCACCCAAATTTATCAGAGAAACACTACTTTCCCTCAAATCCCATATAGATCCAAAGACATTAATTGTTGGGGATTTTAACACACCACTCTCCCCACTAGATAGATCAACTTGGCAAAAACTCAACAGAGAAACCGCAGATCTAAACAGCTGCATAGATCAACTAGACTTAACAGACATCTACCGAACATTTCACCCAGCAGCATCAGAATACACGTTTTTCTCAGCAGCACATGGAACGTTTTCTAAAATAGACCACATTTTAGGCCACAAAGCAAACTTGTCTAAATTCAGAAACATTGAAGTTATACCTTGCATTCTCTCTGACCACAAGGGAATAAAATTAGAACTCAACACCAAAAGCCACCAAAGAAAGTCCGGTATCACATGGAGGCTGAACAACACACTGCTGAATCATGAGTGGGTCATGGAAGAGATTAGAAAGGAAATTCAAATGTTCATGCTATTCAACAAAAATGAACACACAAAATACCAGCTCCTCTGGGACACAGCAAAGGCAGTACTCAGAGGCAAGTTTATAGCTCTGAGCTCCTACATCAACAAATTGGAGAGATCTGAAACTAACAATTTAATGACACATCTAAACCTCCTTGAAAAAGAGCAGCAAGATAAACCCCAATCCAGTAGACGGAAAGAAATAATCAAAATTAAATCAGAATTAAATGAATTAGAATCCAAAAAAACTATAGAAAGAATCAACAAAACAAAGAGTTGGTTCTTCGAAAAACTTAACAAAATTGTCAGACCCTTAGCAAATCTTATCAGAAAAAGAAGAGAACACACCCAAATTAATAAACTCAGAGATGAGAATGGAAATATCACCACGGAAACAACCAAGATTCAGAACATTATAAGGGAATATTTCTCAAAACTTTATGCTAATAAGTTTGAGAACTTGACAGAAATGGACCTCTTCCTAGCAAATATTGACATGCCAAAACTAAACCAAGATGTGTTAAACTATCTTAACAGGCCCATATCAAGCATTGAAATAGAAACAGCAATAAGAGACCTCCCAGCTAAGGAAAGTCCAGGACCAGATGGTTTTACAGTGGAATTTTACAAGGCCTTCAAAGCAGAGCTCACACCAATTCTCCTCCAACTCTTCAATGAAATTGAAAGAGAAAGCTCACTACCAAACACATTCTATGAAGCCATCATAACCCTCATCCCAAAACCAGGCAGGGACTCACCAAAGAAAGAGAACTATAGACCCATTTCTTTGATGAACATTGATGCAAAACTTCTCAACAAAATTTTGGCCAACCGACTTCAACAATTCATCCAAAAAATCATACACCACGATCAAACAGGATTCATTTCAGGGATGCAAAGCTGGTTCAATATACACAAATCAATTAATATTATTCATCACATCAACAGGAGCAAGAATAAGAACCACATGGTTATCTCAATAGACGCAGAAAAAGCATTTGACAAGACCCAACACCCCTTTATGATGAAGGTTTTGGAAAAATTAGGAATCCATGGAACATTCCTCAATACAATAAAGGCTGTGTATGACAAACCTACAGCCAGCATTATACTCAATGGTGAAAAACTAAAGCCATTTCGCCTTAACTCAGGAACAAGACAAGGATGCCCACTCTCTCCACTTCTCTTCAATCTAGTATTAGAATGCCTAGCTACCGCAATAAGACAAGATGTAGACATAAAGTGGATCCAAATAGGGAAAGAAGAAATAAAACTCTCCCTCTTTGCAGATGACATGATCTTGCATTTAAAGAATCCCATAGACTCCACTCCCAAATTACTCAAGCTGATTCAAAACTTTGGCAAAATAACAGGTTATAAAATTAACCCCCCAAAATCAATGGCTTTTCTGTATGCCAACAATGAGAAAAGTGTGGCTGAAATTAGGAAAGCAACTCCATTTGTAATAGCCCCACAAAAAAATAAAATACCTAGGAATTAACTTAACTAAAGAAGTGAAGGACCTCTATGATGAAAACTTTAAAAGCTTGAAAAAGGAAATCAACACAGAACTTAAAAAATGGCAAAACCTCCCATGCTCCTGGATTGGAAAGATTAACATCGTGAAAATGGCAATACTTCCCAAGGCTATCTACAAATTCAACGCAATACCTATCAAAATTCCACCCTCATTCTTCAAGGAAATAGAAGAGGGAATCCAAAAATTCATATGGAACAATAAAAGACCCCGAATAGCAAAAACGCTCCTCAACGGAAAGAACACTGCTGGAGGAATATCAATACCAAATTTCAAACTCTACTATAAAGCCATAGTAATCAAAACAGCTTGGTATTGGCATAAGAACAGACCTCAGGACCAATGGAATAGAATTGAAAACCCAGAAATGAACCTACAGACCTATAGCCATCTAATCTTCGATAAGGGAGCTAAAACAATAGAATGGAAGACAGACAGCCTCTTCAGTAAATGGTGCTGGCAAAACTGGTTAACTCCATGTAGAAAACTAAAGCTAGATCTTTATATATCACCCTGCACCAGAATCAACTCCAAATGGATCAAAGACCTTGAACTCAAAGCAGACACTCTGAAAACACTACAGGATGGAACAGGAGAAACCCTAGGTCTCCTTGGCTCAGGCCGAAATTTTCTGAATAGAGACCCGGAAACACAACAAATCAAAGAAAGGTTGGACAAATGGGATTGCATAAGGTTGCAGAGCTTCTGCAGGGCAAATGACATAGCTAGCAAGATCAATAGAAAGCCCACGGATTAGGAGAAGATCTTCACTAGCCATACAACGGACAAGGGTCTCATATCTAAAATATACTTGGAACTCAAAAAATTAAACCACCCAACAACAAATCCTCAAAGAAACAACTGCCCAATAAGTAAATGGGCGAAAGACTTAAAGAGAAGCTTCTCTGAAGAAGAAAGAAGGATGGCCAATAGACACATGAAGAAATGTTCAACATCCCTAGCCATAAAAGAAATGCAAATCAAAACAACATTGAGATATCACCTCACTCCAGTTAGAACAGCAAAAATCAAGAACTCTAACAACAACAGATGCTGGAGGGGATGTGGACAGAAAGGAACCTTACTTCATTGTTGGTGGGAATGTAAACTTGTTCAACCACTTTGGAAAGCAGTATGGAGGTTCCTCAAAAGACTTCACATAGAGCTCCCCTATGACCCAGCAATCCCACTTTTGGGCATTTACCCTAATGTTTACAAAAAAGACCACACTAAAGCTACCAGCACAACTATGTTTATTGCAGCATTATTTACCATAGCTAAGATATGGAACCAACCCAGATGCCCCTCAGTAGATGAATGGATCAAGAAAATGTGGTATATATACACAATCAATTCTATGCCTCCATCGGAAAGAATGACATTTCCCCATTTGTTAGGAAATGGAAAGGCTTGGAAAAAATTATATTAAGTGAAGTAAGCCAGGCCCAAAGAAACATAGGTCCCATGGTTTCCCTTATTTGCAATATCTAGTATAGGTATGAGTCAAGCGGAAAAAGTCAGAGAATGTGATGTTAGGAAAACGAACCCTCAAATATGTATTTTAATGTTTTTGTTTCTTTCATGCATGTGTTTCTAACGCATTTATAAGATTATTTCTTTGTTGCTTTGTATGTCCCTTCCCCACAGTGTAACCCCCGCTTTCACTATATTTGATGTCAGTATAACAGGTGGAGGAGACGGGGACAAACAAGTCGTTTAAGGATTCAGGTGGACCTGTTGCAACAATGAGAAGTACAAAATGTCATGTAAAAACCAGCTTTACAATGTCGGTGTGGGGGGGGGGGAGGGGTATGATTGGGTGGGGGGGAGGGGGGAGCCTGGGAAGAGAGGTGAAGGGTAAACAAAGGAGGAGGCTGCAATGCTTGGTAAGAAATGTATGCATTATCCTGCCCATGTAATTGTAACCCCTCTGTACGGTATGTTCTCAAATAAAATAAAATAAAATTTAAAAAAAAAGGATAAAATAAAATTTCTTCTATGAGAATATGACCTTTATTTTCTTTATATTCTCTCCCAGTAGTTAACTTGGTTCATTTAGAGGAGTAGCTGGTCAGAGAATCAAATGCCCCTGTTATATGAAAGAAAAGAAACATATTAGAAGGGCTGATTATGCTTGCTCAGTTCTTGGCATAAAGCTTTGACTGTTTTGAATTAGCTTGAGATCCTGATTCTGATGGTACTGAATCTGCTCCAATTTTAGAGATAAAATGCTAGCTATTTTTTAAAGGGTAGCGAGAAAAGCTTATTAATAACAGCAAAAACCTTGACATAAAGGAAATAATGTTACATTCCTGTAACTGTCATAGATAATATCTGCTTAAATGGAAAAACAAAACAACACTGAAATATCATTCAAGACTTTAGACTGTATTTAAAGCAAGCACTATTTTCTAGCACTGATTTAAGTGAGAATATCCATTGCCAATTACTACATGTACAATATGACTATGTTCTTAATACGCTCAACTAACTTACCCTACATCAACTTTGACATTACAAGGATTTTTATAATGAATATCTAAATACCTATTTAGAAACAAATGAGCTCAAAACATAGAATAAAACACCCTTAAGTTCCACTGCATACTCTTCCCTAACTTATCTTTCCCTTCTCACCAGAGTAACTGTCTTGAAGTTTTTTAGCCATTCCTTACATTTTGTGAGTGTGGGCTTATAATGAAAATATGTTTGTGTCCTTAAAATAAATTATTTAGTTTTGGTTATTTCTAAAACTTTTATTAGTACAAAGTAATTTTACCAAAGGAGGAAATTCACTGTGATATAATGTACTTTGATCAGATTTACACCCACCTATATTTCTGTTTCTTACATCTCTCTATACATCTCTATATCTATAATGTACTTCTATAATATTCATTCCCACCCTCTAGTTTTGCTTGTTTTTAACATATAGAAGCATAGAGAGTATATGCTAAGCATTATGTTTTTATAACCATCCACATGGATATAGGTAGCTATCTATATATCATTCCCTCTGCTCGTATTCAGTATTTTATTTCAATATATCAAATTTTTACTTATTGTTTTGTTAATGAACATTTGAGTTATTTCCTTTTTTGTGCTTTGATTGAACTGTGACTATTCCTCCACTGTTCTCATGACATTCAAGTACAAGTTTGTCTATGATACTCCTAGGAATTAAATGATTAAGTCATTATGTTCAGTCTTACTTGAAAACACATAAATATTTTCTGAAGTATCTATAGCATTTTATACCCTCCTATCAGCATTATATGAGTTCCATCTCTGTAGGAGTCAGCTTTCTAATTCTGTAACAAAATACCTGAGATAATCAATCTAAAAAAGTAGGAAGTGTTTATTCTGGCTCACAGTTTTGGAGGTTTCAGTCAATGGTCAATTGGTCCTGCTGCTTTGGGGACTGTGATAAGTGAGCACAGTTTGTCCTGGAGGAGCTTGTGGTGAAGTAAGTTGATTACTTCATGGTAGCCAGAAAGCAGAAAGAAAAAGTACACCTTAGCAACCTAACTTCCTCCCACTAGGAACCAAGCCTTCAACACATGGATTTCTGCAGGACATTCAAGATCCAAACTACAGCAATAATCTAACCAAAAACTCGAATCTCAGACTGTCAGTTATTCCTGATATTGTGGATAGAAATGGTATCTTAAGATTTTTGCTAGAATATACAAGACAATTTCTGGCATCTGTTTGTCTGTCTTCTTTTTTAAAAATATATATATATATATTTATATATATGTATATAGCAAAGATATTGTACAAAGGGGTTACAGTTACATGATAAGGTAATGAGTATTTCCTATCGAGCATTGTTACCCCCTCCTTTGCCTTTCCCCTACCATCTCCTCCCTCCCAACCTCCCCAATTTCTCCCTCCCCCTCCCTGAAGTTGTAAAGTTCATTTTCCAACAGTGTCTTGTACACTGTCTGTCTTCTTTACCTGTTTTTGGCCTAAGATGCTTGCTCAGAGAGAGACCTTCTTTATCAACCCAATTTCAGATTGCAGCCCCTCAATATTTCCAATCCCTGTTCCCACTTACCTTGTCTAATTCCTATCACTACTTTTGGACAACATATGAGTTGAACTGTGCCCAACTCAAATTCATGTTGAAGTCTTAACCACTTGTAACTCATAATATGACTATATTTAGTGATATGTTCTTCTAAGGTAAAATTGAAGTTGTTAGGCTGGGCCTGAATACAACATAAGAGGTGTCACTATAAGAGAGTGAAATCTGCTAGGTGCCAGTGGTTCATGCCTATAATCCTAGCTACTCGGGAGGCTGAGATACGAGGATCATGGCTCAAAGCCAGTCCTAGCAACAGAAGGCACCTTGAGACTCCAATTAACCACCAGAAACCAGAAGTGGAGCTGTGGGCCAAAGTGGTAGTGGTAGGACACTAGTCGTGAGCAAAAGAGCTCAGGGACAGCACCCAAGCCCTGAGTTCAAGCCCTATGACCTTAAAGAAAAAAGAAAGGAAGGAAGGAAGGAAGGAAGGAAGGAAGGAAGGAAGGAAGGAAGGAAGGAAGGAAGGAAGGAAGGAAGGAAGGAAGGAAGGAAGGAAGGAAAGAAGGAAAGAAAGAAGGGAAGGGAAGGGAAGGGAAGGAAAGAAGGAAGGAAGGAAGGAAGGAAGGAAGGAAGGAAGGAAGGAAGGAAGGAAGGAAGGAAGGAAGGAAGGAAGGAAGGAAGGAAGGAAGGAAGGAAGGAAGGGACAAAAAAAAAAAAACAAGGGAAATCTGGACATCTAGATGCACAGATAGAAGACTGTGTGAAGTCACAGAAAGTGGTCTTCATCACAAGAGGACACTTTAGAAATCAGCCTGCAACATCTTGACCTCATACTCTTAGCCTGCAAAATTTTGAGGAAGTTCTTTATTGTTTAAACTACCTATGTTCTGAGTTCTTTGTCATGGCAGCTCTAGTAAACAATATAGACATATTATTTGCTTAAAAGACTAAATATAGAGCTTCCCTATGATCCAGTAATCCCACTCCTGGTCATTTATCCAATGGACCATAAACTAGGCCACACTAAACCCACCAGCACAACCATGTTCATTCCAACATTGTTTACCATAGTGAAGAATCAATCTAGATATCCCTAGGTGGATGAATGGATCAAGAAAATGTGGTATATATACACAATGGAATTCTACTCATCCATCAGAGAAAATGTTTTTGTACCATTCTCAAGGAAATGGAAAGACTTGGAAAAAATTATATTAAGCAAAATAAGCTAGAGCCAAAGAAACAAGCACTGGATGTTTTCTCTCATTTGTGGTAACTAGAATGTGCCTATATATCTACAAGTAAACACACTGAATGATTAAATATATATACTTAATATATGTATATATATGTATATATGTGTAATATATGCACATATACATATATTTATATATATACATACACTGGGACATGATAAATTATATATTCTCTAGCATTCACACACTGTGGCCAAAGGATCATATGCATAGGAGTGGTTGATAAAGGCTCAATAGCTATGTGCAGATTATCATATAAAATAATATTCTATGAAATGGACTACAAGAAAAGGAAACAAGAGGTCATTTTTAGCTTTCATTGTTGCTGTTTTTATTTTCTTTTCCTTTTTTGTTTTTTAATTTGTTTGTATTTGGGAGAGTTGGGGAGGGCACATAAGAGGTGGAAAAAGGGTGAACAAATACAATAGTGTTACTCACTATACACTATGTGGAAAATGAACTGGACATCTTGTGGGTGGGGATGGGAGGAAAAAATCAGGAGAGAGCAACAGAAAGGGAGACATGATTCAAAAAGAAGTGTGCTCAGTACTCATTATCTGATTCATGTAACTGTAGCCCCTCTGTATATGCTCTGTATATGTATATAACCATTTTAAAATAATTCAAAAATTAAGTAAATTAGTAAAATTTTGAGTTTATTAGTCAGAAAATGCATATATATATATATATATATATATATCAGAGTGGACTGAGTTCTGTACCAATTGAAAATATAGAGTAATTTGGTATTTTCAACTAAATATATTGTTTTTTCTATTTATGATGTTCAATCTAGATTGTCAACATGACTGTATTGAGATACATGGATGTACAAAACATTCATCTGAGTGCTTTTGTGAGAGTGTTCGGAGAAACAATTAGACTATGAAGTCTCTAACCTAATCAGTGGTTTGATCTACTGACGGAATCCAAATTTGAATTGACCACCTAGGAGTATACATCTCAACCTGTACATATGCAGGAATGTACTGCCCCCCCCCAAAGTGCTTTCCTATTTGAATATGTAGAAAGTCTAAATCAAAGTAACTCCCCATGTTCCTGTGTTCAAGAAGGGCATTTTTTTTCGAATAACTCCAGTGCTTTCTTTACCTGTTACAGATAATAAATCTTTGTCCCTTATTGTATTTTCGGGTTGTCCTTACTGAGTTGCAAGAGGAGAACCAATGGTGTTTAGTTATACTATCAGTCCTTTACCCACATCAACACCTTAACAGCTGAGACTTCTCTAATCTTTCTGAGTTTTCCTTGGGTTGGGAAGGGAGAGAGTGTCATCCAAGATCCACCTCGGTAGATAGTTTCTAATAAGAGAGAATTTCAAAGAAGTGGAGGATCACAGCTCAGAGCTGATGTGTCTTTTGGTAAGTGACCTAGAAAAGGTCAAGATACTCCTTTCCTCCAGGACAATTATCCTTGGGACAAAGCTATTCTAAGTGATTTTCCTCCATCTAGTCAGCAAAGTGACTTGCAGAGTTCAGGGCTTTCCATCAAGAAAATAAAATCAACTTTTTTTGCCACATTTTCATTTGTGTATTAAGCACACAAACTCTGAGAAGAGAATTACCTTTTCTTCTACCTCCTAGAGGTATAATAAGAAAACTCTTGTGGCTAAGAAACTTCTGTCTTTCATTGAAAAAATATTCCCAATTTTTTCTCTTTACTTTGAACAAGAAACTTAAGAATTTTTTTAAATATGGGTAATGTTCAATAATGGTGCCGTGCCTGTCAGAATGAAAATAACTTATTCATATTTAGCCTAGAAGAAAAATCTACATATTATCAAAAGTGTCTGTTAATTGAAGCAAAAAAAAATTACCAGATGTGAAGTCTATCAAATTGTGCAGCCTAATTATCCTCTAACTTTGAAAAAGTGCAAAGGTCAAAAGGCTAATATGTAGCTTAATCAGAAAATTATGTAAATTAGTCTAAATCAAGCACATCACATAACCTCTATAATCAGTAAAATATGTGGTGCACAGCAAATCAAGTGAAAATTTCAGCAGTTTGATCAATAAAGAAAACGGAGGAGGAAGAATTAAAATGCACATAAAAGTTATATTTCAAATGAACTTGATTTTAACATGCTAACAAGAAAAAAATACATAGCATTAGAAAAAGGACATAAACTTAAGAAATACATGGCATAATTTATTGGAAATTACTAAAATGCAACAGTCAGGAGGACAGAATGATTTTAGTATACTGGGGTATTCCTATCACTTAGAATAACAAACCTGTAATAAATATTTGTGAATGAATATTGAATGAATTACTGAAGTAAAGTATTATAAGAAAACCACAAGTCAGCTTTCAACCTGAGAACAAATAAGTTATATGTCATAATTGCATGCCTCTTTTTCTGGAGTCCTTTTGTTTTTGAATGAAAATAAAGATAAATATAAACAAATGAATAAATAGGAATAAATAACACTGAAATGGGGTAGCTTATTAAAATCAACAATAATAAATTGTGTGTACAAAAATCTATGTATTAAAGTAAATACTTTCCTTACAAACTCTAGTAATACTCCTAAATGTTTGGAGACATACATTATATTAATATCCATTCATAAAGATTAGAATAAGGCACAGGGGGTAGGAATTTTCAAGAGTCACCATGAAGTAAAACTCAAATATTACATTGCAGATAAGAGTCTACCATTTCAAGCCATAATTTATTATCACCAAAGTGTTTCATTATTATTTTTCCATTATCACCACTCCAAAGGATAGTTTGCATTCCCCATAGTAAAAATATCATCATTATTCTTTTAAAAATATTTCTCTTTTATGTTTCCAGGAAGGAATATGGCATATTCAAGAACTAACTTTGTACGGAATAAATTAGTATTACTGACTACATTCCAGACAAAAGTTAAGGCTGCTTACAAAATCATAGGTGTTACAAAAAAAAAAAAAAATAGAGTGCTATGGGGTTGGAGGTAGTCTTTAGTTGGTAGAGTGTTAGCCAGTGAGCAAAAGCAGCAAGTACTGAGTTTGAGTTCCAGCCTTGGACCAAAAATATAATAAAGTACTACATTAAAAATTAATCAGTTGATGAGAAAAATGAAGACAGAGGGAAAGAAAAATGAAGATAAGATGAAAATGCGGAGTCAGGTGGCACATTTAACAGTCAATTCCATGCTTCCAAACCTCCCAGCAATCAAGATAGAGGGAGACACAATCACATGATCCAAAATCTAAGAAATCAACCAATTAAACTATCCAGGGGTACAAGCAATATCGATACTAAGTACAAAGCAAAACCATCTTCCTTTGATTCTCATGGTAACGAGAGTAGATAGAGCTATAACCATCACTCTCAACAATGTCCTTCAGTTATGAGTACCATATGGATATTTAAAGACAGCCTACACTATGAAGGCCAGCCACCAAGTGCAACTCCATAAAGCAACAGGAGACAGGGAGTGAACACAGCAATTGATGAGGGCCAAATGTTACCAGCATTGGTCCGGTTTAATCAAAAATTGATCTTAGTATGTTTAGAGAAATGGAAATGCCGCAAATCCTTTAGCCAATCTCTACAAATGCTTTCTGAGGAGCTACTGATAAGAACTATAGGTTTCAAATCTTAGTCCTAATCAAGAAGAAAACTATGGGATGCTCCCAAGTCCAAATGAGTATATAATCATATACAGGACCACCTACATAATTTGGAGGACCTCATGTAAATGTAGGTCTAGAACCTATTTTTTGAAATTCTTAAGATTTTCAGGATAGCAACAACAGAACATTAAGACAAGTGTGAAGAGGTGGATATAACTTCACAGCTCAGGGTCCCATGAAGCCTTGCAGTACATCAGATTTCCCTAAGATGCACCCTTTGGTATCTTTAAAGAACATTATTCTTTCCATGGCACATCTCTTTCCATAGGGAAGTCCCAGATTCTCCCTAACTCAATTATCATGACCTTCAGAGCTCAATCTCAGTGAGACAAACACTAAACTGGCCCAAATATTTGGAGCCTGAACAGTTACAAAACAAAGAGATATTAATACAGGCTCAGGTTGGCATTGACGATTAAAACTAGGATAATTGGTCACTCCAAGTTTAATAACCAAAATCTATATCAAGTTCATAAAGCCCCTCTCACAAAATTTGATTCATCAGATCAAAGTTACAATCAAAATGTGAGTCATCAACAAAAAAAAATAATACCTATAAACTGCCTTGTACTCTTACTTCTAGACTTTGCCACGTTTACAAGTCGTTATGTCAAAAACGAACTCTACAACTTTGGTGGGGGGGGGGGGGGAGGAGGGTTGGGTAGGGGGGCAAGGGGAGGAAAGGAAAGGATGGGAAGGGGAAACAAAGGAGGAGGCTACAATGCTTCATAAGAAATGTACTCACTATCTTGCCCATGTAATTGTAACCCTCCTGTACAGTATTTTTACAATAATAAAAAGAAAAAGAAATAAATTTTTAAGTAAGTAAGTACAGAATATAACAGCTATTGTCAATTTCACTCCCAATATGGTATAAAATGTAGAGTTCAAAGACATCAAGAAAATAAATTTATGGTGAGTACAAGTATCCTTAACACCCATGATCAGCTTTCTTAAATAAATTTGTACTATTATGTTCAAGTAAAAAATAATAATAATTCTGAAGAGAAGTGAAAAGAAATGCTCCCAAAGAGGCCCATGACTGGAGCAGGAAGAGTTATCTTTGTTGTTGCACAGGTTTCTCTGAAGCAGTGTTGGCCTATAAATATAATAATAATAATAATATAAATAATACATTGCATTTCCTCAATAAATACTACAACAGGTCTCTTGTTGTCTTAAACAACCACAGAGAAGAAAATGGAGCAACACAAAGCAAGGATAGGAAGAAATATCCTGAACATATAGTTCAGAATGACAAGAAAATGAGATTTAATAATGAGGGGCTCTTAAGTGATATTTTCTCCCAGTCCTTAAAAGCATAGTCAGGGATGTGACAAAATGAAATTCATTCTTTCCTCACAGATATGAAAAGACATCTTATCTGTAGCTATTGTAGAAAAAGTCACCACAATAATGAACAGAAAAGCCAATTTTACCCAAGGCTGTGGGCAAGCTACTAAAATCCCATTAGTTTCCACAGTGATGGAAGAAAAGGAGCCAGACCTTTCCCTAAGCTATTGCTTTCTCATCAAAACTAACAGACAAATACCCAAATTTCAAATTTGTTTTCACAGAAAGCAACTCTGATCTTATTTGATTTGTATATCTTTTCAAGAGTCAATATCCTCTAATAGGACATAAGCTAGCTTGCTGATATCAATTTAATTCATTTTCACAGCATCTTTCCCAACCAGTTGGGCACTGAGAAACATTTTTTGAGCAAAGGAAATAAGTAAATTACTTGGGTTAAGGGGCTTGCTGATAACCAAACTTTAAACTTAAGCATTATCTCTGATGCTACACATACACACAGAAAAAGATTTGTTTACTTATTTATGTGTGATTTAATATTTCTACATTAATTTTTGTAACAATTAGTAAAATAAAATGTTTGTGTATTTATGCTTCATCTCTTTCCCCAAATAATGAGACATACATATGCAACCACAAAAACAATTACTAAAAATGCTTTTACTAGGAAGCAGAAGAAAAATATTCAAAATATTTTGCATTAGGTGGTTGTGACTGAGTGCAAGGAACAACTACAATCATTCTGATGAGCAAGACTAAGAAAATGCAATAAGGCACCTAAGTCATTCTGGTATGAGAGGAGGAAACCCAGGATTTTCCCAAGGGAGATAAAAGTTCAAGCCCAGACAGGCCATTTCCCACACGGGGACAGAACAGGAATCACTCTGTGATGCAGTCAACAACAGCTTTAAAATTCCAGAGCCAAAGCAGAAGCATTTGAACAGAGGTACCAGAAGAGGCTTAAGCAACACTCAAAGTCATCACCCTACATAGGATAAAAACATTCCTAAACGAATGATCTTAGATTATTGGGTTTATATGGCTCAGCCGATAAAACAGCATACATAATGATAAATTAATAAATGAACCAGGTGTACTAACTCACACTTGTAATCCTAACCACTCAGAAGGCTGAGAATACAGGGCTGAAAGCTTGCTTGGGGGAAAAAATCATTTGGAAGACATTATCCTAACAGAAAAAAAAACCCACAACAATAACTACTGGATGTATGGTGCACACCTATCATTTCAGCAATATAGGAAATGTAAACAGAAGGATCATGTTCCAGGCTGATCAGCATATATGTGAGATCCTACATAAAAAATATTATCTAAAGCAAAAAGGTATGGGTGCATGGCTCAAGTGGTAGAGCACTTGTCAACCAAGGTCTTCAGTCCAAACCTCAGCACTTGAGTCCATAAAGGATACAGCACAATTTTATATAGACTTTGACAGACATTTTCCCAGGCTTAACAAAAAAAAAGGTATAATAATGGTCAAAGTAACAAGAATTTCAGCAAACACACTTTTATAAGCACTTGCTTGGGCAAAAGATGTTTTAGAAATACTATTTCTCATTGGCATTTGCAACAACGCTGTCTAATAAATGTTATCTTATGTTTACTAGGGAGACATATTATCGGATGTTCTTACTAGGTAAAAACAATGGTAATGACTAGTTTTGTTTGTCCACAAAATGTGTTGCACAGCAAAAATAGAGTACATCTTAGTCTTCCCTAACTTCAAACTGGTGTGAGTATAACCACCACACCTTCATGCGTTCCTCAGTAACATGGGTGAGAAATCCACTTGCTTCTCCCCATAACATGATGGATCAAGGGGCCTCAAAGATCCATTGTTTTAGAGAAAAGTATAATGATATATTGAAAGTATATTCAGAAAAATGATCATTCTATAAGTTTGATCCTAGAATTTCTTTCCCGACTTACATCTTGAAGAGATTTATGTAAATTCCTATCCCCAGGAATTAGTCCTGGTTGCAAGCTTTCTTGTTAAACTGCGCCTTAAAACAGGCCTGGAAATTTGAAATATTCACCAAGAGGTCTAGGGAAGGTATTAGAATTGCAAAACAAAGAGTTTATTCAGAAAAGGTCTCAATGTCTGTAAAGTTTCATGAATTCTCAGATGAGAAGTCGGCTTTTCAGATGTCTTCCACTCTTTTCATCAGGGGTGTGCTATGTGCAATGATGGCTCTTGATGACATCATTGATGCTAAAAGCCAAGTCTCCTCTGGGAGTTTGGTATACCTGAATTAGGTTTTCCCCCCACCTTTATGAAGTAAAAGCAAACCTAACAAAACAACACATGGAGTGTAAAAGAGGAACTCTATGTTCGTGATTAAGTTTTGGCCTGTCACCCATAGGACTTATTAAACTGACTTTCGTTTTGGTTTGGTCTCTCAGTAATCTTTTATATTTCAGGGTTAAGAGAAAAGAGCCTTTCTTTAAAATATAAGTAATTAATATAGAGTAGATACCAATATTTTACATGATGGGATAAATATCCCAAAGAGACCAATTCAATTTAAGGATGTCTTTTATAAGCTAGGAGCTGGTGGCTCACACCTGTAATCACAGCTACTTAGGAGGCTGATTTAAAGCCAGCCCAGGCAGGAAAGACTACGAGACTCTTATTTCCAATTGTTTATCAAAAAGCTGAAAGTAGAGCTGTGGCTCAAAGTGGTAGAGCTCTAGCTTTGAGCACAAACGCTCAGGGGCAGAGCCCAGGCCAAATGATGGCTTCTGACATCACTTACAGGTGACAACAAACATTGGAGGCTTTTTTCATTTTTTTATGTATTGTCCATCATGTGTTATTGCTTCCTTGACAGAACTTACTGGGTTGCCAGTGATGTTATGCCTTTGATCGCCAGTCCTGACTACAGAGGAGACAGATGAGTTGGGCAAAGCCAATCACATTCCACATGCCTCTAGAACAAGAGACTATAGAACTGACACACAACCCTCCGGATGACAAACGCAGTTCCTGAACTACCCTAATAATGGGCTGAAAAGCATAGCCCCGTGAGGCTTTCAAGAATCCTCGCTAACATCACATAGAAAAAGGCCTGAAGGTAAAAATTACATCAACATATCAAGTGAACAGAAATCAGAAGATGATAGCAACATTATTCCACCAAGTTCTAGTTTCAGCCATTCAGCAAGTCTGAAGTCTACTACTGGATTTCTCTTTTTTACTTTAATGTAAGAGGATCTGGGATTAATCTCTCATACAATATTGACTCCATTAACAAACTAAAAGTGAGCTAATAACAAAATTATCTAATCTTGCAAGTGTATTTCACTAAGGTTGTTTTTGGTGATAAACTCTTTTATTAAAATATTTCTGCATTTCTGTAAAAAAAAAAAATTATCTAATCTTAGGGTAGTGGTCATATTTCCCTTGATTTGTCTCATAGTATCACTTCAAACAAATGTTTAGGTATTGGTTAAAACTATACTAATTGGAAGGCTGGGAATGTGGCTTAATGGTAGAGTAACTGCCTAGCATGCATGAAGCCTTGAGTTCGATTCCTCAGTACTACATAAACAGAAAAAGCCAGAAGTGGTGCTGTGGCTCAGAGCACTAGCCTTCAACACAGAGAGGTTCAGGGACAGAGCCCAGGCCCTGAGTTCAAGCCGCAGGACTGGAGCACACACACGTGTGCGTGTGCACACACACACACACACACACACACACAAAACTATACTAATTGGAGACAGAATCTCCACTGACATTTAGAAATCAGATATTACAGTTTATAATAGAGTTTTGTAGTCCCAGTTTGAACTTGGATGTCACTCTGATCTCTTAATTCCTACTCCCCTGCTGTGTTTGTTTTCTACACTTATCACTCTGGTTTCCTCTGTGTGACAGAAGTCACAGGTCACGAATCTGTGATCTCTTGATTATGGAATTAGCATCCACTAGAAGATCTGAATATAAACCTTGATGTGTCCAATGATCAGACTACTGATATTGGAACTGTTCACTCTGTATATTGCCAGGAGGCGAAATCGTAAGCAGCAACTGTGGAGGCAGTGGCTTCTTATCTCTGTAGGCAGACAGTGTGGCAATAGAAATGGTTGTAGGGCTCAGGATGACATTAGGCTTCCTCTTAACTTCATTATTGTCTATACAACAAAAAGAGACAAAAACAAATTCTTCTCCTAGTCTATATTGCTAGAAAGGCTATCAACTTCCACCACACTAGAACAAAAAGTTGCCTTTAATAACATAGATTAGATATTCTATAATGCTGAGAAGCTTACAGACAAGAAGTTCTGCTCCCTAAACAAGACTTGGCATTGTTAAATGATATTCTCACACAAAAATAGTAAAACTTTTCTGTAGTCTAGAGATGCAAAGTATGAGATGTAAAATTCTCTCTTCCTTAAAAATCTCCTCCTCTCCAAATATAACTATTAAGGCTTTGTTACAATACATAACTAATACTATCTGACCATGGGTAGATGAATAGGTAGGTAGATAGGTAGATAGATAAGTAGATAATAGATAAATAGAATTAGATTGATAGATGATAGAGATAGATAAAAGATGATAGATAGATAGATACCTAGATAGATACATAGATAGGCAGATAGACATAAAAATACACTTGTATAGATATTATACCCTCCCTTCAGTTCTAGTGAGGTTCTGCTACTTAATTCATAAGGCAAAGTACAATTAACAACAAGCTAAAGTCCTTGGAATAAAGGCAGTACATCTTGCAAATGAGAAGTCACCATTCATTTCTTTTCCTTATAGATTTAGGAGTTTCTTTTTATTTAGAAAGATTCGCCACCAAGTTTTGTACGTGAATGAGTTACAATGAGCACTGCACCCTACATCTTAACTACCTGTGCTTTGTCTTTATACTCAGATTCAATAACAGATTGGCAAGCTTTCCTATTTTCCAAGAAAATTTAAGAGTAGAAATAAAAATTATTCCCACTCCATTTTTATAGTGAAGCAAACAGCATTTTGTAGTGTGTCATGTACAGAAAAGCCAGTTGTTTTTCAAAATTTTCCTTCGGTGTGTCCAGTCCTGTCAAGAAAGTAGCACACCAACTTTACTGGGGAACACTGTTATCTATAAATAGGTGTGTTCACATCTGCTTAATATGAACAGAATAGATGATCTATTTTTCATGATCTGTATCCTGACCACTTTAAAATCACTAAACTTGCCTAAGTGTGAGAAAAATGCATGCTTTACACAGTACTGCCTAGTTTTGCATATATACTTCATTTCCAGGCCTTCCAATAGTTTTTCAGTCTGGAAATTGAACTTCAAAGGGTGTAAAGTAAGTGCCATTGTCTTACATGGACTCATCTACTCTAACTCACAATGCATTCATTATGACATTCATTGCTAGTAAATTATGAAAACAAGGAAAAAGAGAAAGACACAAAGTGTCTTCTCCAGGAAAATACTAAACTCACTTCCAAGTTATTTGCCCCATTCCCCCAGCACCTAGTTGCCATGGGTTACCACCTTCCCAGATGCATTTGTCTCTGGAGGGAGGATGGAAGATACCGATTGAGGGGTCTATGAGAGACAGTGCTAGCTGCAGCTGCTTACATGCATACTGACTGCTCAGGAATAACAAATGCAAAGACATCCCAGTATGCAGTCATTTTCAAGCCACAGCAATGGCTCTAAACTTGATTTCCATTTCTTTGTCTTCTTTTCTTCTTAATTTTGAAGGCAACATTTTTCAATTGCAACTTTAGCTATTCTACCAGAAACATGTGTTATGGAATCTGGAACTTCATTGGGTCACTATAATCTCTACCAACCAAAGGAAAGCAAATGCTATACACAACTACTGTGTGTGTGTGTGTGTGTGTGTGTGAGAGAGAGAGAGAGAGAGAGAGATTAGGAATTGAACACTGAGTCTCATGTTCTATTCACATGTTTGGCAAGGGCTGTACTTCTGAGCTACATCCCCAGCCCAAGGGTTTCCGATATAAAATGACTTGCTCCAAAATAAAAGAGTTGAAAACACAGAAAAGAATATTTTGTTACTAATAGTAAATTGTCCTCTTTGGGGCTGTGGTGTGTTTTTGTTTGTGTCTGTGCCAATGGAAAAAACAGCAGAAACATCTGACTGCGAAGAATGTAAAGTAGTTCAAAGATCAGAGAGGCTCTTCAAACTGAAGTAAATTTGAAAAGGGTCTAGCCTAGAAAACTTGGCAAATAAATTCCAAGATGTCTAGCCACATATCAAAAGACTTCACTCTATAGCCCTTTAAGACCATCACCCACCACTAAAATAATTCTCTAGCATTCTCTGAATGTCTTGTTAATTGGAATGCTTGCAATTTAATTTGTCCTTACGAACATACTAAAATACCATCAAGAAATTTTTAAAAATTATAAGAACTTTTGGTTGTTTCTAAAAGAATTCCAGGGCTTCAACCACAGAAGTAAATATTGTTAACAGTTATTATATTTTTATTCAGATATCAAAATGGGATATAAAATGTTCAGACTCTAGATAAAAAAAATTATCCTCTAGATAATTTCTTTCTCCCTACCAGTGCATTAAATGTTCATTTCACGGAATTCTTGGGAATGTTAGTCTCAGGAATATTCATATTAATATTGAGAAGTTGACATGACTTTCATTTTGCCAGAATCTTTTGATCTAATTGAGAAGTTAACAAGCATTTTCTATAAAGAGCCAGACAATAAGTATTTTAGGCTTTGCATCTTTATTTCAAATATTCATGCTCACTACAGTGCCCCAAGAGCAGCGATGGACAGTAAAGGACATAAATAGTTATAGATTTGTTAGAATAAAAGTTTATTACAAAATCTGGTACATTTGAGATGATGAGCCATAGTTTGCAAAGTCTGTATAATCTAAATTATTTTAAAATCAAACCTTTTAACAATTGCTATTAGTCTACAATTGTGCTTTTAATTGGCACATAGTAACTGTATATATTTATATGTATATGTATCAGTATTCTAATGTTCTACATATAGTCAGTAGATGTAAGAGAACAAAAGAAAAAGACAACTTAAAATCTCACTCTTGGCTGGGAATGGGACTTAGTATTAGAGTGTTTGCCTAGCATGCAAGAAGGCCTGGGTTTGATTCCTCAGCACCACATAAACAGAAAAAAAAAAAAAAGCCAGAAGTGGCACTGTGGCTCAAGTGGCAGAATGCTATCATTGAGCAAAAGAAGCTCAGAGAAAATGCCCAGGCCCTGAGTTCAAGCCCCAGGACTGGCAAAAAAAAAAAAAAAGAAAAGAAAAAAGAAAACAAGCCATCCTGTCACAGTTTAGTGACTCATACTCACTCACCACCATCACAGCAGAAGCTTCTATAGTGCTTTACAGCTCAGAAATCTTTTTTTCACTTATTATCCCATTTGCTCTTCAACAGTGTAAGTTACCTATGAGTGTGCCAGAGGTGGCATACGGTCAGTATGATACAAATGGGGAGGCTGAAGCTCGGCTTACTGCTTATAAGACTTAAGCTCCAAGGTGATCTTCTTATCAGAATTGTTTAAGTTGTACGTGGGATAGAAAAATCAATGCTGAAAGTCATGCTAAAGTTGAACACCCTCAACAAGGAAGAATTACATGCATATCTTGCTTCTGCTTTTCAGGTAAATTGTTTGTTTTCTCTTTAAGACCAGAAGATTTTTGTCTGCAGGAAGGAGAAGTAATTAGAAAGATAAGAGAATGATCTTGTATTCTAGTCTGCTAATGTCTGTTTTTATGCCAGAATTGTCCCTGTGGCACTGAGCCAGAGAGAATGAAGCAGCTATAAATGTCTAGGCAAAAGCCTGAAAAATAATTCACAGGAATGAAAACATACAATTAGGGACCTAGTGAGCTAAATTTGAAGATATATTCACAGCTTTGTGAGTGTTTGCAGTAGTAAAGAGTGATTCAGACAACCAAAAAGTAAGGAAGAAACGTATTTTTTTTTCCTTCAAAGAATGATACACCGTGAAGGTGCTAAAATATTGAAAGAAAGGCTGAAAATATTTCCTAAGTACAGAAAAAGTGTTACCTTGAGATCACAAAGAAGATTCTGCTGATCACTTCTCTATTTTTAACAGAAAAAAATATATATTCATAAAAAATTTAATTGGAAATAAGTTTTCTGATGAATGTATTAATGGTAAATTAGCATATATTAATTGCACAAAATAACAAGTCTCATTGTGACATTTCCATACATGCCTATAATGTACCTCTGCTGATCTTAACCCTTTTTAAAATTTTGTGTATCTCTGCACAGTCCTTAGGCAGACACAAAAGAGAGCAAACATGGCATTTCAGTGTATGCTCCATGAGACTTACAGTCTGCCCCTTCACTGGTAGAAAGGTATTAAGGGCCAGGTTGTTATGCGATGGGACATTATTTCCTATTTAGTTCCTCTGTTCTTAGTTCTGTTCTTGCACTTGAGGCAGACCTTTAAGAAGTCCCTCACCATTTCCCAGTTCCCAAATTCAGTTTTCCAGGCAACAACTACAAGGATACCCTTTGTCTTTCCTTTGAATGTACAAGGCAAGGTGTATTCTAAGCGGCCATCTGCTTTGATGCCAGCCTTCCAGTTCTGCTGCATTCAGAAAGCTGGCATTTCAAGGTATCCCCACCTTCATGGGCAAAGTCTTCAGTACTATGTTTTGGAGAAAGAATATGCAGCAACAGCCTACCACACACCAGAATGCAGCAAGGAATTGCTTAGATTTTTCCTAGCCTTGAAAGTATTCATAGAATCCTGCTACCTAAACAACTGATGGCCCAGTGATGAATTAATGCACACAATGGTGAGAACCACAGAAAGGAGAAGGGCAAATTACAGGCATGCAAGCAATCCAACTCAAGATGGTGAACAGCAGTGTCCAGAGGACTTCCCAGGTCCAGCCTCTTCCATTGAGTAAGACAGTTTAGCCAGTGAGTTGCTAGCTGGACTGCCTCCTCTTCATTGTAAACATTGGAAGACAATATACACTATGATATTGGTGCACAGCTGAAAGTGATATCCAGATGTCAGGAGCCATTACAAAGTTATAGATCTCACCCTAGCAAGGATCACTTGGGATGTCGGAAGCGATTCCTGTGCAGGTTTATCAGTGTCTCTCAGAGACACACTTCCTGCACACCAAGCAGCATTCCACAGCACCAATATGAGTACCTGAACACATTGACAATCTGCTTGCTTGCAATGGTGCTTTAAGGGAGGAGATACATTACGGGTAAAGAAATTGTGTCTATGATTTCAAGGTGTTTCATTGTACTAAGAAAAACAGCTAAAGTCTTAGAATTTGATGAAAAGTATAATAGAATCAATCAGCCTGCCCAAATTCATATATTCTTCACATGAAGTGTTGCATTGCCTCCTCCTTAGACTTATCTTACTAGTCCAAGAACTACTGATTCTAAATCAAGGGAGCTATTTGTATGGAAAGAAGTTAGAAATGTTTTTACCTGCCCATTATTGCATTCAATATGTAATATATTCCTATTGGGATGAATGGCAATGAATAACCTTTTTTAAAAATAGGTTGGATACACTCAAGGATTGGAAATTTCCTATAGTTCAAGCTCATCAGAGAATGAATGAGAAATGGTACAATGACCTTGTATGCCAGCAATCCAGACTAGTACTTGTTAAAAATGTGTCCCACATAGTCTACTTCTTATTGCAGTTTTGTTCCAATTCATTAAGTACTTGTTTAAACAAAGCACCTTTTAAATAATTTATACACTTGCACATTCAAGACACAATATTTTAAAGGAAGTAATAAAGTCTTTAACATTTAAATAAAATTTAAGGGGAGTTATTCTTAAAGAGAGCAGCCTCATTTTTAAATTTCATTTTTCTTTTTCTACTAAACAATGGATCTCAACTTCTGTATGGGTCAGTATTCTCCAAAGAAACAGAACTAATAGGAGGTGTGATATCAGACATTTATTTTAAGGAATTGGCTCATGCTGTTATGAATGCTAGTAAATCCAAAATCCACAAGGGAGGCATCAGACTGGAGACTCAAAGAAGTGTTGAGGTTATATTCAAGCACAAAGGCTGCCTGCTGGCAGAATTTTCTCTTGTATGGAGGAGGTCAGTCTATTGTCCTGTTGAGACTTTCAATTGACTAAACAAGGCCCATTCATACTATGGAGACTTACTTTATTTGTTAGCCCATCAGTTCAAAATGTGAATCTCATCTGTATGTTGATCTCAGTTTCATAGGAACATCCAGCATAAGGTTTAAGTAAATAGATACAAGCTATGACCTATCCAAATTGACATATAAAACTGGCCATCACAACTTCACCCAGACTATTCTATGGACTCGAAGAAGAAATACTGAATCTCTTATTGCCATACAATTTATATATTTAATTTAATTTTCTATGGAAAAACTACGGGTGTTTTTGCAATGGTTCTGTATAACAGAAGTTGCTTCCTTCGCAACCTTAGGGAAGAAGACAATTGTGTTCTATTTCTAAGGACAACTCTACCTCATCTCCCTAAAAGAATGAGGGGATGTATTTGCATGCAAACCTCAAATTTGAGAATCTTACCAAACATTTGACAAAACCATTGGATCACTGAAAAATCACATAGCCCCTTTCTGTCAAAAACCAGTCTGTTGAACTACAGAGAGAGAAGGTAGAGGGCAGGAGAAGGGAGAATATAATGGGCCAGGAAACCCTGAATTATTTTTAAAGCTATCAATCATCTTTCCCCACAAACCTCTAAACTTATTCACTTAGATTTCATCTGCTTGATGGATCTTTATAGAACACATTGAGAAATAAATAACAACAGTAACTAGGAAAACTTTGATGTTCACTCAGGAGTTCAAGGGCTTCAGAGGCCCCAGGATACCAGCTCTGAGAGCAGCTGCAAACCTTCTTGGAACAGAGAGCATGGAATGATAAAAGGGAAAATGAGCCTCCTAGAAACTATCTATTTTGACTTAAGTTAACATTTAATCCTTTTGGGTTATGGGTTTTTTTTTCCTTTACCTATTAAAAATTAAATTTGTCAAACAGTTTACCTAATCTTATATGTAGCAATCTGGTAAGGGTATTTCCTTGTAAAATATCATTATAAAACTATTACAGAGATAAAGTGTAGAAAAATAGAGTAATTATCATCACGTATAGATCCATGAAGAAGTAGTGTGGCATAATGGAGAAAGAAGTCTTTTAAATTTGATTTCAGACACCACTAGTTGGAAGTATTTCAATATTCATGTCCATATTCTTCCATGCCAGGCATTTCCTGGGGTTTCTGTCCAGATCTCATTGGCTTTTCTCTTTCTTTGCTGAGGAAGAAGGCAAGGCATACAAGGGAGCCTTCTCCCCATCTAGAAGACCAACCCATTAGGCTTTCATTTGGTTTTTCATTTGTGGGACAGGCAAATTGGAGTAAAAGGGGAAAGGAAAGGATAGCTGTTTAATTTAATGTGTTGTTATGGTTTAGGTAAAGGAGAAAAAAGCAAGCAAAGCACATGGTCTATTTCTTTAAGATTTCACTGTGGATCTCATTGCTTTTCAGAGCTGTGAAAATAAAGCCCGCCCCATAGGTTAGGAGAAAAATTGTAAAGATAGAAATCAAGAACTTTATGAGTTAAAGATGTATGATATGCAAGTAAGTAAATGAATAGATGACTGCCTACATTTCCTCTATGTGACTCCTTGGAAATTTCTAATCAGTACATGACATCTCTCCCAATATAAGCCTTAAAATTCTTCTCATGACCCTGGACCTTTCTGATTGAGTAAGGCAGACACTTGATCAAACCAATTTGAAACCAGGACAGTCCGTGTAGAAGGTTCAGTTCTAATTAGCCCTAGAACCAACATCCCACAGTGCAACTGATAATGGTGAGCAAAGAAGGCTGGTTCTAAAGACAATGAAGCTACTATCCAGAAAGCAAAGAAGATAAAATCCCAATGCCTATCACTTCTCCTTTCTAATGTCATGATCTATCCCTAAATTATTATGAATAAATTATCATTATTTTTAGGCTATTTAATGTATCTAACCAGGCACTGATGGCTCACTCCTATAATCCTGTAACCCAGGAGGCTGAGATCTGAGGATCGTGACTCAAAGCCAGTCCAAATAAAAATAAAATAGTTAACGTATCTGTTATTTGTAAATGAAAGTTGATACTAATAGAGTGAGTTTTTAAAAAACAAGAACAAAAGAGGGAGAAGGAAATACAGATTGGTGCCTTTCTGAGCAGATATATGTATGATAAAGATTATTTCCTTTCTAGTTATCCATCAGAAAAAAATGATATTGTATCATTTGTAAGAAAATGGAAAGACTCAGGCTGGGAAGGTTGCTTAGTGGTAGAGCGCTTGCCTTGCATGCCTGAGGCCCTGGGTTCGATTCCTCAGCACCACATAAGCAAAAAGAAAAAAGCCGGAAGTGGCGTTGTGGCTCAAGTGGTAGAGCGCTAGCCTTGAGCTGAAGAACTGAGGGACAGAGCCCAGGCCCAGAATTCAGGCCCCATGACCAGACCCCCCAAAAAGAAGAAAAGAAAAGAAAAGAAAAAGAAAATGGAAAGACTTGGAAAAAATTATATTAAATGAAGTAAACTAGACCTGGTAAAACAAAGGTTGCATCATTTTTCCCACTTGTGGTAGCTATAAATCTACAAGTAAGCATCTGAGTGGTATGCAAGTAGTTACAAATGAATTAACTGAAGTATAATAGATTCTATGGAAAGCTCAAATAGTATAGTTCTTTGGAAAAACTAAGTCAAAGCCCAACAAAATACATACCAGGAAATGGGTACTTGCAAGCAGGGGGAGGGAAAGGAGCAGATGAATAAGGGGAAAATGCAGTCAAGACTTCATTGTCTATACCACAAAATTAAGAAAAATAAGGGAAAGGATGGGTCAAAGAGGGTGAAAATGTTAAATGGATGGCACAGATCATGATGAATTGTATTCATAAACTGTTTTGTTAAGTAGCAAAAAAATAAATTCAATACATATCCTAAAAATTTAAGGTGCCTGTGGCTCATGCCTATAATCCTAACTACTCAGGAGGCTGAGGTCTGAGGATCATGGTTCAAAGCCAGTCCAAGCAAGAAAGTCTGTGAGACCCTTATCTCCAATTAACCATCACAAAACCAGAAGTAGAGCTGTGACTCAAAGTGACAGAGTGCTAGCCTTGAGTGAAAAAGCACAGGAACAGCACCCAAGCCCTGCATTCAAACACCATGACTGACAGGGGGGAAAAAGAAAGAAAGAAAAAAGAAAAGTGAGGGAAGGAGTGGGTTGGAAGGAGTGGGAAAGTATCTTGAAAGAGGTGAAATTAATCAAGATGCACTGTGTTCATCACTGTGTTCACCATGCGCTGTTGAATGGCCTCTCCTTTGTACAACTACTTAAAGATAATTTTTTTAATTTCTAAAGATTATCTTCTTTCTATGGAAACTTCTGCACTGAGTTAGGAATCAAATCTTTCAATTCCCCATATATTCAGCCATCATTGTCATTTTTTGTCTTTTCATAGCTAAAATTCAGAAACCCTGAAATGTAAAACATTCTATATTGCATGTCCTTTCTCTTCTAGCTTCACAGATGCACTGCTGCCCTCTGAAACTGTGCTGGTTTTTGTAAAGCAGTACAGCAATATTTACTGCCATTGGTGGGATCATATATCCTCTTGGGGGGAGCTACACATCATGAATAGGTAAAACTAACACAGGAAATCTTACCCTCTCATATTCACTGACTTCTTAATTTTGCTTTTTTTTCCTTTTTGTTGTTGTTGTTGTTGGTCATGGGGCTTGACCTCAGGGCTTGGACGCTGTCCTTGCGCTCTTCAGTTCAAGGCAAGTCCTCTACCACTTGAGCCACAGCGCCACTTCCTTGTTTTTATTCCCGTTTTCCTTATTAATCATCTCAAGAAATCTCACTGGCCCAGCATCCATTTCTACACCTTCAATACAAGCTTAATTCCACTTGTCTGCCATTCCCAGGGCTCGTCCCTTGCTGCCACCCACAGAGGCATTCATTCTTCTATAATAATGTAGCCTAAAACACATTATTTTGTGGGTATTTCTACTCTCCATCTACACTATCACAGTGTCTCACAAATTGACAATCATCAAACACTGGATGAACAAGCAAGTGTGGGAGTAAGTGAATGAATGGTGACTCCCTCATACAACATTTCTAACACTGTAGTCATATATTTCAAGCACATCATTCTTTTAATATGAGGACAGGTAACCAGCATGCTCTCTGACTAAGCTCCTATAATTATACCCCTTTTCATTTTGTACTCTATTGTCTCCATTTCCTTAAGACTCTGTGACAGGCATTTGTTGTGCTGATGTGATCAGTTACTTAATTAACATTAATCTATCCTTTGTTGTGAAGATATTTTGTGTTACGATTGAAGTTATTAATCAGTAGGCTTTAAATAAGGGAGACTATTCTCAATAATCTAGGTGGGTCATATTCTTCATTTAAAAGACTTCAAGAACAGAGCTGTGATCATCCTGAAGGAGAAATTCCAGTTGTGTGCAGCAGGTTCAGCTTATGCTAAAAGGTCCAGCTTCGCTTTCCTAACCACCTACCTTACAGATTTGACTAGACTAGCCCGCCCCACAACTGTATAACCAATTCCCTGCAATAAATCTCTGAGTGTACCTCTCCTACTGCTTCTGCTTCCTTGGGTTAACTGTGACTGACCGACAGACAACAGACTACACGTAAAATATGGCTTTATATTAGCATACTTTCTGTTTCCTTCCCTTTTTATTCAATGATTTTGGAAATGGCCACAATGGCTGAGGATAATCTTAAGATCTTTCATTGTGGAGCTGGGAATGTGGCTTAGTGGTAGAGTGGTTGCTTAGCATGCATGAAACCTTGGGTTCGATTCCTCAGTACCACATAAACAGAAAAAGGTGGAAGTGGCGCTGTGGCTCAAGTGGCAGGGTGCTAGCCTCCAGCAAAAGAACTTAGGGATAGTGCCTAGGCACTGAGTTCAAGCCCCAGGACTGCAAAAAAAGAATCTTTCATTAAGTATTATTGGCATTACAAGTTTTTTCATAGTCCTTTAGAAAAGTTATCATAGTTTATATAATCAAGTAAAGGTATATTCTTCATTAAAACATAACATACGTTCTACTCACTTCTTCCTTTGGAGTGTTTTGAGATTTCCCTTTTATTTATATTGTTTCTAGTCTGTTTGCCATTTGTTCATATGTACAATCACTTGGGCTAATCTGGCAGTTAAAATCAATTGTTGTAAGTTTTCAGTAATGATGATTGCCTGCAAATTCTAAAACTTTTCTTCATCTTTGACAACCATTTTTAAAAATTTCTTCTTCATTCCATTGCCAAGGTTTCCTCCACATGGTCTGAAAACACTACGTAAATTCTAGAAATGTGGTTCAGTGGCAACATGAATGCTTTGTAAGCCCAAGGTCCTGAGTTTAATCACAAGCACCAAAACCAAAAGCCTCATCCAGCACACTAGTGAATTCACGAGCTTTGTCATTGTATTCATTTATCAGGTGTTGGTTTCTATAGGCACACTAATTTTTCTCAAGAGGAAAATTAAATTTTTCTCCCAAACCATCATTCTTATAGCACAGAAAGAGATGTATCCTTAAATAGTGTTTCTAAAGCACATATCTCTTGAGTAGGATGTACATTTACAAATCTTTTATTTTTCACAAACTTCATCTTCCAACTCAGGTTTGGAGATATTGCATCTATGTATAATTCTCCTTTCCTCCCTCCTAAGCAATGGTTTTCCCTTCTGTGTTCAGCATGAAGGATGGAACTCAAATGACATCATTTCTCTTTTCCCTAATCACACAGCTGCATTGTTAGTCTTCCCTGCTTTACATGTGTGAGTGCACATGTGTGTATGTGTGTATATGTGTGTTTAAGAGAGAAAAAGATTGTTTACTCTAACTTGCATGCATTTTCACCTAATAATCATTTTATTCACTCCTATCTCTTCTCTATCCTGCCCCTTGTTCCAAGTAAAATCTTTGCTTCCTATTGTTTTCCTTCTTTCTCTTCCTTGGTCCCTTTTGAAACCTCTTTCTCTTTGTCCCAAGCAATTTACACTCATTGTGCAGATCTAGCTTGCTTGCGTGGTTTAGTTTTTAAAATGTTGATCAATTAGCCAGTACATAGCAGCTGAACACAGAGATAGGGTAAAGAATATTTTGTGTGGTTATGCATAGTGGTTATGCATAGTTATGCATAGTGGTGTTACCTTGTATCACTCTTCCAAGCCAAAGATAGCAAACAACTTATAAACAAAAGATCTGAGGGTATAGCTTAAGTGGTAGAGTTCTTGCCTATCACAAGCAACACCCTGAGTTCAATCCCCAGTGTTGTGAAAAAGGACAGAATAAAGAAATGATGGGAAGGAAGGAGAGAGAAAGAGGAGAGCGGAGAGGAAGGCAAGGCTACCTAATCACTCAGAACCCTGGGCTGATAGCAACTTAGTCATCTTCATAAAGTAGCTTTTTAAAGGTGTTCTAAGAGAACCATGGACCAGAACTAACTAACTTTAAAAGGGCTATAAAGTTAATTTCTCTCTTGGTAGTCATATGTGCTTATAACAGCCCCATGACTATAGAAGAATAGATAACCAAGCTTGATGGCACTGAGTCTAGCAGTTTCTATCATAAATGGATTAAGTCAGAAGGGCAAATAAATAGTTAAGTAAAAATTCAGAGCCTCTGGTAGATGCTCTCAATTAAGGATTGACCTATTAGAATCAACTGGAAAGTTGTTCTTCATCACATAGGCACAGATAGATCTACCCAGATGGATCTATCTAGATCTACCTAGATCTACCAACAGAACCAATATTTTCCCAAGAAGTAAAAACTGGAATGGGAATGTGTATTCAGAAAAACTGCCTGTGATGATTCTGATTTAAGCCTCTGTTGAGAACATCTGTGTGAAAAGATAGTGAGAAACAATAGTAAGAAAGAAAAAACCACTTGTGTCACTATCTTGGGGTTTATTTTAATTAACATCATCTTATCAGACTTTTTCTTCATGTCCTAGACATATACTGGTTATTGCAAATAAGGGAAACCATGGGACCTATGTTTCTTTGCGCCTGGCTTACGTCACTTAATATAATTTTTTCCAAGTCTTTCCATTTCCTAACGAATGGGGCAATGTCATTCTTTCTGATGGAGGCATAGAATTCCATTGTGTATATATACCACATTTTCTTGATCCATTCATCTATCGAGGACTATCTGGGTTGGTTCCATATCTTAGCTATGGTAAATAATGCTGCAATAAACATAGTTGTGCTGGTAGCTTTAGTATGGGCTTGTTTGTGATCATTTGGGTAAATGTCCAAAAGTGGGATTGCTGGGTCATAGGGGAGCTCTATGTGGAGTCTTTTGAGGAACCTCCATACTGCTTTCCAAAGTGGTTGAACAAGTTTACACTCCCACCAACAATGTAGTAAGGTTCCCTTCTGTCCACATCCCCTCCAGCATTTTTTGTTATTAGAGTTCTTGATTATAGCCATTCTAACTGGGGTGAGATGGTATCTCAATGTTGTTTTGATTTGCATTTCTTGTATGGCTAGAGAGGTTGAGCATTTCTTCATGTGTTTATTGGCCATCTTTCTTTCCCCTTCAGAGAAGTTTCTCTTTAAGTCTTTAGCCCACTAACAGAAAGAACAGTGTTGGAGGAATATTAATACCAAATTTCAAACTTTACTACAAAGCCATAGTAATCAAAACAGCTTGGTACTGGCACTAGAACAGACCTCAGGACCAATGGAATAGAATTGAAAGCCCAGAAATGAACCTAAAGACCTATAGCCATCTAATCTTCGATAAGGGAGCTAAAAAAAATAGAATGGAAGAAAGACAGCCTCTTCAGTAAATGGTGCTGACAAAATTGGTTAACTACTTGTAGAAAACTAAAGCTAGATCCTTACACCTTGCACCAGAATCAACTCCAAATGGATCAAAGACCTCGGAGTCAAAGCAGACCCTCTGAAAACATTACAGGATGGAATAGGAGAAACCCTAGGTCTCCTTGGCACAGGCCGAAATTTTCTTAACAGAGACTCAGAAACACAACAAATCAAAAAAAAAGTTGGATAAATGGGATTGCATGAAATTGCAGAGCTTCTGCATGACAAAGGACATAGCTAGCAAAATCAATAGAAAGCCCACAGATTGGGAAAAGATCTTCACTAGCCATACAATGGGCAAGGATCTCGTATCTAAAGTATATCTGGAATTCAAAAAATTAAGTCCCCAAAAACAAATCTTCAAAGAAACAACTGCCACTTTGGAAAGCAGTATGGAGGGTCCTCAAAAGACTCCATATAGAGCTCCCCAATGACCCAGCAATCCCACTTTTGGACATTTACCCAAATGATCACAAACAAGACCATACTAAAGCTACCAGCACAACTATGTTATTTATCATAGCTAAGATATGGAACCAACCCAGATAGTCCTCGATAGATGAATGGATCAAGAAAATGTGGTATATATACACAATGGAATTCTATGCCTCCATCAGAAAGAATGACATTGCCCCATTTGTTAGGAAATGGACTTGGAAAAAATTATATTAAGTGAAGTAAGCCAGGTGCAAAGAAACATAGGTCCCATGGTTTCTCTTATTTGCAATAACCAGTATATGTCTGGGACAAGCAGAAAAAGTCAGATAAGTTGATGTTAGGGGAATGAACCCCAAGATAAGGATTTAAATGGTGTTTCTTTCTTGCTATTGTTTCTAACATGTTTAAAAGATGATTTCTATGTTGCTTGTATGTCCCTCCCCCACGGTATAACCCCTGCTTTTGCTGTATTTGATGTCGGTATAATTTGTGGAGGGGAAGGGCAAAAACAAATAGTTTAACTAGGGATATAGGTAGACCCATTGCAACAATGAGATGCACAAGTCGTTATGTAGAAAACGAACTTTACAACTTTGGTGCGGGGTGGGAAGTGGGGGGGAGAAGGATCGTGTCGGGGGATGTTAGGGGAGTATGGAAAGGGATAGAAAGGGGAAACAAAGAGGAGGCAACAATGCTTGATAAGAAATGAACTTGTTATCTTTCCCATGTAATTGTAACTCCTCTGTATGGTATTTTCACAATAAAAATTTTTAAAAAATTAAAAAAAGAAATTTTGGCCTGTGTATTGGCCATTCTTATTTCTTCTTCAGAGAAATTTCTCTTTAGGTCTTTAGCCCACTTATTTATCAGGCAGTTGTTTCTTTGAGGACTTGTTGGGGGATTTAATTTTTTGAGTTCCAAGTATATTTTAGATATGAGACCCTTGTCTGTTGTATGGCTAGTGAATATCTTCTCTGAATCCATGGGCTTTTGATTGATCTTGCTAGCTATGTCTTTTGCCTTACAGAACCTCTGCAGCTTCAGGTAATCCCATTTGTCCAACCTTTCTTTGATTTGTTGTGTTTTTGAGTCCCTATTAAGAAAATTTCAGCCTGTGCCAAGGAGACCTAGGGTTTCTCCTATTCCATCCTGTAATGTTTTCAGGGTGTCTGCTTTGACTCCAACGTCTTTGATCCCTAACATATTTATAAGGTACCATGTGATTTTTTGTTGCTTTGTATGTATAACCCCTGTTTTCACTGTATTTGATGTTGGTATAATTTGGGGAGGGAAAGGGAAAAAACAAATTGTTTAAATAGGGATACAGGTTGATCCATTGTAACAATGAGATGTACAAGACGCTATGTTGAAAAGGAACTTTACAATTTAGGCAGGATGGGGTTGGGGGTGAGGGGTGGGGGAGTGTAGTTGAGGAGATGGGAGGGCAGGGATGGTAGAGGAAAAACAAAGGAGGAGGCGACAATGCTTGTTGAGAAATGTACTCATTATCATGCCCATGTAATTGTAACCCCTCTGTACAGTATTTTCACAATAAAAAGAAGAAGAAATACCTCTCAAAAGAAAAATAGTAAAACTATGTTTTTCTTAAAAAAAAAAAAAAGAAAGAAATGTACTCATTACCTTGCTCATGTAACTGTAACCCGTCTGTACATTGTTTTCACAATAAAAAACTTATCTCAAAAAAAAAAAAGATAGAGAGACACGCAAAGCGAAAAGCAGCTCCACACACAGGAATTTCCAAGTATCTAAATAGGTGACTTCCAGCTGTTAATCTCTAAAAACAGATGGAGTTGGTGGAAAGACAGCTTCATGACTTAAGCTTTGTAAGGAGCAGAGCTGAACAATGTGAGTCTAGTTCAGCAATATCAGACAGCAACAATACCAAGGACACATTAGAGGTGCTGTGTAACAGAGATCAGCAAGAAAAGTTCCATAGCTCTGCTGCAGTGCGAATGGTATATATGACCTAGGGAAGATCAGGTTGGATGGCAAATTCACTAAGTCTGGGCCCATGTAACAGAAAAGGGACTGATGGGAGCCCACTTATTCCCTCAGTTTCAGTGGTTCTCAATTCTGCTGTACTTGAGTATCTTCCAGATACTGCTCAGATTTTTCAGGGTCGATGCTCCTACCAAAACAAACAAATCATAATGAAGTTTCTCCTACTCTGTTCGCCACTTCACAAAAACTGCTGTTATTTAAATCTTGCTCTTCTAGCCTATGGATCCTAGAGAAATAACTTCTCGCTGCTGCCCTCTCTTTGCTTCTCTTCTTCACACCGCCCCTAAGGAAGGAAACCTGCTAGCTCCCTCCAAGCAGATGCTCCTGCATCCTTGTGAGTGCTGCAAAGAAGCAATGATAGCAAAGAAGCTATCAGTGATGGATGATCAAGGAAACACAGTTGTCCCTCGGGATCTACAGTGGATTGATTCCAAGACCCCTTGCAGATTCCAAAACTGAAAGATGCTCAGGTCCCTTCTGTAAAATAGTACCGCATTTGCATATGGCATACGTATATCTTCCACACACACATTAAACCATCTCTAGATTACTTAAAATACCCAAAACAGCATATATGCTGTATAAATGCTTCTCGTACCCTACTTCAGGAAATAGTAACGAGTTACTATTTTTCCTAATATTCTTCCATTATTCTTCTGGATACTTCCCTTAATATTTTCCAACTGTAACATATTAAATCCACAGATGAAGAGCCCATAAATGATAGGAAATAGAGAAATTGTCAAATTCCTTACAAAGTATATAAAAATATCAGATCCAAGTTCTGTCTTTTTACTACATAATGCTGACTCAAAACAATCTCTTAAATCAATCAATATTATTTTTGAAGAGCATATAGTTATAAGTGAGTCATTTCATGAGCTGAGTTTAATTTCAAACTTTTTCTTATTCCTGGAAGAAGACTTATTCTTTTTATCTAATTCACAGTTACAAATGGCAGTAAAAACAGGGGGGTGGGGGTGAGGAGGGGTGGGAGATGGGAAGGGATGGGAAGGGGAAACAAAGGAGGAGGCTACAATGCTTGATAAGAAATGTACTCATTATCTTGCCCATGTAATTGTAACCCCTCTGTACAGTATTTTCACAATTAAAAAAGAAAGAAAGAAAGATGAAAAAAAGAAAGCCAAACTGGCAGGTTTTCCTGAGCAGGCAGGAGTTTTCTGGCTATCAACAGATCCCACTACACTTTGTCTGCAGACAAAAGGTAACCTTCAAAATGCTGAGGTAGCAAATTTCATTTCAAGGATGTTGGATGCCTTGTTCAATAAATGGCCCAGTCTCCTCTTTTATGAATGGAGGTTAGGATATGAATCTATAGACACTCTGACTCTCTCAGCCTTTAAATGCAGGCATCCTTGAAATACACAACACTACAGAGATCAAGAACATTAGGAAGAGACCTGGATTTCCTCTAGAATCTGATGAGTGCCTAGAAGAACAAAAAGACCATTATCTTGTTTAACTTACTGTCATACTTTTTGAGGAACTAAAACTCTATGTGTATAGACTTTGGGCTACTCTCCCACCGGGAGATGCAGATTGCCATGGCCTCTTAGCTGGTCGTGAGTAGCAATTTAAGCTTCTCTGCTTATGGAACATGACCACTCACAAACTGAATTCATATGTTTATGAACTGAGACATCTAGAAGCTATTTTTCATACAAAAGAAGATTAAAAAATTGATCAAGGATGTATAAGAGAAAGGGGGATCAAGGTAAAGAGGATATAGACAAGTTGGCCTATATCTTACCCCTTACATTTAGAAGCAGGTTTTCAGGATCAATGAGGACAGTGGTAAAATGGTGAAACAAAGGAAAAAGGGGAGCCAAGGCAGCAGCGATATTGACAAGATGCTATGTACAATCCAGGGGGAATGGAGGGAAGGAAAGAGGGAGAAAAATGAGGGAGGGGCTTAACAACTTAGATAAGAAATGTACTGACTTCCTTACATAACTGTAGCCACTCTGTACAACACCTTGACAATAAAAATAAAATAAAAAAGACAATAAATCATTATCAACAACAATAACAAAAAGAAGGCTAGCTGGGGCACACTTTTTTTGAGTACAAGCAGTGCTGGTTTGAGCTCTAAAGGCCCACATGATTGGCAGAACTGGGGAGAGACAGGCCCTCACTCTATCTACATGACTGTTTTGTGGGTTTGTGGAGCAGATCTGTCTTGCAGTACCACCCACTCAATAGACAGGTAGAGGCCTCATGAAATCTGACAGCTAATGTAATGCTAATCTTCCCTCAAGTAACCCAAGTTCACATACTCCTACGAAGAAACCTAAGAAGTTTAGGTGAAAAACTCTCAGAGATGTTCACTGCTGTTGGAACAGAAACAGAAAGCACTTTCTTTTTCATCTCCTTCCCACCTCTAGGACTACAGGGAAGGAAAGACTTTGCCAGGAATCTCTCACCCAAGAATGTCACATGGATACCGGTTCCCTCTCCAGGAGGCTGTGACACCTGTCCTTCCTGTGAAGACAGGTGGAGGCTTGCAGCAGGCTTTGGGGAAGACAGCAGGTTGTTGGCAAGGATTTTCTGCAGTTCTTTTCAGCGGCTCTCATATTCAGGTGCTTTTGTGACCAGCTGCCAACTCAAGGCACTAATTAATTAAAGAGCTCTCCTTGCCAGGGATATTGGCCATTTTTGACATCTTGGTTGGACACTTGAACTCATGGAGACTTAGTACTGGAAGAGAAGCTCTGGCTTCACTACATTTGATCTCCCCATTGGGAAAAGCCAAGTGCCCAGAGTTGCGACAATCCTATTAAGTACCAGTTTCCTTTGCCAGAAAAACAGGGCACTCTTTTCTTTATTCTTCCCATGAGGAAAACTCCCCCTGAGTCATTTACTGGGCTCTTTGCTTATCATACAGTTCCACACCAGCAGCATCATTTTTGATAGACATTTGTAGGCATTTCCACATGGCTGCATGGTCTGTGGTTTTTAAAGGAGATCATTAAATTTATGCTGTATCCCACACAGTGCAGGACAGAGCTTATGATCTCCTGTGATGGTATTTAAAATCCTAGCATGATGGAGAATTGCCAACATGAGCTTTTCATTCATTCCCATGGGGCACGCAAGTCTTTGAGATCAGCTTCCAGTCCCTGACTCAAAACACAAATGGTCCTCTGCCAGCAAATAGATAGTCTACTCAATAACAGAAAGCTGTGTTTAGACCCTGACCTTATGCAGATTTAGAATGGGTCAGGTAGAATAAATTAGTGGCTCTTCTGGGAGGGTTACTTACAACTGATTCCTTCCTACCATCATGTTAGTTTGCACATTTATCATAGAACTCACAGTTTCGTGATTTATTTATTCAGTTTTATACTGAGTTTATACTAAGTCATGAGCTCTTTTTTCACAGAATAGTAAAATTCTATGAGATAGGGACTTTTCTATTGTATGGAGTCCAATATAGAGTGTGACCAAGATTTATTCAAGTATATAAACCTCAAATTGCCTCAAATATTCCAACAAAACTAAGCTCTCTGAGCTAAACATTTTAGTCATTATCTCATGAACTCAGTTGTAACAGACATTTGCTTATCTTTTATCCTCCAAAAACTCTTGAGCCCCTCAGTATGTATTAAATAATTAATAAATTGAGTCTAACATGAATTTGAATCATCTTCTCAGCCACGAACTAAGGATCTAAATAAATTTACTGTGTCTGAAATGGTAGGATGGGGAGATAGAAACAATTTACAACAATAGAAACTATTTACAACAGTACCTTGTTACTGGATACATTAAGTAAAGAGGGAAAGAGGAAAGGGAAGAGAAGGAAGGCTGGAAGAGAAATAAGAGAGAAAGCTAAAGAGAGAATAAACAAAGAGTGTAACAAGGAAAGAAAAAAGAAATGTATGCACTTATTGAGATGCACAGGCTAAGAAATATGGTTGCAAATATGTCTGGTGCTAGTTTACATTATTTAAAAGACCAGAAACATGCTCTTTCCACAACACAATTAACTTTTTATAGTCAAGCTATAATGATAGTAAAATTCTAAAAAAAAAAAAAAAAAAAAAAAGTGAAAAAGAAAGAAGCCTACATCTTTTTGTTAATCCTTAAAATAATGTATTCAAGCAGCTATAATCTGCATAACCACAAATAGTCTTCAGGTGTCAAGCTACATTTGCCTAATCTGACACTTATCTCTGCTTGAGCCGAGTAGAAACATAAAACTTAAACCACCAATAGCAGGTTCCATAAAATCTTGGCAATAGATTCAGAAATGTCTCTGGTTCTAAGGGAAGGCATAACTGCAGGGTTCAAAGAAGTTTTAAACTTCATGAAGTGTTACAAAATCCAACTCTAAATCACCACACTTTTCTAATTAAACAGTTAAATTGGTAAATCTTTTGTGACTTCAAGGCACATACCTGAATCACTCACCTCTTTCATATTGTTACTATTGTTACTGACAAGATTAAGACAAGGCCTTGGGAAACACTGTCCAAACAGGATATCTTATTACTGGATGGCTTTGGGACAGTTAATTAACTTCTCAGTCTCCCCATTTCATCATCTAGAAATAGAGATGGTAACTGTACCTCATTAACTGTATAGTGAGAATAAAATGTATTAATCCTTATAGAGGGTATAGTATAGTGATTGGCACATCCTAGAACTTCAATGAATATTACATTTATTTAATCAATAAATGTTAGTCTTTGTTTTCATCCAGCTACATTTGCTTCTTTACTCTTCCATATATACTGTAAGCACTTTGTGGTCTTAGATATTTATAATGGTTGTGGCCTGTGCCAGTATAAAGCCCTTCTCCCAAGGAACTGTGTAAGTAACTGCCTCCGCCCCTCTTTGACCAAACGACACCTTTTCAGCCTATGGCAGAAGACAATCTTTCACCCACTACTCATTGTTACTTCACATTCTAAGACAACATGTAATTCATCCATTCTGTTTACTACATATTGTCTGTATCTCTGACCAAAAGAACAAATTCCAAGATGGAAGAGACAAAAACTACATGATAATAAATGAATAACTAGAATTACTTCCATTGGCATCACTAATTTCTATCATAACAAGTAATACAACCACAGAGTTTGAGAGTTAAGAATGGGTATGAAGGTCATCTCATCCCTAGACCAAATCCTTTAGTAAAAGGCCCTGAATTCAAGACACTATGTATGTTGACCCTGTCTCTACATCCTCTGCTGAAAAAGTTACAGGTCCAAGTGCACATCTACCTCATGTTCTGGCCACACAGTACAGCCACCAGCTCCTTAACCGAGCAGATCTGAGGCCACCACACACAGCTGCCTTATTGTGAGATCAGCTGAAGCAGTAATTTAGGAGATTATAGCAATCCACAAAGTGTACAATTAAAATAATAAAGAAAAACAATCAACATGAGAAGAGAGAAGAGGGAAAGATTGCGCTTGTCTATATAGCAAAGATCATTTATGTAAACAAAAGGCGAACACAAAGCTAAAATCAGAGGTTGCAATTAGTCCAATTGTAGAGTAACTTGGTTCCATTTTGAGCAACAATAGCCAGAGTGTTCATTCTTAATTGGGGTAAATTAAGTATTCTATCTACTCCACTGGTATCAAAAGATTTACAAGCCCATATAGTTATCCAATTATACATAGTCTTCTCCATTCTTGGTATCTTTTTCTGTTTTTCACATCTCATGCACTTTGATATAGACAGGAAAATGAGCTATCTCTCTTCATGCAACTCCAGCAGAGCACATTACACAAAATTAAAGGTGCATGTGTATGTCTTCGTACCTGTATGCATGCTTCTACCTCAGTCTTGATGATAAAAGCTTCTGGAAAACTATGAAAAGAAAATGGGTAAGGATGCAAGGCTAAAGAGTTGCTCTAGAATCTGTGCAACTCGATAAGATAGTAACCTAAAAGAAAAACTCAGACTCACCACAGAAACACTATTTTCAGCTGAAGGTTGTAACAAGTGGAATCCAGCTAGCAATTAGGCAGGTGAAAAGTGTACAGGGTGGCATTTGCCCCCCCCCATCGCATAAAGAAAAAAAATACTACAATCATTAAATGCCCTTTTGTATGTCTAATTTGCCAAATTAGCCAGAGCTCTTTATTTCTGCTACCCCTTTAAATGATTTGGCAGTCTGGAATTGCTGTGACAAAAAAAATCATGTTTTATTATAGCAGGTGCTCATGTGTGTGGGGGTTTGCTGCTAATTACCACTATCTCCCATGTATTCTGAAGTATGTACTACATGGGCAGCTACATCTGAACCACAGACAGCAAAGGTCATATTCTTGAACTTGTTTCTATGCAGATGCAGTCGTGAAAAATCACAGCTTGAAGGAGATCAGAGCAACGTATTTTATGACATTTAACCTTAACCACCTTTCTTCTTATTAGCAGAGTTACTGCTGCAGACAATGAGTGTATCACACAATCCATGGGTCTAAATGTGTGCTGTTCATTTTGAAGGAACAGTGACAGTAAACAGCAGCTTCTGGTAGGTGCTGATGTGTTTGCTTCAGTGTGGGCAGTGGTATGGTGGTAAGGCCTCAGTTATAAAGATGCCTCAGCCCCCCAAAAAACACCAGGAAATGCTACTGATGTGATTCTGTTGCTATTTTTTTTTACCACCTGGTATGATTAAAGTGCAGACTTAAGATTGCTACATATTATTCCATGTAAAATGATTCAAATTTATTCTTTTGATTCTTGCTTAGGATTAAAAAATACACAGAAACAGGTAATGCTTTTCATTTGATCATGAGACTGCTGCTTTCCACAACCAGTTCTAATCCTATAAACTATTGGTGTGATCCTAGGGATATGTGTCCTTCCCTTTGCTAATGTCGTTGTCATAAGCTTAAGAATAAAAATCCCTAGCCTAGGGATACTACATTAGAACACTATGGAAGAATTGCCAGTATCCACACTACTCAATTATCTCCATGGCTACTCCAGCAAAAGCAAGGAAGGCACATTCCCAGTAGTGCTTCCTATCCTTCAGGCCAGGTCCTTCCTCCATTGAAATGTCTTTCAGTGAAGAGAAGAGCCCCCTCTATCCACACTATTGACTCTTTTTGGCTAAGACCACAGTGATAACTACCCCAACATACCAAAAATGCTAACAATCAAAAGGGATTTGTACTTGATAAAGGGAATAGATCAATATTCATTTCAAGGAGAGAAACATAGTATTTTTTTGTTTTGTATCTCTACGCAAGCAATAACAATGTGAATGCTCTATGTGCTGGCATAAAATATCCAAAGAGACTCTTTCTGTCCTTTCTTTTTTACCCCAAGCCTGCTTCCAGAGGCCTTCAGAGGAACACTTTACTATGCTAAAGTTATGGATTAGTAAGCATTATTAAATGTTTACTTTGTGCTCAAGAATTGTGACAGGTGCTAGAGATATAGAAAGAGGTATTTACTCTACTATTAAGAAGATTTCATGCTTCATTTATGAAGAAATGCTTTGCTGCTACAAAGTTAGAATCTATAATAATACTGACTTAAACTTAAGTGTATAATTATTATGAATTCGAATTCCGCAGAATTAAAAACGCACATGAATATATTTCTCCAGTACAACTATAGTTTCCCAAATGTTGATGCTGGCCCAAATCTATTTGTGTACATTAAACATAAAAATAAAATCAGAATCAAAGCTATCAAGTCTCATTGTTTTCAGGAAGCACAGGAATGGAATAATAATGAATAATGAATCTCACAGAGGTACTCAGTAACTTGAGCAACACTGTAGAGCTTGTGGGTGATGGATCTGTGACTCCAGTCATAGACTAAGGCCCCAGGGCTTGTACTTTTAGCCCTAGCACCTTCCACTATCCTGTCTCTCAGGAAGAGTGGGATAGGGAAAAGGCAATTATATAAGCCGAAACCAGCCAGTGAGACTTGAAAGGAAAAAATCCAGAATCAGTTTTCTTATCTGAAACATTACAAATGAGAGCTAGGGATCCTTTCTGTAATGGGGCAGTGACAGGAGAGGGAGGTGGCAAGAAATAGGGAAAGGATGAACAGGGGCAGGAAAGCTACTGTACCCTCTGTGTTTGGCCATGATGCAATCTTGCTTCTGACAAATCAGTGGGCTGTGTTGGCACATGTTGAAAAGGATAGGAATTTTGAAAATGTGCCTATGTTGTCCTATACCCAGAACCAGTGCTCTGCCCAAAATGAACCTTTGCTTCTTCCCAAAACTATTTTGAAAGTAAGCAGCATTTAAATTTACTTGAAATGGTACCATTGGCTGTGGCTTCTCCAGAACATGGGATATGTCACTCCAGGGGGAGGGGTGCACTGAGAAATGTCCTCAGTGCTAACAGGGTTGACTTCATCTTTGTGCCCTTTCTAAGGGCATGGGAAGAAGGCTCTGTGACTTACAGCCTGGAAATTCTGCCAAGAGACTGGGAGTCATGGGAATGTGCCCAGTAAGCTTTGTGGAGGTCAGCAAATGTCACCCGGGCATTTAGTCTTTAAATGAGGAACACAGATATAATAAAGTTCAAAGGACAGGGACCCAACCCTTAGTATGTACCTTAAACACCAATATCACTATCTCAGCCCATGTTTACTCAAGGACCTGCTCATCAACATTGAGGAAAAGCTTGAATCTTCCAATAGCTCATCATATTCTGTCTACTTAGTCAACTCTTCCAGAGAGAGAAGTACTTTGTCTATGGGAGGGAAGCATCACCAATGTCTATTAAAAGTAAGTTTTACACCATGTCCTTTCTGGACACTTAGTACATCTTTAATTATGGTGGAGAAGCCTAAGTCAAAACCCAAAGCTAAATTAATCATATACTATCGCCAAAAAATAACCCACAAAATTACCATCAACAACAGGTAGATTTCCTTTAAGTTCCCACGTCTTTTATTTTATATTTTTGGTGGCACTGGGATTTGAATTCAGAGATGTATGCTTGCCTGGCAGGCACTCTACCACTGAGCCACCCCTCTAGAATTCTTTCTAAAACAAATATTTTTACCTCACAATGTTTTGTCTATTTTTTAAATTTTTTAACTAAACTAACTAAATTAACTATCTTTTAAAGTCATTTATATGGGTCAAGATGTCCGAATTGCAGGGAGCTATGGAAGAAGAGAAATACAACCACCTCCTCCTTCTTGCCCCAAGCCAAATAATAAGAACAACAATAATAATTATAAATTATATTATAAACCATAGAAATGGTAGGTGAATCTGTAAAATAAACTTCCAACCTAAGCTCCTAGTTTTATGACTAGTGATGGGGTTTCTGGAAGGGATTCCAGATTATTATCTGTAGATAGAAATTATGGCAGGATGAAGCAGGATGATTTGATACCAATTCAAGTAATTCAGGAAACCAGTATCTCTGCACCTTTACCCATCCCTAGCTTCATGTATCCCTGACCCTTATCCCCATCTTCCACCCTCATTTTCTCTGGTCTATGGCCCTGATAGGAATCCCAAGAGAGAGAATGAACTTAGGGAAAGAATGAAGATTTTTCTCTTGAGCATCACTTTCAAATTTAAATGCTATGAGTTCAATAGCTCTGTGTCAGAATTTCCTTGCACAGAAAGTGCTGAGTCAAAATAAATCCAAACAAGAGATGTGAAAACATCAAGATACAAAGAGAGAAACACCAAAGAACATGAAATAAGTAGCATTAGACAGTGAGGCCTACTTAAATATCATTCTCTGTGTTTATCAATCTGACACACTCTCCATGTACCAATTTCAATTAAATAGTATAGGACGGAAAGTTTGTGGAGGATACAGATGAGATCTATCCTGCACAATCTCCTTATATTGGAGATATTTGATAAATAAATCTTAATAAATGAATGGATTCATGGGATTCCCCTAGCTTTTTGTAACTTTTCTATGTCTGAAAAAAGAACAAGGTTCTTATAACTCTACAGCATGGTGTTTGAGAGGAAGTTTTGTGGGAATCTGCCATCTTTGGCTAAAATAAACCTGTGAGTCTACACAGCTATTGATTAACACCTTATTTTAGTGCTGAAAAAAACTTTGATAAGTCTTGAACACACACACACACACACACACACACACACACACGCACACACACATATTCCTTAATTAACTCCGGTGGAAAGCAAAGAATTGCTAGAGTCCCAGAATGTTCTCACACTAATTGATATTCATGTATATAGTAAATCCATTCATTGAATAAGCATTCATGAATTCTCACTACCTGTGAAGTATTATTGTTTACTGTTCTTAACAGAATCAGTCATTCTTCTGCTTTTTCCAAGAGCTAATAGTGTAGGGGGAAATTGGAACTATAAATAAGTATTTAAATTCCAGTGGGAGGGAGAATGTGGCAGTAAAACACTAAAAGCAATGGTTCTGCAGGGCGTCAGACTGCCTGGATTCACGTCCTGGCTCCAACTGAAATGTCCTCAAGCAAGTTCTTTATTGCCTCTAGGCCTCAATTTCCTTATCTATAAAATGGTAATGATATTACTTACCTAAATGGTTGTTATAAAAATGAAATGAAGTGATCCGCAGAAAGTACTTTTCACAGAGCTGGGGACATGGCAAATATATGACACATTACGTAATTATTGCTAGGTGTTGGACAATTTGAATATCCCTAGTCAAAAGCTCCTGAAATCCAAAATGTTCCAAAATCAGAAACATTCTGAGAACCAATATGATACCTCCACTTGGCACTTCCACACCTGACATCATGCCATAGGTACAATCAAATGTGCTCCGAAATGATTGTATAAAATTATCTTAAGGTTATATGTTTATGATGTATAGGAAACATAAGTACATTTCATGGTTAAATTTGGACCCTATCCCTCAGACATATTTTAGATATATAAATATATATGTTTTAGGGATAAGAGATATATATATATTTGCACAAGTATATATACATACTATATGTATATACACTATATCTATATATAGCATATATGTGGTATTATATACTATATATATATACCATGTGTATATATAGGATATATATTACATATATTCTGCATATGTAAATATTCTCAAATTTAAAAAAGAATCTGAAATACAGTAGTACCAAGCATTTTGGATAAGGGATATGCATCTATACTAAGATTAAATGCAAGTATTATGAACCCAGGAAGTAAAACCTCTAATCTTTTCTGTGAAAATCAAAGAATCAAAAAAGAATAAAGGGCCTCTCCATTGAATAATATAAGTTTTCTAGATATTTGAGGAAAAGGAAAACACTGCCAGAGGAGAAAGCTATACACAGGCACAAACAGTTCACATTTTGGAGGATTCTGTTTAAGACCTCCAAACTCCAGTCATCTAGAGAATAAAGAGAGAAAGCTGGAGAAAGTGGGAGGAACTTCCTGTGTTGAGTTGGGGCTGGAGATGATATGAATAGGAATGATCTCTCTGGGGAGTTGGGTTTATTATTAGCAACACTGAAATACCTTGGATACTTTTTAACTATCTAAGCACTTTAAGATATTTTAAGTATGATGTATTCATTGTCATTTTTAGACATAATTCTATTTTAGAGGTAAAAAGAGAAAAGTTGTTGTAAGGAAAGAGCAGGAAGGGAGTTGCTGCCATCTTTCCAAGAAGGGATAGGAAGGGAAAGGAGGAGATGGAGAGATTTCACAGACTTTTCAAATAGGAATTTATAGGATCTGCCAGCTAAGTGGATAGGAAAAAGGGGAAAATCGGGGTTTGGAGTGGTGAAGCCTATTAACTGAGGTGTCAAATAAGAGAGGAATGTTCAGGATATAGGAAAGATTTGTTTACACTTAGTTGTGGTCCGTGAGATACCAAAGTAGAAAAGCCCTCCAGTCCATCAGCAACAAAAACACTGTGCTCAGAAGACAGTTCATTAATGTTTTTTATGTTGGAAATGAACTTTATATTTTAATTGTCAAGGTGATATACAAAGGAGTTTCAGTTACATAAGTGAGATGATGAGTAATTTCTTGTCAACCTGGCTACCCCTTTCCTCAATTTTCTCCTACTTTCCTTCTCCCAACCCCCACCCCAAGTTGTACAGATCGTTTCCAACTTATTGTCTTGTATATATCACTGTTGCATTGGTTCTCTCTTGTCCTTTGTCTCACCCTTCCATTGTTCCCCTTCCCTTCCCTAATTCAAATAACCGTATATACAATACTAGGGTACCAAAATTAATACAGTAACAACAGAGGATATACCATAGGGGGAAGAACAGTTCATTATTAAAGACAGAGATTAAAGAACTTTTTTAAAAAAAGATAGATCTCTCCCTTGAGGAAGATTTCTCAGACCTGTTTGTATCATATGAATGGTATCATCTATGCAAAATACCATGGGAAAATATCTATGGATTTTTTTAATCATAAAAAATCATGGAATTGTAATCACTTTGTACAACTACTGAATAGTAATTTTTTAATTGTTAAAACAGTGACCTTGATATCGATAATATATCAAAGTTCATTTAAATTTCTCTGTCTATAAAATAGAAAAAGATTTATGCAAGCAACTTGAAATGTTCTTTTTCTAACTATTCTACTTTATGTAAGAATAGCATATGTTCATTACCTTACTCATGTAACTATAACCCCTCTGTACAACATTTTTACAATAAAAAACATAAAAAACAATAAAAAGGATAGCATATTGTATAGTATTGTATTGAATAGTATATTATACAGACTGAAAGGGACTCAACACTGTTCTCTCCACCAAAGAAAAGGTAAATTGATCAGAACTATTTAATGATGTGGCTGAAATTTTGTTTTTCTTCTCTCATAATTCTTAACCACATAAATCCCTTCTTTCCTTCTTTGCCTCCTATTACAAACAAAATGTGTCCTTCCATGCATCTATAGTTATTTCTAGGCTTTGACATCTAATGTTTTCAGTCTTTTCAATGACCTTACTACTCAGTGGGTATTTCTCCCCCTCTTTTCTTAGATCTTCATCTTTTCCCTGCCTATTTTCTCTTTTCTAACAGCATTTAAACACACACAAATACACACACACACACACACACACACACACACACACACACATACACACACACACAATGTCCCATCTAAGAAACACTTCTTTGGCCCTACAACCCTTTCATAACTCATCTCTCCTATTCCTCTAAAGACTGTGTTTTACTCTATTTTCAACTACAGTTCTGTAACTAGTGGCTATCTCTTTGTTATTGACTTAAGTATTTTTATTGAGTTGACTTCTGAGACATCACATTTTGCTGGCTTCTTCCATCCTCTATGGCTTGTTTCCTTCAGTCAATATCTGTTCCCAGCTCCTATATATGAATGATGTGCAGTAATCCTGTATACTAACTGATTATAACCTTCCTGAGTGATCTCATCCATTTCCACTCTTGATCATTCCATGTATGAATATTCCTCTCACATCCACAGTCAGTCCAGAATGCTTTCCTGAATTATTAATCTATATACCCAGATGACTCTTGCTCATTCCCACCAGCACCACAACATTGACTAGCACCAATATGCCCCTTTTACCCTCTACAAATAGTTCCTGTCTCAGTAATGAACATCAATATTATGCCGAATTTCTCATGTCAGAAATTCTTTCATATATCCAAATTACGATCACATCCTGCTGATTTTACCACTTAAAGTTTTGCAACTTCCCATTTGCCATTATCCTAATCTTGGCCACTACCATCTCCTGCTTAGATAGTAGTAGTAACTTTATAATTAGACTTCGCATCAAAAGTATTGTTTCTTATATTCTGTGGAAGCCAAGTAACCTTAAAGCAAAAATC